>NC_132998.1:14296268-14603173 GCF_048564905.1 Vicugna pacos
CCATGGGAGATTTTTTTTGGGGGGGATGGGTAATTAGGTTTGTTTGTTTGTTTGTTTGTTTCTTTCTTTCTTTATTAGAGGAAGTACTGGGAATTGAACCCAGGATCTTAAGCATGCTAAGCCTGCACTTTACCACTTTAGCTATACCCTCCCCCTGTGGCAGAATATTAATCACAACAGTGGTTTGAGGCTTGAATAGAATGATTTGGGTCTTTTTAATAGGTTTGATATTAAATCAGTGGACGTACATGCCTACTAAAATGTTGACAGTCTCATCAAGTTATAAGGATTCTTCACCAAGATAGAACACACTCTAGGCCACAAAACATATCTTAAAAGATTTATTTATTTATTTTGGGGGAGTGCCTCTTACTTTTTAAAAATTTAATTCTTATTTTTTATTGAAGCATAGTCAATTTACAATGTTAGTTTCAGAGGTACAGTGAAGAGATGCAGTTATACATATACATATGTGTGTGTATATATATGTATTTTTTTTCAGATTCTTTTCCGTTACATCTCATTACAAAAAATTGAATACAGTTCCCTGTGCTATGTAGTAGGTCCTTGTTGTTTACCTATTTTATATATAGTAATGTGTACTTATTAATCCCAAACTCCTAATCTATCCTTCCCCCCACCTTGTCCCCGGTAACCACAGTTTATTTTCTATGTCCCTGAGTCTATTTCTGGTTCATAAATAAAATTTGTATCTTTTTTTTTCCAGATTCCACATATAAGCAACATCATGATATTTGTCTTTGTCTGACTTACTTCAGTTAACATATAATCTCTAAGTCCATCCATGTTGCTGCAAATGGCATTATTTCATTTTTCATGCCTGAGTAATATTCCGTGTGTGTGTGTGTGTGTGTGTGTGTGTGTGTGTGTGTGTGTACACACATATATATATATTCCTTATATATCTATATCTATATGTATGTATGTGTATATATATATCCATATATATCTATATATATATCTATATATACCACAGCTTTATCCATTTATCTGTTGATGGATATTAAAGTTGTTTCCATGTCTTGGAACAAGTTTAAAGGAATAGAGTCATACAATGTCTGCTTGCAGGCCACAATGGAATTAAACTGCACTCTTCTAAATAACACAAGGCTCAAAGAAGAAATGCAAAGTGAAATTTAAAAATATTTTGAACTAAATGAAAATGAAAATACAACTTATCAAAATTTGTGGATGCAGCAAAAGCAGTACTTAAGTAAATTTCTGACTTCAATTTATTTATTATTTTAAAAACTTAATTTTTTAGAGTACTTTTATGGTCACAGAAGAATCAAGAGGAAGGCACAGAGATTTCCTATATACCCCCTATCTTCACACATGCATAGCCCTCTACAATAAGTGGTGCTGGGAAAATTGGACAGCTACATGTAAGAGGATGAAAATAGAACATTCCCTAACATCATATACAAAAATAAACTCAAGATGGATTGAAGACCTAAATGTAAGACTGGATACTCTAAAACTGCTAAGGGAAAACATAGGCAGAACACTCTTTGAAATAAATTGCAGCAGTATTTTTGTGGATCCATCTCCTAAAGTAAAGGATATAAAAACAAAAGTAAACAAGTGGGGCCTAATTAAACTTAAAAACTTCGGTACAGCAAAGGAAACCATTAACAAAAGAAAAAGACAACCTAGTGAATGGGAGAAGTTATTTGCAAATGACATTACCGATAAGGGGCTAATATCCAACATACATAAACAGCTCATACACTCAACCTCAAAAAAACAAACTACCCATTAAAAAACGGGCAAAAGAAGTGAATAGACATTTTTGCAAAGAGGAAATACAGATGGCCAATAGGCACATGAAAAGATGCTCAACATTGCTAATCATCAGGGAAATGCAAATCAAAACCACAATGAGGTATCACCTCACACCTGTCAGAACGGCTATCAGCAGAAAGGACCCAAATAACAAATGTTGGTGAGGATGTGGAGAAAAGGGAAACTTCATGTAGGGGTGTGAATTGATGCAGCCACTCTGGAAAACAGCATGGAGATTTTTCAAAAAACTAAAAATAGGACTACCATATGACCCAGCAATTTCACTCCTTGGTATATACTAAGTATATATCTGAAAAAACCCAAAGCACTAATTCAGAAAGATACATGCACCCCAATGTTCATAGCAGCATTATTTACAATTGCCAAGGTATGGATGCAACCTAAGCATTCATCAATGGATGAATGGATAAATAAGAAATGGTACATAGGTATACAATGGAATACTACTCAGCCATAAAAGGATGAAATTTTGTCATTTGCAACAACATGGATGGACTTAGAGGGCATTATGCTAAGTGAAATAAGTCAGACAGAGAAAGACAAATACACCACTTAAATGTGGAATCTAAAAAATACAGCGAACTAGTGAATATAACAAAAAAAAAGAAACAGACTCACAGATAAAGAGAATAAACTGTTGGTTACCAGTGGGGAGAGGGAAGAGGGTAGAGGCAATATAGGGGTAGAAGAAAAAAGGTTTATTATGGGATTATATGAAATCATCAGTGTGAAATGTCTAAAAACATAGGGCACTATAGAGTTTAAACACTCTTTCATTCAATGAAAAAAAAAGCTATGTGTAGATTTACCATATGACCCAGCAGTTCTACTCCTAGGGATCTACCCAAGAGAACTGAGACATGTCTACATGAAGAGTTAGAGAGGAATGTCACAGCAGCATTATTCTTTGAAACCAAGAAGTAAAAACAATCCAAATGCCCAGCAAGGGGTGAATGGATAAGGAAAAAGTGGTTTGTTCACACAATGGCATACTATTCAGCAATAGAAAGGAATAAAGTATTGATACATGCTGCAGTATGGATGAACTTTAAAAATATTATGCCAAGTGAAAGAAAGTACATGCAAAGGCTTATTATATGGTTCTATTTATATGAAATGTCAAGAATCGGCAAATCTATAGAGACAGAAAGTAGATTAATGTTTGCCTGGATCTGGGGATGGACATGGGAAGTGATTACAAATGGTCATAAAGGATCTGTACGGGGTGGTAGAAATGATCTAAAATTGGGGGATGGAAATAGTTGCATGACTGTAAATTTAATAAAATCATTTAACTGTGCTTGTTAAACAGGTGAATTTCATGTTATATAAATTATACCTCAGTAAAGCTATTAAATTTTTAAAAAAGATGGCCTTGGAGCCTTCTAAACTCTCCTCTTTTCAAATGTAATTGTTGATTTCTGGATCTTTATATAGTTTTAGCAGAAAAAGAAAAAAAATGATCTTTCAAAAGCTGTCGGCTGTATGTGCCCCTGGTTCTGGGAAGAGACTGATGTTTTGTTTAGGAAAATAAAAGCCGTTAATGGACTTTTTGAAAATGCAGAGACAAGGTCCAGAGCCCAAACCACAGGGAGAGGTTGAGATGAAGACGTGCTAAGCTGCTTTGCTTGATAAAATAAAAAGATGTCCTCACTGGTTGGAGAAAAGTATAACATTGGATTCCTCAAGAATCTTCAGAAATAGTGGGAGGTCACTGGGATTGGGGGATGAAGGCATGGGTCATTCTACTGGATGTCACAGGAAAGGGTGACCCAGAAGGCTACAGACCTGGGCACCAGTTGAAGCATCTAAATGAGATTGTGTTACACACATTGTTCCGCACCTTACTCTTCTCCCTTAGTGTTCTGTCTTAGACATCTTTTCCATCAGTGCTTAGAGTGTATCATCAAAACGACTGAAGCACCTGTCCAGAATTTAAGGGCATAGTTCATTAATAGATGAAAAGAAATGGGTATCACCAGGCAAAGAAGTAAATTAACTTTGCTTTTGCTTCAAATGTAAATGTTCCTGTAGGAGCTGAAAGTGCATTTTAATGACCTTCCCATGGCCAGATATAAAACGCATCAGCAGACCAGAGCTTGTCTTCTTTTCTAGACTTTAATTTCCTCCTTAGAACAAAGGGACCAAGATGCATCTGATTCAGAACAGAACGTGTTGCAGGGCTGGTAAATTAAATGTGAAGGGGAAATGATTAAGGCTTTTAAAATACGTGCCCAATTTTTCCGTCCACAGGAGGCCTCTACAAAATTATCACCCGACTCAGTAAGCGCTCTGTTTTTGGATTATCAACTGCCCCAGACCCTCAGAAAATGAAAAGACTTGAGGTTAGTTCTAGTCTGTTTGTTGCTGGACCTCACCCAGACATCTCGGTTTCCCTCTGGACTCTCTCCTTCCCCCTTTTTCTACTTTTGTCTTCCTCCCGAGTCCTGTCTCAGCACCCCTGGGCTCTCCAGAGACGCTCACTCATTGTCCTAATTCCTGAGACTCCAATTTGTCATGAAGAGAGGGTTCACTTTGGAGTTGAGGACCTGGGTTTGAGCCTTGTCTCTGCCATTTGAACTGCGTTATCTTCTGTTTTTCCAGCTGGAAAGTGGTTAGTAAAGGGTCCTTACAATTCTCACAGTGACGATGGGTGATAACGTATGCGGACATGCTCCCTAAGCTTTCAAGAGCTAGAGAAGTGCGAGGCAGCTGGCATTAACAGAAGTACTCAGATTTAAAGTCCCTGTCACTGTGGTGATGACTTCATAAGAAACAGGTTTTTGAGGGATTCAGAAAACATTTAAACCCACAGAATGTTGAAGCTGGTGGGATCCTTGGAGATCATTCCATTTCACAGATGGGGAAACTCAGGGCAGTGACTGTCCCAGGGCAAAGCATCAAATCTGCGATGCTGGCTCCACCCTGTGGTTGGCAGAGCCTCAGAGGAAAGCGAGCAGCCCAACTCAACTCTCCTGATAGGATTAGCTCTCAGGGCAACTCAGTGCTGCCTCGGTCACCCAGCACTCACAGGCTGCGTTATTTCCCCGGTGTTTTTAATAGGAGAAAGCGTTTGTTGGCATGAGGGAGTCAAGTACTGGTTTAAGGCCCCCTTTCTCCCTCCCTATTAACGTTGGAGACTATGGTTTGGAAGGTCATAAAGGACAGGCCTGGGCAAGATTGTTTATCACCGTCTTGGACACCTTGGTCTTCGGGGCTTCATCCTAAATGTTTTGCTTTCTCTCTAATTTTGGAGGCTCCTCTTCCTTTATCCATCCCCAACTCCAAACGTGGCTTTGGAGAAATTCCTATGATTCAGACCTTTCCTGTCTCCCCTCCTTTGCCCATTGTCTCCATCACTCATTTCTGTAGGACTCTGCTCGGGAAGGTAGTGTTCTGAACTCTAGCTGAGCAATTATAGGGGAATAATGGTCTAATGTCTTTATTGTTCCACATGGTAACTGTGCATATCTCTCTTGCGAATTTTATTTATTGTAAAAGAGGGTAACAATAACAGTAAGTGAAAAAAAAGTCCACCCACTGATACGCCCTCTAAAAGGCCACTGTTTTCATTTCTTGAGTTCCCTGCTAGTCTTTGTCCAAATGCTACATGTTTACAGAGTAGTAGCTCATAGCACATCTATAATTTGGCTTTCTGCTTTTATCTGTAATGTGGTGTTAGTTTGCCCTGTTGTTACATAGATTTTGGAATCATCCTGTTTAATGATCAGATAATATTTCATACCACAGTTGTATCATTGATTTTTTTTAAACCATTCTCCCCCTTTTTTTTGGATGTGTAGGTTAGTTCTGGTTTTTCTCTATTATCAGCAATATTGCTTTGAAAAATAGATACCTTCAATTCTTTTCTTCTTTTGAAAGATTTCCATGGAGTAAATTCCAAAGAGTTGAATTAATGAGTCAAAGGCTAGACACAATTCTAGGGATGTGCAATTTATTTTAAAAACCCCTCACTGAGCGTCTGCTGCTGTGCTGTGCCCTGAATTTTCACAAATGAACGTTGTCGGTAGAGCCTGCGTTCAGTGAACTCAGCATCTAGTGACAAAAATAGACACCCGTTATAACAGTCACCCTCATTTGTTAAGTGTCTGCTCAATGCCAGGCACTATGTTATCAGGTGTTTACAGATATTATTTTAATTCCTCAATGTCACTAGAGGTAGCACTAGTACATTTCTATTTTGTGGATGAGAAAAATGAGGCTCAGAGAAGTTGAGTGACTTGCCCAAGGTCACACAGCTCGTAAGAGGCCAAGTTGCAGTTCAGTCTGAAGTCTACTTGATGCCAAAGCTCATGGGCTTCCCATTAGGCTACCCAGTTCCTCTTCAGATGTAGGTATTTGCTAAACTGTTTCCCTAAAGACTGTGCAATGTTGTAGTTTGTCAACAGTGTGAGTTTTTGTATTTCCTCTCCACTCTGACAGCAGCAAGTATAATTATTTTAGCACCCAATTTTGTAGATTTTTCAAATGTAGAAGTATAAACACGATTATACTTTTAAAGACAGGCTTTCAAGGACGTAGAGGGTTGACAAAAGGATTGACTAGCACAATGCTTCAGAAAGCATGGAAAGGCACACCCTCAAATACCGCTCTGGGAGCCGCTGCTTAGTCCTGGGGTTTTGCCTTGATAACTAACGAGGGCAGAACTCACAGTGTTTCTGTAATTGTCCCAGATAATGTCATCATCCCTAACATAAGAGGATTTGTGGGGTGGCCTCAATCACTATCAGATTTCAGAGGCTGTGAAGCTCTTTGGCTTATTGGAATATTCTAGGGCCTGTGAGCTGCATCATGATGCATTTCATTTCCAATAACTTTTATTACACAAGGGATTCATAGTCATTGCAGAGAAATCATGTAATCAAATAAGCCAAAAATAGATTAAAAGCAGCCATAATTCCACCTTTCAGATATAATATCACTCTATTTTGTAGTATAACTTGTATATATATGATCTTACCATACATAATTTCCCCTGAATTCTCTGTGAACTGGTATCTGCTTTCAAAATAATAGCATACACATCTCTCCACGTTGTTAAAGATGCCTCGAAAATGTTTCTCTAGTGGCTACATGGTATTTCATCATGGCATAATGTACTCAACAAATTCTCTATTATTGGATATTTAGGTGAGTTTCATCTTTTTTGCTGCAGTGCAATGAACACTCTTATAGTTAAATCTCTTATCCATATTTTTAATCACTTTCTCAGGATAATTCCTATACATATAATTACTGGGTCAGAAGGCATGTGATTTTTAAAAGGCTTTTTATCAACATTGATAAATTACCTGATACAAAGACTACATCAATTTATACTCCCCAAACTCTTGGGTGACCCTCCACACAGTACTTAATTTTCCCTGCCATCTTAACTGGCCTATATATTATCTCATTTTAGTTTCAATTTGTATTTCTCTGGCTACAATTACGACGAATACTTTTTTCATGCATTACTGGAAAAATGCACTTGTTTTCAATACAAATTTGACCAAAAGCTTATTTGTAGCTTTACCACGTTTGGTTAGACTGGCTTCAATGCACCATGAAATCTGGAATTCTAACAAATATTCATCTTCCGTTCAAGAGGTGTTTATGAACACCGCATCCATGATGAGCAAGCTGGAGAGAAAAAGATTGTGGGAAGACAGTTTTCTGGAAGTAGGATTTTAATGTGCTGCTGTGGTTCCAATCTAATTATTGTTGAATGAAAAAAAGGTGAGGGTCACAAAGAGTCCAGTGTTTAACCTAGAAGACCTTTCCCAGCTGTGAGTTCCTGAGTACAGTGTGGGTATCAATTATGCAGGTGAGGGGTAGGTGCTGCTGACTTAGTCGAATACCATTTCTGTTTACTGGTGCTTCAGTCTGTTGCCAAATGGTACCTTCTCCTCAGGAGACTCACACCTCTTAATTAGCCAAGATGGGAGTGGGATGTTCTGTTGCCTGCCAGATGACACCTCTTGGCTAGAAACGGAAATTGGTACAAACATTACGGCCATTTAAAATTGAGTTGTCTCTGTTTCCTGAAATGAAGTCTTTCAAGGAAGTCTTAGCATGACAGGACTGTAAGGAAGACTTTCTATTTTTCTTACGCTTATTTCAGTAAACTTCTTTAGAATTGTGAATCAGAAGCAGATGAGAGTTTACAGCTATCCCTGACTGAATCATACCAGCACAATTTAGTGTATTGAATATTCAAAACTGAAAAAGAACACTTAGGGCAAAGCTCGCTCCGAAAGCCAGATTTGCAGCTGACATCTTCTTACTTCTCAACAGCAATTGTATTTTCAAGGTGCGCAACTTTAATATTTAGTTTTTCACTTGTTCATTCATTCAAAAGAAGTTTTAGTGCCTAGTTTATGCCAGAGATGATGCTGAGCAGTGAAGATACTCTGGGCACAGGTAGGGGAGGGTTTTCAGAGGGCAGGAGGCTTCTCAGAAGCTCTGTAGTTACACCAACATGGCGCCCATCTGCCCTTCCAGGTCAACTCTGGCTGTGCTTCTGAAGAATGCCGTATACATTCTATGTTGCTGCCTGTGGATTATGGTCCATATTTTCTTTGATTAGATTGAACAATGTGAAATTGCTGCTTTTCGACCATTTTTTACTACAAAAATCTGAATGCAAATGGTTTAACCCAATGTATCAAACCAAGGACTGAGTGTGGAGCCCTTTTGAGAAGTAAAATGGAAATACATTTACCTTATTCTTAAATGCATTTGTGACTTCACCACTCTCCCCAAACATTTGGTTTGTTGATGAATCACAGCAACAACCAACTCTCTGTTGAAAAAGCCAATGATTGACTCTGTAGGACAATTACCATAACCGTAAGAAGATGACTCCTGTGCTCCAGGGCCAGCTGGAACAGATGTTAGGGTTGATGCTAGCTAGGTAAGAGAAGATAAATATTTCAAGTGAAAGCCTTACTGAATTATTCCCACAGAAACATCACACGCAAGAGCTGGGAAATGTTCTGTATGCTTCACTTGACATTAGTCTGACCCTTACACGAGAACGTTGTATAGTTTATAGCCCCATGATTTGACAGGTGAGGAGAAACAGGAGTGAGGACCAGAGAGAGGCAACACCAGCAATTAAGGGCTAGAACATCATTCCTTTGAATAAAAGGATACAGGGCTTGACATTTGCTAGCCCGGAAAAGAGAAGGATTGGAAGTGATTTAATAGGTGTCTTGTATTTAAGGCACTGCTAGGATCACTGCCATGGGTCTCTACCTCAAAAGAGGACTGTCTAAGGGAAAAAGGACTTCAACTGCAGGAAGAAATGGCTTCTTGACCATTATGGTAACTAAATATAGAAGGTGCTAGGTGACATTGAAAATAATCTTTTCCCAAAGCACTGTGTAATATCTTGGAATCATCCCTAGTTCATCCTTTATCTCTAACCAGTGGGAATAAATGTGTAATAGTGACTTTTTAGAAATTAGGACTAGGCTGGTGGGAAGAGTTTGGGAGGCCAGAGGACCTTTCTGTTGTCTTAAATTGAATGATGCTTAAGCTAAGGTCAGTCCTGGCTGCGGTAAAAATCACATAATCTGTCAACAGAAGGTGAACCAGGAAAAAATACCATCAGAATATTAAAAAATAATTTACTGAGATGACACCTGCACAATATAAAATTAGCCATTTTAAAGGGAACAATTCAGTGGCTTTAGTACATTCAGAATACTGTGCAATCACCACCTCTACCTAGTTTTAAAACATTACCATCAATCCAAAGTAAAGCCCTCTGACCCACTTAGCAGTTTCTCCCTATTCTTCCCCCAACCCCCTAGCCCACCCTAGCCACTGGCCACCACCAGTCTACATTCTATCTCTACAGATTTATTTATTCTGGATAGTTCATATAAATGGAATCACACAATATGTGACCTTTGTGTCTGGCCTCTTTCACTTAGCGTGATGTTTTCAAGGTTCATCGATGTAGCACGTATGAGTATTTCATTCCTTTTAATGGCTAAATAATGTTCCATCGTGCGTATATAACACTATTTGTTTATCCACTCATCAGTGGATGGGCTTGTGGGCTGTTTCCAACTTTTGGCTGTTGTGAACATGCATGTACTTGCTTGTATACTTGTCTTCAATTCTGTGGTTACCTTCCTAGGAGTTGAATTGTGGGGTTATATGGTAATTCTGCATTTAACTTTTTGAGGAACTGTCAAACTATTTTCTACAGTGGCTGAACAATTTACATTCCCACCCGTAATGTGTAGGGTTCCAACTTCTCCACATCCTTGTCAACACTTGTTATGTTATCACCTGACTTTTGGTTCTAGCCATCCTAGTGGGCGTGTAGTGGTATCTCACTGTGGTTTTGATTTACATTTCCTTGATGACTAATGATGTGGAGCACCTTTTTATGTTTTTGTTGGCCCTTTGTGTATCTTCTTTGGAGAAATGTCTTTTCAAGTCCTTTGCTCATTTTTCTTTCCTTTTTTTGGTTTTAACCCAATCTTTTTACCTTATTTTATTTTAAATCTTTTTTTAAAATTGAAGTATAGTCCATTTACAATGTTGTGTCAATTTCTGGTGTACAGCATGTTTCATCATACATATAGACACATATATTCATTTTCATTATAGTTTACTGTAAGATATTGAATATAGTTCCCTGTGCTATATAGCAGGAACTAGTTGTTTTTCTATTTTATGTATAGTCGTTAGTATCTGCAAATCTCAAACTCCCAATTTATCCTGCCCCACCCCATTTCCCCTCTGGTAACCTTAAGTTTGTTTTCTATGTCTGTGAGTCTGTTTCTGTTTCTACATATAAGTGATATCATACGCTATTTTTCTTTTTCTTTCTCCTTTGACCATTTTTCAAATTGAGTTGTTTGTCTTTTTGTTGTTGAGGCATCATACTACTTTAATTTATGTTAATTTATATAATAGCCTAATTATCCTTCAGCACTGCTAGAGGACGTTATTAAGACTATTTTTCCTTTGTCACGAACTGAATAATCCTGTCCTGTAGTGTGCTGCAAAATTTAGCATGCATAAGAATCAGTCTGAGAGTTTGTGTTAAAACACATTCATGGCCCCCTCACCTCTATCTTCCTGGATGCTGACTCGGAAAGTCTGGGGTGAGGCCAAGAATTTGCATTTCTAACCACCTCCCAGGTGATGCCAAGGCTGTTGGCCCACAGACCGCATAGAGATTGACACAACATTGTAAATGGACTATACTTCAATTTTAAAAAATGATATAAAATAAAATAAAAAGGTTGGGTTAAAACAATAGTCCTGCTGAGATAGCTTTTTGAGTGTCTGCCTCGTTCCTAAACTCCTGTTATGAGGTCTTCCTCTTCTTTTTCTGGAATAATAGTTTCCTGTGGCCGTGTGTACTCTGTGACCACTTCCCTCAGCCACATGCTATTAGATCATAGGAGGATGCCTGACCCAAGCTGGACCAACTGGATTTTTTTCTCTTGGGAATTTGTGACTGAGACTTGAACACACTAGTCTTGTTTTCGGCTGGTTTCATGAATTGAGTTGTGTGGGTGCTAATCTGTGATGTGCCCCCTCCACCACGTGCTGGAAAAACAGAGAAAGACAGTCAGCAGGAGAGCGAGTGGGATGAAACAGGCCTGTCAAGAGAATAGGGGATGTGAGAGAATAATAACAATAATAGCTAACACTCACTCACTTATTATATGTCAGGTACTGTTTTTTCTATTTTTAGTGTCGATTTTAAAAATAAACTTTTAATTCTGAAATAATTTTAGACGTACAAAAACGTTAAAAAAATAGTGCAGAGCATTCCTGTTTGTCTCATCCAGGTTCTCCTAATATTAGCATCTTAACTGTAGTACACTTGTCAAAATCAAGAAGTTAACGTTGGTACATTACTATTAACTAAATTTCAGACTTTCTTTGAATCTCACCAGTTTTTACACTAAATTCCCCTCCCCGCCCCACTTTTTTTTTTTTTTTGTTCCTGGATTCAGTGCAGGAAACCTCATTGAATTTAGCCATGGTATCTCCTAAGTCTCCTTGAGTCTGTGACAATATCTCAGGTTTCTTTTGTTTTTCATGCCCTTGACAATTTTGAGGAGTATTGGTCAGATGTAGAACTGACCCCGATTTGAATTTATCTGATGTTTTCCTTAAGGAAGACTGGAATTCGTGGTTTCTGGGAAGAATTCCACAAAAGTGAAGTGCCCTCCTCATCACAGCGTATGGGAGGTGCCTGGCATCGACGTGACTATCCCAGGTGATGCTGACCTTGGTCATTTGGTCTGCCTGGTTTCTCCAATGTTGAGTTACTATTTGTCCCTTTCCACTCTCTCTCTTCTTTCAAAGTGAGTCATTAAGTCCAGCCCTCACTCATGGAGAGAGGACTTAAGCTCTACCTCCTACATAAATTATTTGAAATTTTGTAAGTAAGATTTGTCCTTTACCCTTAAAATTATTGTTAATTCAATCATTTATTTGTATTAGCATGGACTCATGAATACTTCTATGTTTTTTGGATTATAAGTGAATTCTATGTTATTTCTTTTGTTCAAATTTTTCCAGCTTTGGCCATTGGGAGCTCTTTTAGTTTGGCTACCAGATCCCTTTAACATCCTCTCTTCCTCCTCCTCCTGCTCCTCCTCTCCCTCCTTCTCATCCTCCTTCTCTTCTTCCTTCTTCTTTTGCACTTCCTTACTTTCCAGACACTATTTTAAGAAATTCATAGACATTAGTTCATTTAATACAACTTCATGAGGTAGGTTCCTAATATTATCCCCATTTTACAGATGAGGAAACTGAGGGACAGAGATGGCTGTGTTCTCCGTGTGCATATGCTTGTGGGTGTGTTACAGAGAGCATGTCTGTGTATGAGAGAAGCTGCTTAGTGCCTGAGGGTTTTCTAGTTCTCGATCCCTGCCTCTCCTGAAACCTAGTCTCACTGCTCTTGGGTTCCATGAGAAGTCCTTGTATCTTTACAAGACACCCTCCCTCCCAGGAGACCTGATTTGAGATCCTTTGGGACTCTCTCCCTGACCTCAAGGTGCAGATGTGCTTCTTGGTGGTACCTACTTGGTTGCTGTATCTACATCCACCCTCTGGTGACAGGGCCATGGCTAAAATCGCAAGCTGGCCTGCTGTTTCAGGCCTCCTGACATGTGCGCTGCAATTACAAGGGCAGAGAGAGCTCAGGGCTCCTGTCCCCCAGCTCACGGCCCCACCCCTCATGCCCAGATGGGGCCATTTTCCCCAGGGAGTGTCCGCTGGATCCCTCTGCCCTTCATTGTAGGGAGAGAATAAGTCCTGTTTCGCAGTAACCTCTGCTGGGGTGGGGCTGGCTTACTGGCCACTTCCCCGTATCTCCCCACACCAGGCTGATTCTTCTCGGAAAGGGAAAGGGAAAATACATCCACTTACTTGTAAAGGGAGGTATTTAAAATTATATGTATTTCTAGAACTGCAAATTTATAACGTGATTAATATGTTGAACGTGTGGAAAACAAAATTAATATCCTGAAAACACAGTATCATTATGAAAATAGGCATTTTCCAAGATAATCACCCACTCTCCAGGCTGACTCAGGCAGCTGCAGCACCAAAAGGGACACAAACTTAGGCAGCATTAGAGACGCTTTTCACCACCAGACCCCACACAGACTGTCCCCTCGGTCCTTCCACATTCATCAGGTCTCTGGTCAGGTGGCCCCTTCAACAAGCCAGGCCTCTTGGAAGTGTGGGACTAGAGTGCACCCAGCATCCTCTCCCGGGATCTGAGTCTCTCCACTTACCTGGACAAAGCTAAGGATTATCAGGGAAATGACATGACAGACAGAAAGACAACCAGACTGGTACCGTGGCTGTTTCTTCCCTGATCAGTGAAGAGCAGAGCCTGAAATAACACAGCCTTTTCAACACTGGCAAAGGTGGGACCTTTGAGGAAAATGTCTCAGCTGAGTTCTGTGCTCCACTCAGGTGGCCATGAGGTGAGCTGGGAGCTGCCCTTGGGCAACTTGGCTCAGGCTGGGAACCCACCTTCTTCTCCCCTTCTGTCCTGTCCTCTTATGCCTTTTCCCTGCTTTTCCCCTTTTTGTTTTTACCCTCTCGTCTTCACCCCAGACCTGCAGATGAAGAGTCTTTGCAGCATTTCTCTTCCTGTGGGTAGCACTCAGGGCACTTAAGCAGAACGGTTGTCATAGCAACAGCGTGGGTGGTGCTTACGGAGAGCCTGGAAGGGACGATGAGAGCGGAGGTGAAGAGTGGTGGCACCTGGGATGAAGAAAAGCAGCGAACGCTTCCACGCAGCGCCCTAGATGAGTGCACAGAAAAGCACCACCAGATCCCTTGAAGGACAAGGACTCCCAGGGCAAGCACACAGGCAACGACTTTGAGAGGCCGATGTGTAATTGTACTGATTTTGATCAAGGTCACTTTGTACCAATTTGAGCTCTCAGTACAGAGAAAAGCTGAGTGACTGTAAAGTTAGTGGCCGGATATGCTCTTCTGGTGGCAGAGGACCCGAACTCTGGGTTCTTTCTCCTCCCTTGTTGGAGGTAAGTCATTCTCCTGCAGAGAGCCGCACCCTTGGGAGCTGAGCCCTGAAGAGGCCAGGCCAGCTCTTCCAGTGAGGGCCTCCCACTCTGTGCCAGCAGTGAAGGCAGCATGCTCCAAGCAGGGGATTTTCTGGCAGATCGCTGAGGGCTGAGAGGCTTTCCCGGATAGGTAACAAAGGCCAGCAGTCACGGCAACAATACGTGCTGGTTAGGCTGTCCTGTTGCAAGAGTGCCGACTCACTCATGCCATCTCCAGTGATGGGGACTCTGCACTTAGCACTCTGGGGGTAATTAGGGACTTAGCCACATGGCCAGGCCTCATGGGCACTGAGATATGATAAAACAACCAGTCTCCAGTAGGACATTTGACCAATGTCCCTCAGAAAGCAGAGCCACTTCAGGGACACCAGCATTAGGAGTCTCTGGTCTTCACTTGAATGTTGTCCAAGTCCCAGGACTCAGTGCCTCCCTCTTCCTCTGCCCCTCTTCACATCATCTTGTTTCTTCTTTCCTTGGCTCCTTTCTGAGTCTCTCCAGAGCTTGGCCGCTTGCTTGTCCCAGAGCCAGAGATCCGAAAGAGAGAGCGAGTGGGCTAGAGAGGGCACCCTGAAGACAGAAGTGATGATTTTTCATAACCTAATCTCGGGAGTGACAGAGCGTCACTCCTGCCATATTTTATTGGTCACAGGGACTATAACACTAGTGAAATAAACAAGCATGTAAATACTAGGGGGTGGAGAGCATTGAGGGTCAACTTGGAGGCTGGCTACCACATCCTCCCTAGAAGTATTGGGTATTTTGTCTGGTACATTGCCATCTGACAACTATTTTCATGCCTTCCTATGCTGCTTTCCATGAGGAACTACATTTCTCAGACTCCCTTCCCAACAGATTCTGGACATGATTTAGATTTGGCCAATGAGTTGACATTTGGGAGGCAAAATGAGGAGGAAGCCATTTGGTGACGGCTGACATGTGGGCTTCGGTGGATGAGTTTTTCAGTGTCTAGCCAGACTCTGCATCCCTCTGCCAGTCACTGGCTTTGGGGATGGGGGACAACACTGATTTCAGCAGTGGCCCCAAAGCTTTCTGATCTCTCACTGGCTTCTTGAACTCTGGGTCTTAGCTTGTGGCCATATGACCAAAACAACTTTATTGGCAGCCCCCTGACTTTTACTCTTCCAGGTCTTCTAACAATTTTGTAAGTACATAATTCACATGATTTTATAAGCACACAATTGTAAGTCCAACATTCTAACAGTTTTGTAAGCACATGATAATACATAAGAGTAGTAAACGTCTTTTTGCTCTCATACCTAGGAAGATTTCTGTTTTCCTGGTCTGGGAGAAATAACAGTAGTGTAAGTGGTCAAAAATATGGTTCCAATGACTCTTCAAATTCCATCTTTACCACTTATTTGCTGTGTGGCATTAAGTTACCTAACATAGTTAAACTTTGGGCTCCTCATCTATAAAATTAGAATTAATAATAGCATCCTTTAATAAGCATCCATCTCATAGGTATGTTGTGAAGATTGACATGTTGAGAAAGCGAATAAAAATATTTAGTGTGTACCCGGCACAGAGCACTGAATAAATATTATTATTATTGCTGCTGCTGCTGTTGTCATTAATACTGTTGCTGATGACCTGGCAGGGCAGAGTGAGACCCTCAGTCTCTAACGCCCACATGAGAGTGCTTCCAGGGAAGACATGGACAAACTCAAGCTGTCTGGTCTCTCGTCTAGCAGAGTAAACATGTAGCCTTTATAGAAACTGAAAGGGACAAGCATATGGCTGGGAGTTTAATGCAAGTCAGCTCAGGAGCGCTGCTGCTGGAAGTGAGCCAGGGATTCCAGATGGCAGACAGGGGCAGGCTGTGTGCTGGAGAACAACCCGCGCGAGCAGGCCAGGTCTGATCCATTAACCAGATGACCGTGTGCTCTGAAATGCTTGGACCATCTAAAACCATCATAAATGAAGCCAGCCTGTGTAGCAATGGTTGGAAAACCCAGCAAGGTGGGCAGATAGAGCTTCCTCAGTCTGATTCCAAAGATTACTCAGCCCAAGCAGAGAAACATAGACCGGCCCATGTCCTCTCTCTAAATCCAAGAGCCAAGATTAATCACCCGAGCTCCCAGGGGGAAGATGATTCAAGTTCCTCCCTGGATCAAGATGGCCAGGATACCTTCCAGAGTTGACGCTGAGGATGGGGACATCCTCATCTCCCAAAGCACACGGAGGACAAATGGCCTGCCCAATGTCACACAGCCAGTTAGCCCCAATCTCCTCACCCTCATTCTGGCACATTCTCTTCTTATACATGGCAACACAGAGGGGGCTATACTGAGAAGCAGGTGGAGCTCAAGTTTATGAGCCTCTAGTTATTGGGTTATTTGGTAAAGGAACAAGAGAAAGACTGTAATTTCCCTTTAATTTGTTTTCAGATTTACTTTATATTTTATTTTATTTTGAAGTGTAGTTGACTTAACAGCAGTATATTAGTTTCAGGTGTATCACATAGTGACTCAATATTTGTATAGGTTATAAACCATACAAAATTCTTATCAAATATTGACTATATTCCCTGTGCTATACATTATATCCTTGTGACTTATTTATTTTACAACTGGTAGCTTGTATCTCTTCATCCCCTTCACTTATTTTTCCCCTCCCCTCAAACCCCTCAAACTGGTACCACTAGTTTGTTCTCTGTGTCTGTGAGTCTTGTTTCTGTTTTTATTATATTTGTTCATTTGTTTTGTTTTTTCAATTCCACGTGTAAGTGAAAGCATACAGTATTTGTCTTCCTCTGTCTGACTTACTTCACTAAAGCATAATACTCTCTAGGTCCATCCATGTTGTTGCAAATGGCAAGATTTCATTGTTTTTTATGGCTGAGTAATATGCCATTGTGTTTATGTATATATCCCATCTTCTTTATCCATTCATCTGTCAATGAGCGCTTCATTGCTTATATATCTTGGCTAAATAACGCTACAGTGAACATGGTGTGGGGGGGTGCATACATCTTTTAGAATTAGTGTTTTTATTTTCTTTGGATAAATACCGAGGAGTGGAACTACTGGATCATATGGTAGTTCTACTTTTAATCTTTTGAGGACTCTCCATACTGTTTCCCACAATGACTGCACCAGTTTACATTCCCACCAACAGTGCATGAGGGTTCCATTTCCTCTACATCCTCATCAACACTTGCTATTTGTTGTCTTTTTGATGATATCTGCTCAGGCAGGTGTGAGGTGAAATCTCATTCTGGGTTTGATTTGTGCTTCCCTGATGATTAGTGATGTCGAGCGTCTTTTCCTTTGCCTGTAGCCATCTGTATGTCTTTCTTGGAAAAATGCCTATTGAGGTCCTCTGCCCAATTTTTAATTGGGATTTTTTTTTTCTATTGAGTGATAAGAAGTTTTTATATATTTTGCATATTAACGCCTTATTGGATACATAGTTTGCAAACATATTCTCCCATTCAGTAGGTTGTCTTTTCTTTTTGTTGATGGTTTCCTTCACTGTGCAAGACCTTTTTAGTTTGATTTGGTCCCATTTGCTAATTTTTGCTTTTGTTGTCCATGCCTGAGGAAACAGATTCAAAAAAATATTGCTAAGACCAATGTCAGAGAGCATACTAACTTTCCCTTAATTTTTGAGGTTTATGTTGTGTTAGAGCATGAGGAAACAAGAAAGGCAATGAAAAGCATTCAAGATTATTCCATCTGCATTTTATAGAGAGAGTGATCAAGTCCCGGACAAAGGAGATATACTTGTTATAATGAAAGGCAACGGAAGTTCTGCGTCTAGGATGTGAGTGTCTCTGGGGTTCTGTGCATGGCTCTGAAGTTACGTGTGAAAACTTGTCCTTATGTGGGAATAAAGGCTTACAGCTTTCAGTATAGTCACAAGAGAATCCATGACCCAAAAAAATGGAAGAAGCACTGCTACTGAATTTCACATCCTGACGACATTGGTTGGGCTAATTTATTCATTCATTAAGCAGAGAAATTTACTGAACCTATTTGACATCTCAAAGGCATTTAAAGTTCAGAACATCTAAAACCTGAGTCGGGATCTTCCCATGCAAAGCTCCCCTGGTGTCCTCTTTTCTTCTGTTGTTCTCTGTACGAGCAGTTCTGAAAATTGGAAGCCTGACACTTCCCTCTCCCTAGCTCCCAAATCCAATCCATCAGCAAACCCCATCATTCTCCCTCCTAACTCTCACTTCCCACTATATCTCATAAACTCAGAATCAAGCAGGCAATATTAATGTCTCATATTTTAGTAGAAGTTACAGTGTTTCTTTAAGCTTTTTTATAAAGGATAATTTTAACCGTATATTAAAGTAGTACCCCGCACCCACATCCTCACATCAGCCTTAACAACTATCAGCTCATGGCCCATCTTGTTTCATCTATACCTCAACTTTCCCCTCTCCTCAATGGATTGTTTTGAAGAAAATTCCAGACATTAGATCATGTGATCAGTAAATATTTCAGTATCTTTGAAAGTAACAAACTCTTTTAAAAATATTTTATTTATTTATTATTGTTTTATTTAATCATTTTATTTGGGGGGTAATTATGTTTATTTATTTTTAAAGGAGGTACTGGGGATTGAACCCAGGACCTTGCGTGCATGCTAAGCAGGCACTCTACCACTTGAGCTATATCCTCCCCACCCCAGACTCTTTTTTTAAAAATCACAATTACCATAAGTAAAAGATGAATGAAAATTCTCCAATATCACCCAATATATAGTCAACATGCAAATTTCCCCGTTTTTTCTGAATATTTATTGTAGTTTGAATCATGATGGAAACAACTGACTGATGTGCCTCTCAAGTCTTTTTCTCTCTGTACCTTCCCATTCCTCTTCTCTCTACTTTTTTATTTACAGTGCATTTCCTGGGGAAAATGTTATCTGTAGCCTTTCCCATAATTGGTTGAAAGATTTTAATATCCTTCCTCAAATGGCATTAAGTAATTTAGGAAATGAAAAGGGAAGTCAAAATGTTCTCTATCTACTTAATTCTTAATTCTGGTTCCTTCAATTTTTTAAAAAAATGTTTTAAACTATCTTGAAATAGTATTCTTTTCAGTTGGAAAGGATGTTGGAGGCTGCCCAGCCTTCTTGTTTTCACATGTAGAAACTGACACCTCTGAGCGATGGGCATGAGGTTGTCTGGCCAGCTACACATGTGACCTCTGTGCTTCTGTCTCCAGTCCCACCACTGTCCTTGTCACTGCCCTTACTGTTCTATTCAGTGTCCATCAGACAGGAATCAATGAGTTGGCACTTTCATATTTCACTTGTACTGGGGATGGCTGATGTTTCCAGTGATGACCCAACAGACCAGCAGGTGAAACTGTGTCGGCTGTTGGATGATCTCATCACATTCCCATTCCTGCACACTGGCAATTCTTGTAACGTATTACACAGGTAACACTTCCTAGCCCCGCAGCCTCGTTTTCATCTCGCTCCTCAGCTGAATGGTTCTGGAGGTACTTTAGGTTTCCTCATGTCTTCTTCCCTGCTGGCCATTCCCTTTTTTTCTCAGTGGAACTCATAAAACCTGTTCTTTAAGGTAGACAAGCCTTTGTTCCCCGATGTTGCAAGCACTTAACTGAGGTTTAATCAGGAAGTGTGGACCAGGGTGAAGGTGGCCATTGGACTGTGGGTACAGCTCAGAATCACACCTTGGCTGTTGAGTCCACCAGCTTTGCTCACAAGCAGAACCACATTTAACCCTCTGCTGCCCCCACCTCTGTCAATCAATCCTTGTCTCCAGCCCTCCTCAGCCTCTCTTATTGGAATTCTCCAATATAATCTCTGACATGTAAAAGCTCTTAATATTTTTTTTAAAAAGTTAGGAGGATAAAACTAACTCTGGAGGTTTATTACTACATTGTCTATTTCCTTTTTATTTTCTTTCTCTTTCTTTTCTTTTCTTGTTTTTTTAACTTCCAGGCTACTAGCTCAGACCTGTTCCTCCTAATCTCTCATGGGCCTTGCCCCTTTTAAAAAAACCAACACAGATTGCTTTGGAACAGTATTCCCTGCAGGAGTGATCTCAGACATCTTTCTAAGATGACCTTATTCTTCACCAGAATAGATTAGAAAGAGTATGTTAATCAATCAGTAGTGATTATGAACATAATTAATGTTCACCCAGCATTGCGCTCAGAACTGTGGGTTTACAGCAAGTATGAAGTATGATCCCTGCTCACATGTTACAAAAAGGAACGGGGTTTAGGACCTAAGTTCAAACCCACTTACTATTTGACCTTGGGTTTGCTTCATCTCTCCAAACCTCAGTTTCCTTGTCAATAGGTGAGGATAATAATCTGTCTATTTCAAGGGATTTTAGTCAGGATTTAATGGAAGAGTGCCGGATACAGGGTGAGTGCTCAATACATTTAGCTAACATTAGTAGAGTCATTCAGAGAAGTAGAAAAATAGATTTAGGGGTAGATTATGAAAACTACAATGAGGAATTTAGGTTTATTGGGGTTTGAGACATTAGGCAAGTCAGTTAATGTTTCTGAATGAGTGACATGATGGCAGTGGTGTTTTAGAATCCTGGTCCAGATGTATCTTACTTGGACCAGGTAGATGTGAGAGGCAGAGAAGCCAACTAGAGGTGGGTGCGAGGAAGAGGGACTCAGGTGCCTGGAGGAAGAAGAGGAAAGGGGCATACTGAGTAGCGTTTCCTCGGATGAAACAAAGGGACTTTGTGTCCATTTTGATTTAGGGAAAGAGGGTAAGAGACTAGCCAACACTATCTCACATTCACTAAACTGGGACGAGGGAAAGAACTGTCCATGGTAGCAATCTGGTATTTAGATCAATGCATCTATTTGTGTAGCAGGTATGATGAGTTTTCTTTGGAGTTATTGAGTCTATTTAATTACCTATTTAGTGTCTTCCCTGAAGAGCTGTAAGTGCCGTGAGGACATGAGGCTTCTTTGTCATTAACATCCAGCATAAGGCCAGGCGCTTAGTGAACACTCAGTAAATATTCATTGTATCGAGTTGAGTAAAGTTTAAAGTGATGGCTGGAAAGTTGAGTGAAGCTATAGGCATCTGGAAATATGGCTTTCTTGGGGAGACATCCCTTGAAAAAGGCACTTGAAAGCACATGAAAGGAGGATCACACTTGAGACTGAATATAGAAAAAGAATAAAACGACAAGAAGACAAAACTTTAGGGCCATTCCTAGTTTAAGAGTAAAAGGAAATAGAGGACTTGTAGCTGTTGGGCCAAGTTACGCTGTAGTAAGAACAAAGGCAGGGTCTCGGTGGTGGAGCACGGCAAGTCTGGTCCCCACTCACGGCACTTGTCCGGCACAGCTGGTGGGGCACCCCGCCCAGCCTGGCCTCTCAGAGACCTCTCATGGCACAACACTGCTGCTCCCTCTCATCCTTATTATCTGCACTACCCATCTGTGATTCTTCTATTTTTCCCTCCCAGTGTCAGCTCTCTCACTGTGGAACCATATTTAAACTTTTGAAGAGAGAAAAGTCTACTTGGTCCAGGAAGTCAGCATCCTTCCCATTGCACCACAGGCCACGGTCCAGCCTATTGTTTCCCTGCCTGTGGATCAGGGGACATATTCTTGTCTAACTCTTTGTGGCCAAGAGGGGTCCCGTGAAATGAGGTGACAGCCCAGAGATTTTACCTGAGTTGACTTCTCAGGTTCATTCCCAAGAGGTTTGTCTGGAAACAGCCTCATTTATTAAGCTTTTCCCAAAGGGAGACCAGGGGCCTGCATTAGGGTGAGAACCCAACTCTTTTGGGGGAGTAGCTTTATCTCCATTTGTAATCAAAATCCCAATGAATTTGGCTCTATAGACCTATTTTTATTTTCCTCTTTCTCTTCAATCTCTGAATTCATCCCCAAACAAAAATATCAGTTTTGTGGTCTATTTGAATGGAGGAAAAAAAAAGAGGTAAGAAAGACTTTAATTTGATGTCTTTGGTTTGTCTGTAGTGTGAGCACAATTTAGGGAAAACATATAAACTGAGTTGTCACTACCAGGAGAAATGCCCTAATGTCAGCTGTCCTATTTATGAATGTCAAAAGGGGAAAAGAGCACAGGCAATTGGAAGTCAGATCACAGGCGCTTTCCCACTGAAAATCAGCATCTCGAGCTCAGAAACTTGGTAAGTTAAATGGTTGACCAGTGCTGGTCCTATAAGCTTTGCTTCCTGAAGAAAAACGTCTTACATTCCTGAAGAATTTGACAGCTAACACATGGCTGTTACCTCTTACTTCACTGGAGTATCTCCAATTCTTTAAGGTTTAACAGGTGTCAATATCCTAATTTTCAGCTGAGGAAATCAAGGCCAGAAAAGTTGAAATTTAACCAAGATTTTAAAAGAGATGTGGACAGAGGCCAAGGCTAGAATTCAGGTCTTCTAGTTCCAAGTGTTTTGTTCTTTCGGGTTCTGGGAACCTTTCCCCTCTGTCACCTCCTGCAGTGACTAGCATGCAGCGAGGAGGCACAGTTTAGAGCACGGATGACTCTCAGTGCCACCGGCTGTGTGATCTTGGACCAATAACTTGGCTCTCTACTCTTCCTTTTCCTCCAGTATAAAACTGAGACCATTACAACCTAACTCCAGGGCTTAATGTGATTTAGAGAATGTCTTTAAAGTGCTTAGCATAGGTTAACCACTTATTAAATGGTGATTATTATTATTGCCATTCAGATAATTCCTTTGAGTTAAGTGGTTGCTGTCATGATAAAGTGTAAATAGGTCTCTTGGCAGGTCAAGCACATTAACCTCTGGCCACAATTAACTGGTCAAGAAGGAGCTGAGGCTGGAGAATTATGTTATTGGAGGGGGAAAGCTGGTGGGTTTCAGGGCCAGGAAGGCATGGCCCCTCGCGTGGGGGTTGAGCCTGTGGGTGCAGTGGGTAGGAGCTTGGAACTCGGTGTCTTGGCTCAGAGCCCTGGACGAGTCTCAGCAGGGGTGAACCTCACTCTGTCATCTGTTTGCCCTGGGTTGGTGTTTGCTGGCAGGAATCCCTGGAATATGTTCAAGTGAGGGAGCCTGAGAATCTCCCCAGTCACAACTCAAGAATCCGTTCCCTTTGAGGACCGTTAATGAAAAGTTCTTATTCAAATGAGGGACCACACTTTGAGAACTTCTGCTGGGGGATAGTATCCCCTCTCCATCCCACCCCACCCCCGTTCCCAGATGACACCACTAGGGAAGTATGAAGGCAGGCTCAGGTAGCAGCCTCCTGCTGCTAAAACAGATCCAGAAAGTTAGATGATGCTCTATAAAAACCCTTTCATAGTATGTGACTTAGTAAGGCAGGCTGTATATGTAAATTACTAATAAACTGGGATAGGAAAAATTCAGATAAATTATGCACGTTGCTGAGCACACAGCACAAAGGGAGCTTAGGTCAAAGAACCCACAAGGGGTCTGGTGGTTTTATATTAATGTAAGACTGAAGGGCCTCATGGATGGTTACTAAATGCCCCAGGGTGCTTAAAAAGCAATGAAGCTGGTCATGTTGTATTAATATTTACTGAATTTCTCAATTTTTAAAACAAGGAATGTTTAAAATATTGTACTTTTCCTTCTAATAGTAATAAGATAATATTAATTCCCAAAGTAACATTTATTGGGCACTTAACCATATTCGGACACTCTTCTCAGTACTTTCTAGGTCTTACCTTATTTACTCCATTTACATTGCATGAGACTGATGCTATTATTATCCCCACTTTAGAGATGGGAAAATTGAGGCCAAAGGAGGTCGAGGGACTCAGCCGAGGTCACACAGCCAGTGAGCAATGCAGCCAGGTTTCTGAAGCCAGCACTTCCCCCCTTGACTAGTGCTGCCCACTAGTCAAGTCTTTACCTCCAAGCCTCTCCACTTCTCTGACAGCACACAAAAAAAAGATTTGAAATTTTTGTATTCCTAGAAGTCTTATGGAGGTTTATGGTCAGTTTTGAGGCTGTTAAAAGCTGTCATGAGCCACTGACTGTGATAGGAACAGTGTCTTTCCTGTCTCCTCTTATTCTTTATGCTTGCCGTGCCATGATTGTATTTTTTAATTGAAGTATAGTCAGTTTACAACATTATGTCAATTTCTGGTGTACAGCCTAATGTTTCAGTCATACATGAACATACATATGCTCCTTTTCATCTTTTTCATTACAGGTTACTACAAGATATTTGAATATAGTTCCCTGTGCTATACAGTAGAAACTTGTTTATCTATTTTACCTATAGTAGTTAGTATCTCGAATTCCCAATATATCCCTCCCCACCCCCTTCAGCCATGATTGTATTTTTTGGGGAGTAGTAATTAGGTTTCCTTATTTATTTATAATGGAGGTACTGGGGATTGAACCCAGGACCTTGTGCAGGCTAAGCACGCGCTCTACCACTGAGCTATACCCTCCCCCCATGATGGTATGTTGGCTCTTGTTTTGTCCCCTCAAAGTCGGCTGCTTAAAGTCCAACATGAAATCACCACTCTGAAAACGACCTTGGTATTTTGCAAAAGACAAATGTCCTTCACAGGCCATGTCCTTTCAAAGGCTGAATTTATTCTTCAAATAAGCTTCCAGCTGCTTTATGCGGACAAATTATTCTCTTGCAAGGTCCAGGAGGATCCCCAAATTCAATTGAGAAGAACCATCAAGCTCACATTAGGAAAGATGATGACAAGGAACAGTTTGTATTATTTTTCACCGTAAGTTACTACAAGATATTGAATATAGTTCTCTGTGCTATACAGTATAATCTTGTTGTTTATCTATTTTATATATATTAGTAAGGAATGGTTTATAAACAAACAAAATGTCATGTCTTTCTGCAGACCCTTTCTGTACCTTTTTGTATAGGAAATTCGGAAATCTCTTGAGTTTAGAGCAGGATTTACTCTCATTCGTGACTCAAATTGTTGGTAATTAGCCCCAATTTATATGCTTGCAGAATGTAATAGGTCTTTATACTTGATACACCATCCAATTCCAAAAAGCATTTGAGTGGCTACTCAGGGGAGCTAAGCACTGATGAAGTAAAGATTTTGTGACCTTTCTGAAAACAATTGTCGAATTCCTCAAGTCTTAGCTCATGTGTCCTCTCCCACAAGATGTCTTCTTTGATCCTCCTAACAGGAAGCCATCTCAGCTTGTTTACATGTATCCCGTGTCAGCCTTTTCTCCCCTTAGGTCATCCCTTCCTTTGCTGTATTTGGAAAAAGGGTGGATTTTGTCATATGCTTGTTCCAGTGTTACCCAGTGATAGCCAGTCCTGAGTCACATATTGGCAGTCACTCTCTGTTTCCATGGGCTATTCTCTTATTTTTGCTGCCAGCAGGGCCAGCCCCATGGCTAGGTAAGTGAGGCAGCTAGGGAACAAGGCTTAAGGAGGCATTTATTCTAATAGTTGTGTAGGGTCAAGATTGGTCTACACTGGTCCTGGACCCATCCACGCTGCTACAGCCTGGAATTCATGGACTTGAGTCCCTTTGTGGGGTGGATGGAGGTGGAGTCTGAGCTGCATCACCTCAGTGGCAGTATATCACAGTGATTAAGAGTGTGAATTCTGTGCTAGAGAGGGTGTGGAGAAAAGGAAACCCTCCTCCACTGTTGATGGGAATGTAGTTTGGTGCAGCCACTGTGTAAAACAGTATGGAGTTTCCTTAAAAAAGTAAAAATAGAACTACCATGTAATTTAGCAATCCCACTCCTGGGCATATATCTGGAGAAAACTCTCAATTCAAAAAGATACACTCAGCCCATTGTTCATAGCAGCACTATTTACAATAGCCAAGACACGGAAACAACCTAAATGTTCATTGACAGATGACTGGATAAAGAAGCTGTGGTATATATATATATATATATATATATATAAACAATGGAATACTACTCAGCCATAAAGAAGAATGAAATAATGTCATTTGCAGCAACATGGATGGACCTAGAGATTATTGTACTAAGTAAAGTAAGTCAGACAAAGATAAATACCATTTGATATCACTTATATGTGGAATCTAAAATGATACAAATGAACTTATTTTCAAAACAGAAACAGACTCACAGACATAGAAAACAAATTTATGGTTGCCAAAGGGAAAAGAGAGTTGGGGAGGGATAAATTAGGAGTTTGGGATTAGCAGATACAAACTACTATATAGAAAATAGATAAACAACAAGGTCCTACTGTATAGCACAGGGACCTCTACTCAATATGCTGTAATAAACCACAATGGAAAAGAATATGAAAAAGAGTATGCATATGTATGTATAATGAAACCACTTTGCTGTATACCAGAGATTAACATAATGTTGTAAATTAACTACACTTCAATTAAATAAATAAAGAGCAAAAATTCTGGAGCTGGACATATTACTTTATCTTTTTGTATCTCAGTTTTCTCATTTGTAGAATGGGGATGATGATGCTAAAAATGCAGCCTTCCTTGGTAGGGTTGTTGTGAGTTAATACAGGGGAAGCACAAAATGCAGCTTTGGCACATGGTAAATACTCAATAAATCACAGCTTTTCCTCTTACTGCTATTCTAGTTTCATGTATCTCCATGGCACCACCACCAAGAGCTGTAAAAATATATTCAACTTTATAAGAAGCTTGGAGCAAATTAAGCAGAATTTTAAAAGACAGAATTAAAAATTATCCAGCAAAACATTATTTCCTCAAGACTCAAGAGAAAAGCCCTCTAGGAGTGAAAGCGTAACAGAAAATGATGCACTTACTGCCCTTCTCTCTCTCCTGGGGCTTCTGTTCTCTCTCGAAGCACCTGCATTTTAAGTTCTCTGTTTTCTGGATCTCCTTCTAACACCTTACTTTGCAACAGCCTTATTCCCTCCTCACAGAACTCTCACCTCCGAATTCATCCCATTTCTCCAGCTGAATATCTTTCCACAGTAAATTTTTCAGGCTGGAATCTTGTAAAAAATTAATAAATAGAAACTTCAAGTAAATAGGGTTAGGAGACCAGAAGGGGGAGCTCTCGTGCCCTGTGATAATAGTCCAGTCCAACAGGAAGAAGAGACTCCCCTTCCTTCCCATCAAGAACTCAGCCAATTAAAAGCCATGGACTTTTGTTTGCTTGTTTTCTGCATTCTCCCCATGCCCCATCCCTAGCTTCCTCTTCTTCTCTATAAAAGTGGTCTCCTTCCTTTCGACATGACTTGCACCATGATTGCAATTGTCTGCTCATCCAAAGAAACTCCATCTTTGTAGGAGAAATATTTGGCAGTGTATTTGTTTCAGGTCAACAATAACATCTGGAGCCATCAGCAGGATGGTCCAGGGTGGGCACTGGCAGCCCATGTCCAGTCTTCTGTTAACTCTCCCAGCCAAATGTACCTCTCTAAGGGACATCTGTTTGTTGTCCCCATTCCCCCCAGAACTACCTTGATTTCTTTTTGAGGTAGTCACTCCTTCCCTTTACTCAGCCATGAGGTTGGGGTAGGAGTCTCCCTAGAACTTATGTCAATAAATATATTCTGTACCTCTGGCTCTGGTGATTGTTTCAGGATAGAGCTCAACATAGCCAGTCACAAATAATGAGACAAGAGGATATTTGCTGGTAATTCTGGCTTTCTGTAGGAGATTTTTGAAGTGCCTTTTTGTTCTGTGATGTCCCTTCCTCACTAGAGGTGTATGAGGAGGAATTTAACCTTGGAGCTGCTGCAGACATCTCAGAATCGGGAGGGCAGAACTTGCCTCAGAATGGTGTCAACACCAGGAAAACACACACACACACACACACACACACACTTAGAAAGACAGAGAGAGGGAAAGAGAGAGGCGAGAGAGAGGAGTTTTGGGTTCTAGATGAAGTTGTGTCTGAACCTCTCTGGACTGTTTAGTTATGTGAGACAATTGATTCTCTTTTTTGAAGCCAGTTTGAGTTGTGTTTCTGTTGCTTACGACAGAGTGACCTAATTGATACAGTGTCTGTTTCCGAAGAGTCCAGCAGAGAGTGGAAGGGTCAAAATCAATCTTTTTCTCTCTCCCTCTCATTGCTTTTACTTACACTTACTTCAGAGGTCAAATCAAACTAGAGATTTTTTAAAAAATCACATTGCCTAAAAATTGTGGATTCCGGCTGATTATATCTTTTTTTCATCCATTTAACCAAATATCCATGACAACCAAACTTCTCTTTATACTCCAAATATCCCAGGTAAAGAACGGAGATGGAAATTTTCCTTTGACATAGACTCTGAAATTCTGATTTTTTTACCCTTTAGAATGAGAATGCAGTTTAAGGACATCTTCAGTGTCCCTAGAGAGCCTTGGGAACAAATTAGAGATTTAAGATAAAAATAATCCTCAAAATGTCACATTTTCAGTTCATTCATTTTACATTCATTATTTGGGGGGCCTGGGAAGGATGTGTCTGTCTCAATTTAATGGAGAGTTTCCGCTTCAGGAAAGGCTTTTGTCTGAATGTTGGGGAAAGTGTTATAAAAAGGGAATATATTTATAGCAAACCAATTTACAATGTTGTTAGATATGATCTATAAGTAGTAATATATGTTGTACGAACCGAGATGCTCTTGAAGATGAAAGGAGGGAATTATTCATAAGTACATCAAGACATTCACTACTGGCCAAGATGGAGCAACACAGATTGGATTTACCCTCCTACCTGAAATGTCTAAATAACCAAAGAAAATATATGAAACAACAGTTTTCAAGACGTTGGATATTAGGCAACAAAAGACAGGATCTCTGAGGTATAAGAAACAAATGATGTGGGTCCTGTGATTGCCTGGAAAGTTTATAGTCTCTAACACAGGAAGATGGGATTCAGGTGGAGTCAGGTGTTCTTTCTTTGTTGAGGTTGAAGGGAAATTTCTGGGAGTGTAGGCCAAGGCAGCCAGAGTTCACAGTTACAGACTACTTAAGAGGAAATAATAAGAGAGAGAGGCAGAGAGAGACAGAGAGAGAAAAAGAGAGAGATGGAGAGAAACATCGCAGATCTATAGAGGGTCCTCCTTAAGAACTCAGTTGACCATGGATCAGTGCATGCAGTTGAAAAAACAACCCAAGTCCAGAGAGACAACCACCTGAAAGATTATATGGAATTTCTGGAGCTCACACAAAGCAAAGCATAGTTCTTGTTCCCGTTAGTCAAAGTAGAAGACTTCATAATTACTGGGGCATCAAGTAGAGTACTCAAAAGACTTTTGCTTCAGTAGTGGGACAAAATTAAATGCTTGTATGGTCCCACCTAACAAAAAAGCATTAAAGCAAGACCTAAGAGTCTCAAGCTGTTTCCAAGTATTTTAATTCTGTCCCAAAACAAAGTTCAAGGATTTTCATAGGAATACAAAAATATCTAGCACTCAAATTTATAATGTTTGGCATCTCATTAAAACTTGCCAACATACAAATGGAAAAAAAAAATACAACCCACAATGAGGAAAAAAAATTAACCTATTGAGAGCAACCAAGAACTGATAAAGGACGAATAGACAATGACAATAAAACAGTTATTATTACTGTACCCCACATCTCCAAGAAGCCTACAGGGAAGATTTAACATGGTAAGTAAAACCATAAATAAAGATTCAAATTGAACTTCTGAAGATGAAAACTACACTGTCTGAAATGAAAAAATACATTGGATGGGATTAACAGCATATTAGAGAATTGCAGAACAAAAGACTAGTGACTTGACAGCACAGCAATAGAAACTATTCAAAAACTAAACACAGAGAGAAAAGAGAAGGGAAAGAAATGAACAGGGCATCACTGAGCGGTGGGACAACTTCAAATGGCCTAATATGCCACTAAGTAATTGAAGTCACTAAAGGAAGGGGGCAGAAAAACTACCCAAAGAAATAAGACTAAAAAAAAATCCCCAAATTCAATAAAAACTATAAACCACAAGCCCAAGAAATTCAACAAACCCCATACATAAGAAATATCAAGAAAAGTACTTGGAGCTACATCATAATCAATTTGCTTATAAAAAGTGATAAAGGGAAAAATCTTGAAGTGGGCAGACGTAAAAGACCCATTAAGTACAAAAGCTCAAAGATAAGGGTGACAGAAACTTCTCAAAAGAAATGATGCAAGCCAGAAAGCAGTGGAACAACATCTTTAAAGCACTAAAAGAAAAAAAAAATTCAGCCTACAATTCTACATCCAATAAAAATATTTTTTGGCATGAGAGAGATATACACAACTTGAGAGGCTTCATCACTAGCAGACCTGTAGTAGAGGAAATGTTAAAGGAAAATCCTTTAGAAAGAAGGAAAATGGTATCAGATAGAAATCTGGGTCAATCAAAGGGATAAGAGTACTAAAAATAGTAACTACATGAGTAAATATAAAATACTTTTTCTTTATTATTTAAATCTCTTTAAAGACAATTGACTTTTTAATGCAAAATTAATAACAATACATTGTGGTGTTTATAACATATGAAGAACTAAAATATATGGCAACAATAGCACAAAGATTGGGAGCAGAAAAGTGGAAGTGTATTGTTCTAAGGTACAACATATACTATATGTAAAGTGGTGTACTTTACTCAAGGGTAGATTGCATTACATTAAAAATATGTAAACCTTAAAGTGACTACTAAAAATAACTACAAAATGTTATAGCTAATAAGTCAACAAAGCAGATAAAATAGTATCATAAAAACACTCAATTAATCCAAAAGAAGGCAGCAAAGGAGAAAAAGGATAGATGGAACAAGCAGAGAACGAATTGCAAGATGGTAGATTTAAACCCAACCACATCAATCATCATATTAAATGTAAATGGTGTAAATGTCACAATCAAAGACAGCGATTGTCACCTGGATAAGAAAACAAGAGCCAACTAATGCTGCCTGCAAGAACCACTTCAAATATAAAGACAAACAGGTTAGAAGTATCAGAATGGGGCTTAAGACGGAGGACTGAGCCATGCCACTTGGGACTTGCAGGGATTTTTCTGCAGGAGACAGGATGCCTGTTCCACACAATCTTGGAATCACAGTATATGGCCACTTCCTCAGACTAGAGGAAACTCATTAATGAGAGCCAGGTGCCAAATCAACTGGGAACAGCTGAGTTGACATTGTGTCTTTTAGTGAAAACTGAATGCGACACATAGGAGAATGATCCAAAATTAGAAGAAGTTCTGATAAGGAAGAAACCATATCTGGATTGACAGAATAACCATATGGAAAGACAACCTACCAAAGTATGAAAAAATGTTCCTCCAGGTACAGGTGAATTAGAGAAATACCTGCCCAAAGAAACAGAAGCTTTATCTTAAGACAAAGATTAAGAAACTTTATGAAGAATATTTACACTTGGATGATGAAATTCCATTTATCTTTGATGGAAGTGGTTATTTTGATGCAAGGGATAAAGAGGACAAGTTGATTCCGATTTGTATGGAGAAAGTAGACATAACATTTCCTGGAGGTTTTATCACCTTCTCACTCTGGATGAAAAGAACTATGTAAAGGCAATAAAACTGTTCATTGGGGAATCAGTTTTACAATCAAATGACCAGCTGGCCAAACTTAGAACTTGATGTGCGAGGACAGCGCATGAAATTTTTGGCACCAACAGCATACTGGTGCTCCCTAAAAACTAATGAACTCTTTAGTGGTCCTAAATGGGACAGTTAAGCAGAAATGTAATCATTCCCCCCTTGCTTTCACATTGTAAACTTGAAGCTAGGCTCTTTTTCCTTGGTTACGTTATTTGATCAGAATTTTTAAAATGAAACAATAAAACTGATTTTGACATGAAATGAACTGTGATAATGTGGATGAATCACATTTATGAAATTTATTACGATTCATTTTCTCTAACTAAGTCAAAAATCATGCTTGGTAGATGAGTTAGTATATATCTTCAGCCTCAATCTGCAGGAAAGCTGAATATCCCAAATTATAAGTACTTGGCATATTTAATCTGAATATTATTCTTAGGCTCTAAGTCAGATATCAGTCGATGCCATCCCTGCCCTTTAAGGAATAATGGTAGTTAACGTAAGAGACCAAATACAAGACATTTCTACCCTCCACCCTTCTTTTCCCTTGGGTTGAGGGGATGAGGAGAAAGCCTATAATTGGACAGACTCTTTATTATTTGCACAACTCCCCTGTTCAAAATAAAATAACTGTCCTAATTTTACACAAATGAATGCTCACACCTTAAATTTAGAAATATTTGTGCTTTCGTCTGGTTCCTTAAAATCACCTGTTTAGAGTCTTTGTTTTAGGTTCCATGTATCTGTGACAAACAGGTAGCTACAGCATGGGGCGAGGCGCCTAGGTTAAGTCCTGTCATCACAAGGAGAGAGCCGTGCTATCTTTGATGTTTATGTTTCAATAGCGATGGCTCCCAGGACCTCAAGCAAAACACCTGTGGGTTGTAAAACTGGCAGAAAAGCTTACCTAGCCTTTGCAAAGATTTACATACATATCAAAGGGAGAGAGAAAAAATTCACAAACATTAGGTTTCTCACAGAATGCTCTATACAAAAGAGGAGGGAGGGGTGTGAATCCTCTCTTCCTTTTGGCAACAGGGAAAATTCTAAATATTTTTATTTACCCTTATCAGACCTAGAAACCAGGTGGATGGGGGACACCACAATGGAGAACAGAGAAGGCAGAAGACTAAGCCCCAGGACTAAGTCCAAATTCCCTTCCCCCAACCATCATGAGGTTACAGAAATCTCTTTCTTATACACCCAGGTGTTATCTTGAAGAGGACCAGGGACAAAAAGGAAATCTGAAGTTTGGAGCATTTATCCTGATGACGTCATGTTTCCTAAAGAGACTGCCTAAGGTATTGGATAGACAGTGCGACGTTATTTTTTTTTCTTGCTATCTAATGGGGTAAGAGCTCATGAAAAAAACAGAGCAGTTATTCAAAAACAAAGAAGTTACATTTTCATGGCCATTTTGTGTCTAATGCATAGATTCCTGTTTCTGCTGGACAATTTCTTTAATTCACTTGCACTATTATTCTTAATTTGCATAATTGGCCATGGCTTGGCCCATTCGTGGGAAAACTAAACAAAACCAAAAACCACAAAAACTCTTTTAAGCCCAAGATGAGTCACTATACTTTATACAGGTGTGACCTAAGTATGAAAAAATATATATATGCTTAGAAGCTAATGTCAAGTCTTGAATATTATAGTCATAGATTAAGATAAAAAATTATTAAGGCTGTGTTTGCCATTTTCCAGGAGACTTCTTCTCTCTCCACCTCAAACAGACAAACAAAAAACAACAAACAATTATTTCATCATACAAATCCTACCTTATCAAAGAGGAAGAACAAATATTACATTGAAATTTTTGTTCAAGATTTGGCTTAAACTGACCTCAGAATGGGAGCCCTTCTTTGCCATTAATATCAAAAGTTCACAGCAAAAAGGGTCAATGATGGCTAAATTAGCCAGTGGAGAAAAGAATGATTAAACAGAATAGCATTTAAACAAAAAGACATTGCTTCAGACCAGTTATAGGGACTGAAGTTCCCTTGGGCAATACTCTTGGTGTAATGATTTCAAGCTTCCTGTTAAACACCGTGCACTTTGGAGATTCAGTTTGCTTGTTGTATCTCAGCTGATAGAATCCCCCACGAATGGCCTTTTCAGTTTCTTACACTGGGCCCAAAACATACGATACTGGATGTAGCTACACTTTCCCAAAGTTCTGGGTCACCAAACCTTTTTTCCTTTTAGATGTTGTGAATCCAATTTCCTGGAAAGTCTAGAATAAACTGCACAGAAATAGCTGGGATTTTTATGTTAAAAGGGCAGTAATTGGATTGTATTCCTTAGGCTGTGCAACTCTACACTGTTCAGAGAAGGTTGTGTTCGATTCACATAAGTCATAGTCCCTTTGCTCAAGACACTGTAGTCAGTCGATTCCAGAGAGGGGATAAACACATACTGTGGAGGCTTGGGGCTGTCGAGTCTTAGAAGATGGTTATGAGTGGTGCTGATTTGTTTTGTTCAGAAATGGTAAGGGAATCTCGATTTAGACATAAAGCCCCTCCCATTCAAGAGTTTTGAGAAGTCATTAAAAAACAAATTACATTATTTTAATAAGTTTTACACCCCCGAAATCTCACTGCCAAACTCCCAGACAAGTCAAGAGATTTGCTTTATCAAACTTTGTTTTGGTTCTTGGGCAAAGATGATTTTGTTATTTTTAAAAATGGAACACTGCCCATCCAGAAATATCTCACAACTCTGAACATTAAAAAAAATTCCTTTTGCTTTACTGCTGGATTTAGAAAGTCTTTGCTGGCGGCAAAAGGGTTTTTGTTGAACTATATAGTGAGGGGGATATTTTCTGCTATTCACAGCCTAAATACTAGGATGAGTTCACAAACCTCATATTTGGCTTGTGCGGTGTATTTCTAGGGGAGTGAACGATGTACTTACTTTTTTATTTTTTTAAAGGCAATAAAAGTTCAGACAGTTTTGGCCAAATGAGAAATAGATAGGATTTAAAAATAGCTCTTGTCAGTGCTGGGTACTCAGTGGGAAGCTCAGTATTGATTGATGGTAGACCATCCTTTGCTGAAAGCTATAGAATAAAAAAAATCCCTTTATTTAAGCAAAATGCTTGAAATATAAAATAAAAGCTACATGGTAGAGATTCCCGTGATTACTCTTCTCAAAGAACATTTGTAATTGCATTCCAAATTCTTTTTCTAAAAGACTAGAAGGCATTATTGTTATTATTTAAAGATGAACATTAAGTTTGAAAATCAAAAAGGCCTAAGAATTTTTAAACTGGGTAAAGAGAGATTCCACACTTAATATTTAATTGATACAGTGTCTGAGAAATTTTTAAAATGTGATAGGGGAGGAGTGAGAGAGAAGACTTAAAATGTGATTTGAAGCATATGGCAAGAGCTCATTTAACCCTACACTCTGCAGTACAAGCTATCTTGTATACCAAGGGTAGCCATCAAAGATTTTCAAAGAGCAAAAGAAGAATGGGATGGGAACAGTATTTTAAGAGGAGAAATCTAGCCTTTAGAGACCTGAAATCCTTGATTCAGTGCTAAGCTTGATTTAGGCATGGAAAGCAATTGGTCTACTGTGTATTATAAACAGAATATGCTGTATCATCTCTCCCACTGTTAGAGCTTCTCATTGTTTCAAATGAGCAGAATTCATGCCCACGGTAACACCTTTCAACTTGACATTCATCCCTTGTAACACATTGCTGTTTTATTTGCAGACCCTACCATTTCTGTAGCTTTGTTTAAGCTTCACCTCCCCCAAGGGGTTTTCCTACCCTCTGAAGACACACTCCACGTGATCTCTTACTTTGGAGAATTCCAGTACTTCATAGCTACATCATTCCCATAATGCTCATCACATACTACCTTGTAGTGTGGCCTTCTGCATGTGTCTCTGAAATCAACTGACTAAAGTGTCCTGGAGCGAAAGGACTATGACTTATGTGAACTGAATAAAGCCCTCTCCTCCATCGTTAAATTATATATACTACCTGAGCTCGGTGATTCCACTCCTCACCCTTACCCAGCATACTGCCTGTCTCTTCATTGTGGTCAAAAACTAGGGATAAGAGATTTAGTCTTTCAAATTCACTTTGTGTGGTCTGCAACTAGGTGGCTTTAATTTTCCCTGGGGCAGATTATAATTCAGTATTAAGGGGAAAAAATGGCAGCATTATTTTGCAGTTCTTCCCATCAGGAGGTAGAGTCTATTTGTCTATGCTTTGCATTTCCGTTTGGCCATATGATTTGTTTTGGTCAGTGGGAGGTTAGCAAGCATGGCATAATCAGAGGCTTGACAAGTGCTTGTTTGCTGGAACTTGTTCTCGGTCTTGCTGGCTTTGGAACCAAGCTGCCATGTGAAAAAGCCTGCTAGACATGTCATAGTAGTAACTGTGACCCAGTTACTCTGTTGGCTCAGCCAACCACCAGACATGCAAGTGAGCCATCCAGGACCAATCAGCCCCCAGTTAATCCCCCAGCTGACTGCAACCTCGTGAATGAGCCCAGGTAAGACCAGCGGAGGAACTGCCTAACCAAGTCCAGCCCAAATGCTGACCTATAGAATTATGAACTAATAAATAATTATTTTTAAGCTTCTAAGTTTGGGAATGCTTTGTTATACTGAAAACTCAAACTGCTTTGGTATATAATAAATCAAGGTATTAAAAGTCTCATTTTCACGCATATTTGACAGAAGTTCTACTGTACTTTAAGGAAGATGGTATACAACTTCTTTAGAGCATTTTGGGCAAGAGTTAAGAATTATTCTCCCTGGCTGAATCGAGGAAAAACAAACAAAAGAAATAAAAAGAATCATGCTGGCAAATTCATTAAGTTAGATAAACTTAATTCCATCACCGAGTGGCAGGAAAAGCTTCTTTCCACATTTCCCAGAAGGCAAAATAGAGATAAAATCAGTACGTAACATACAAGAAAAAGACAAGATTACAGCTTCCTGTTCAGCTGATATGATTCTTTTTCCACAAATATTTTTCTTTGGTTGTTCGAATGCTTCAACAGACAACATAAACAAAACCAACATAGTCCAGGAACTAAGCCAAGAAAGAACTCTTCAAGGATGAGCTTATTTAATTCTCCCCATGACCCAGTGAAGAGAACACTGCTCTGATGCCATGTTACAAATGATGAAATTGAATTTAAACTGCTCAAATACCTTGCCCAGGAGAATATTTCACTAGTAATGTAGGGAAGCTGGAATGCAAATCCAGGCAGTCTAGTTTCTTAGCCAAGGGTCTACACTCTTCGCCAAGGTGCTATACTGCCTCCCAAATAAAGAGCTAAAACAAAGCACCCAATAAGGAGGGCTTTATATTTTAGTATCCTACTCTGGATAATGATAAGGGATAGCTTCCTTTTTATCTTAACTGTAACTTGTAGGCCTTGACGCTAAAAAGAAAAGGTCTAATCATTAGGCTCCTTTCATGTTCCTACCATTTTAAATTCTTTTCCATTGCTTTTAGTCTTCATGTGTAGGATTTCAGCCAGCTGGGAATGATGTCTCTTTATCTTAATGAAATCCTAGTTAATATCAGAATATGAGAGATAAGGGCCCCTTCTATAGCAGAAGAATTACAATAAGGTCCCAACAAGATTAAGAAAGCTTATAGATCCAACACAGAGACCTGAACACTATAACAAATTGAATTACTTGTAACTCAATTTATTAAGTCAATTGGATGAACTCACATACTTGAAGTGTTCTGCATATTTTAAAGGGTTATACAGATATACGAAGTGTTAATAGATTTTTTTTTTGCTAAATCAATTCTATAGAATTGTAGACACGATAGAAAAAAAAAGATGGCAAGGCCTTAAAGCCACAGAGATTGAATTTCATTACTGATTCTATTATGAGGTTCTGCCTTATAGCAAAGCATCCTGGTAATATCTTTAGGCTCCTCTGAAAACTTGATGACAGCCTCATAGCCTAAGAACTCTGTCTACATGACAAGCTACATACTTGGGTCATTTAAGAGCTCTATGTAGTGTTATAAAACAGAAAGGCATTTACATACTTTTACCGTCACTTAAATTTTCTGAGCCTCAGTTTCCTTCTCTGTAAAATGGGCATTGTAAGATTGTTGTGAGATAAGAATAAATGTATATGAAGATGCTGCTATAAGAGTCCATGCATTCATTAGTATTACATTCATTTTATGTGAAAAATATATACCAAGACATTAATCCAACATGGTAAATTCAAAACCTGGGCCTCTAAGCCAGTGATCCCCAAAAGGCCTCATTACTTTCTGTTTGCAACCAAATTGGAAGGATATAAACACTCCTTCCTCAAAAAATTCTCTCTGTTCCTGAAATGTTTCCCTTGTCCCTCTCTCCCTTTTCTCTACCCTATCTTTTCAAAGATTCTTTAGCAACTACAGTCACACATACAGCCATCATTAATATTTTATTACCACAAATAGTGCTCTGTAACTGTCTCCCATGACCTTTATTTTCTCTTGTTTGTAGAAATGTGCTGAATGATGAGTCAGTCCCTGGCTTAATGAGTGAAAATGTGATGATTTTCTCAGAATTGGAATAGAGAACAGTCCTTGATTAAACCGCTATCTGTATTTAACAGCAGAAGGTTCCTGTTTTTCTTTTTAAACGGAGGCACTGAGGATTGAAGCCAGGACCTCATGCATACCACTGAGCTAGACCCCCCCCCCCCGCTCCCTCCAGGCTCCTTTTAAAAGTTACAAAGACTGTTGCCTTTAATAAACATTCTCTGTGTATTGAGTGAAGCAAAATGCCCGTAACACAGCACTTAAAGGCTGACCGTTGCTACTGGGTAAAAAATTCTCTAGGATGAACTGACCTAAGATGACCGAGTCTGCTGATAACAAGTGAGAAGATGTGGGGAATTTGATAAGGATCGTTTATGCTGATCCATCTTTGGAAGAGACCCTCAGAAATCTCTTTATCTCGCCACAGCAGAAATAATCTGAGGTGTCAGTCTGTCAGTCGGTAATGACGATTTTACAGCGGGTGGGACCTTGTACCAGCCCTTCTGTAAACGTTTCAGTCTTCCTCAGTGCTCCCGGAGGTGGGCGTAGGGGGTTATTTTTTCCACTGGTAAAAGTCTACAGAGTTATTGAGCTAGTAAGAGACTGAGCTGGGACTGAACCCAGCACTCTCTTGACTCCAAAGGGCTTGGATTCCTCTTTGACATGACCCCTGGGTACTGTGGGAGGATCTCTCTCCGCTGTTTTCCAGGGCTAATCTTGGCCCAAACTGTACGTCTTCTTCAGCACTCCCCTCCTTACCTCTCTTCATTTCTCCTCCTTGCTCCCTCACCTTGTCCTCGCGTCATCCAGTCTCCTCCCTGTACCGTGACCGCATGGGGTCCTTTACGGGCCCAGGTAGACTTGTACTTCCCGGATCCTGCCAGGAGGGGGAGCAGGGCTCTCCAGTTGCCTTCCTGGAGACTAACTCCTTATGGCTGCAAAACTCATTAAAGGCCCAGAGAGGCTCCATGTCATTCTTTCCGAGGTTGTTTGGTTTTTCAATAGGAGGCAGAATAGTGGCAGAGTTTTAAGCAGTGGAACAGGTAGGTGGAGCTGGGACAGGGCATTTGGGCAGGGGAATTGTTCCAGTGTAAATTAGAAGGGGGCAGCAGCTGCTTCGACAAGGGAAAGAGTGCAGCTGCCATCAATCGGCAATGCCTGCTTTAGCCAAGGGTGCCAGCTACAGATAGAAATTCACTTTTCTGTCTCTGGTGCAGCCAAGGCTTGGAAGAGGTGAACCTTGAGGCATGTTTGTTGGATGGTGAATGGACAATTTAGTTGTAGGTTTCCTACTTAAGGAGAATCCTTGCCTCCATTTTTTTGGCCTATATCCCTTTCTTTGCCTCCATTTCCATTTTAACACTTGGCTGTGCACAGATCCGAGACCCTGGGTCACCCTAAGAGGGAGGAAAGGCATTTCACTACTGCACCCAGCATCCCTGCAGTGGGTCTGTAAGAACATTAGTGGGGAACAGATGCTGACTTGGCTGTGAAGCCTGAGTGTTGGATTAAGATGAAGAATCATAGCATCCTTTGTTGGGGTTCAAAGCATCAGGGCCCTGGGGGGAAGGAGGACAGCAGATCCCCACCCCAGAGGGTCAGCAGGCACTTCTTAGTGCTTGTAATGCTATTTCTTGGTGGGTGGGTAACCTGTCATCCTTTAGTCCCCCTCCAGCGAGGGGCAGAAGTCCAGAGATGTTTGCAGCCTGTCCCCTGGAGACAAATGGCCCTGGGGCTGATTCATACTTTACTTGCCTCTTCCTGCTCATTTTCACATCACCTCTCAGTTCCATTTCACATGTTGTTTAAAGCATTATTTCCTAAAATAATGAGAATCAGCTATTTTTCATCTCTTTCCCAGTTAAGCCTAAGTTATTCTAAACCTGTTGGTAGAGTTCAATTATATCCCTGTCTTTTTCAGATTTTTATATAGATATAAAATAGGGATTTCCCTGTGATTCAAGATAGCTCTCTACAATGACAAAAACAGGAAAGTAAAGAAGGGGGATGGAAAAGAAAACCAATGGCAAAATTATCTTCTGGCCAGAAGAATTCCCATTTCTTGAGCATCAGCACAGAGAGATCTCACCTAGGTTGAGAATGGAAACAAACTGGTTGATGGCTCTCTTTAATTTTTTTATTTTTAAGAGAACATATTTGCTAAGTCCTTAAAGTACACAGTGTTTCTGAAGACAACTGTGAAATATCTGAGGTACAAATAGAAGCACAGAAGAAAACAAAACAATGATCCTTCTGGGGAAGCCTCTTGAGATGCAGCAAATATTTTATTTTGCCTCAAGATTCTTTCTCAAGATAAATCCGTACGGGTCACAACACAAGAGAGAATTATTCAAGTGAACTCGGGCTAAGGAGAAAATTAGGCATTAAAAACTTTCCTGTCATTCTGTCTTCCTAAAATAAAATGATAGATACACAGTCTCTTACGGAATGTGTTAAACAAGATGCAGAGAACTGGAAAAATGGAATTGGGAAAAGGGAAGCCTAATACAATTCAATATCTGGTTATCAGTAGAGGAGAATTGTAGAGCTCATTTCACAGAGTCCTTAAAAATGTTTAAGATCATAGAGAACCGAGGATGCTGGGAACAGCCGTAAAGTCTAGGAAGGAGTTTGGATACATTTTCTCCAGTTATTAGCCTGTTACATCTGCAGATGTAATAGACCAATCCACCTGCCTCATAAAAATTAAAATGTCACAGATAAGGCTAAGTCCTCTTTTGCCTACCACCCACATCCTAATGCCCTCAGTATAGGAAAAAAATTATATATATTCTTGCGTCTATTTATTATGCAATTAAAAATATTTATTACCCAGAAAAACTGTATACTATTGCTTTGAAAGAAAGCATTCTTTTTTTTTTAACACAAATGATAATATTTTATATGTGTAGTTGGACAACTGTTTTTTTTTCATCAACAATACATCTTTTAGATATTTCCGTGTTAACATTTATCATACTACCTTATATGTCTCTCACATTACACACATAAATGTCAGCTATTTTTTATTTTTTAACTGATGCATAATACACCATAGTGAAGATATGCTTAGGTTATTTGACCATTCTCCTATTGATGGACATTTCAGTGTTTCCAGTGTCATTCTTACATATTGTGACCATGCCTTCTTGGTCATATGTGTAAATTGTATCTTTAGGGAAGAGATTTAAAAATTAGGTTTACTGGGACCTAAAATATGTGCCATTTAGAATTCTGTTAGCTGGCGATCAGAATACATATTTACCTACCCTCTCTGCCTACAGTTAATATTATCAAACATTTAAATTTTTGTCAATCTGGCGGGTTGAAAATGATATATCATTTAAAAAATTTACATTTTCTTGATTTTTAATGGAATTGAGCATTATTATTCAGGTGCTTAAAGCCCTACTTGTATTTTCATTCTGTGACTTGTCTGCTTGCAGTTTCTTTGGTGGGATTCAGTCTTACAATGGATTATTTGCACTCTCTCCCATATTTAGAGATTTTTCTATGTCTGTTCCACAATTTATCATACTGTGTTGAAGTATCTTCTCCTAGTCTACCACTTAAAAAAAATCTTTTCCTTCATGGTATTATTTGTCATATCAAAGTTTTAATTTTGAAGTACCTAACTTTAGCAGTCCTTTCTCTTACAATTTTTTGTTTTCTCAGAAGGACCTACCTTCCCAAGGTCATGCATGTATTCTCATTGATTTGTTTTGAATACTTTTATGTATTTTTATCTTATCTTTAGGACTTTAATCCAGTTGGAATTTATTTTGTAATCAGCATGAAATTAAGATACAGCTTATTTTTTTTTCCCAATGGATATCCAGTTGATCTAATACCATTTATTAAGTAATTTACCTCTGATTTGAAATGCTACTTTAGCACATACTAAATTTTCATATTTATATAAAATTTTTGTTCTAGTCCAAAGACCCACTGTATTCCTGTTCCAACACTATGTTGCTTAAGCTATTATATAAGCTATTACTTATTGCCATAGCTTATTTAAAGTTTGATATAGGATGAAAAGCCCCAGAATTTGTTCTTCACTTACAAAATCATCTTGATTATGGCATAGTATTGACTCTTTCATATAAATTTTAGTATAATCTTGGCAAGTTATATAAAAAAGAATTTGGAGATTTTCACAAAGATTGCATTAAATTTACAGATTAATTTGTGGAGAATTAAGTGTTCACAAATACTGAATCTTCTGGTTCACAACCAGATACACTCTTCAGTAATATTTTCTAGTTTTCTCTAAAAGGGTCTTGCACATTTTAATAAATTTATTCCAGGTACTTTGTGGTTTTGTTACTGTTGTGAACTGTCTATTTTGAAATTGCATAATGCAGGTGTATAGAAAAGAATAGTTTGTTTTCATAACAGACGTTTTTAAAATCTTTTAACATCTTTTTTCATAACAGACATTTCTTATGTGAAGAAGACTTTCACTTTTCAAAGCTGAGAAAATGTCTTTCAAGCTTTGATGAGGTTCAGGACAGGCTGCCCCATAATATGCTGCTTTGACATATTGATTATTTTGAATTAAAGTTATTTAAGAACTGCCAGTGCAAGAAGGACACTCTGACCCTCCTTCATCCCCCTGAGAGCAGGAAATAAACCTCCCATGAGAAAGATGTCTTCTCTGCACTAGGAGGTAAAGAGACATCTTCAGAGACAGGGAATTCAAGGCTGAGAAGCCGTACAGATAAACTTTGCTTAGATTCTTCACTAATTAGTACCCGAGCCTAAGTTTCTTTGTCTTGTCAGTTCATCATAAATTTATTGTTTCTTTGTCTAAAAGGTCTAAAGGCTGCTGGCTTTGGTCACTTCTTTGAGTCTCATATTTCCATGAGCTCCTGTACCTATGAATTAAATTTGTTTTTCCCCTGTTAACCTGTCAACTAAATTCTTTGATCAGCCAAAAAGAACCAAGAGGGATTAGAGAGAAATTTCCCTTCCCTGACAGCTCTAACAGAGTGAGGAGAGATGTATGCAAATGTTCCTTTCACCAAGAAGTCAGGTCTCGAAAGCTATGAACTCATCTACAAAACAGAAACAGACTCACAGACGTAGTAAACAATCTTATGGTTACTGGGGAAAGGGGGTGGGAAGAGATAAATTTGGGAGTTTGAGATTTACATATGTTAGCCAGTATATATAAAAATAGATTTAAAAAAAGTTTCTTCTGTATAGCACAGGGAACTATGTTCAATATCTTGTAATAACTTTAAATGAAAAAGAATATGAAAATGAATATATGTATGTATAGGCATGACTGGGACATTGTGCTGTACACCAGAAATTGACACATTGTAATTGACTGTACTTCAATTAAAAAAGAAAGTCAAGTCTCATAGAAAACAAACTTATGGTTACCAAGGGGGAAAAGGGGTGGGAAGGGCTAAACTGGGAGTTCAGAATTTCCAGATACTAACTACTGTATCTGTAGATATAGATATAGATGTAGATATATAATAGATAAACAACAAGGTCCTACTGTACAGCACAGGGAGCTTTATTCAATACCTTGTAATGGCCTATGATGAAAAAGAATATGAAAAGGAATCCATATGTATAACTGAAGCACTATACACCAGATAATGAAATAATTGATGTGAAAATGCTTTGTAAACCATTATAAGCATAGTGGGATAAATATATAATGGAATATCTTAACAGCTGGCAATAGGATTTCCTGCCTTTGTTCAGGGAAACATTTTGATAAGACTACCTGTGGTGTCAGTGAAAGGCTGAGATTCGGGGTGGGCAGTAACCAAGGTAACAAATGTGGGTGCCCAAAAAGCCTTGTATATGTCAAGAAAAGGAAGATTTATTTTATTATTTTATTTTATTTTATTTTACTTTGCTTTACTTTATTTTATTTTTCATTCCCTTAAGGGGAGAGTGTGAGCTGGAAGGAGTTGGGACACAACCTGGGTTTAAAGGGAACACTTAAAAGCAGGGCAGCTAAGACAGTTCTGAAAAACAGAAATTGCCATTTTGTGCTTTAGAGTTGTTTGCTCTCCGGTGAGTGATGTGAACCCTTCCTAGGGAGCCCAAGTCCTCGAAAAATGTCAACTGCACTCAGGGTGTTTTCGGCAGACAGGATTCCCGGGGACTTTTTTGGAGATCGGTTTCAGGTTGATGTGACTTGGGGAATCGCATGCATGTAAACTAGAACCAGGACATGGGGAAGACCTTGAGAATGTCACCCTTCCCCACATCCCTCCAGAACTTGGCGGGAAATTGAGGGAGGGCTTTGGTCGTAACTGAGGCATGGAATTAGATTCCATGCCTCAGAATTCCCTGGGCAGCAGCACAGCCACAGGTGACACTGGGCTCCTTAGCACTGGAAACAGGGGTTAAAGAAATGAATGGCTTGGAGAGGGCCACAGAACATTTACAAGCAGCAGAGGTAGGTCCTTCTCCAGACTACAGCATTGTGCTAGGTGCTGGGCTCACAGCTGTGAAAGGCACAGTCTAGTCTAGAAAAGCTCCAGGTCTAGAAAGAGAGGTGGACCTGTGAATAGGCAGTAACCACAAACAATGCTAACGTCACGGAGAGGGGCAAGTGGGGGCTGCTGAGGAGCAGGGGGGCCTGGGTCAGAGACCTAACCCAGGTTGGCTCTGGGGTGGAGTGCAGAGACTTCCCAACTGTCTCAACCGTAAATAAGAGATGGCCAGGAATAAAGAAAGTGGGGAAAATCCTTCTAATGGTCCTTGCTTGTTTTGCTAATCTATTAGTACCTCTCATGTCTGTGGGAATGTCAGGGACTGAGAGAGAGGGGTTTTGGAGAAGGCAGGGTCAAGTTGTGCCCCTTAAGTTACACATCACTGGCAGCAACATGCCTTCCTTTAGCTAATGACCAACTGTACTGAAATTGACGGTCATTTCATGACACTGACACAAAAGATGGCTTGCGCTTCCAACTATAGTTATAATAAAGCAAAAATAGTTACAAGGTGAACCAAAAGCAATAAAAATATACTACTTAGAGCAGGTTGTAAAAATTTGTTAGGTAGCCAAAGAAATCGTATATGAGATAAATGACTGCACCACTAATCACTTGCTTAATCATGAAAGAAATTGCTACTGATGTTTCAAAAGTCTTGTAGTACCAATTTAACAGCCCTTCTTTTGAAATGTGCCGCATTACTTATTTGGCTTGGATTGCGCCAGCTGGAGCATCTGTTGTTAGTCTGGATCCTGTTGCCGTTTTTTGCAGAGAATGAGGCTTCTACTTCCAAAAATATGTATATGTACATGTGTATACACACACAGACACACACACACACACATATGTGTATATGTATTTGAATAAAAGCTGATCTTTTACAAAACATAAAAAGTATATCGTGTGTATGTGTGTATGTGTATATATATATATATTTACAAGCAGCAGAGGTAGGTCCTTCTGACTATATATATATAGTCAGTCCTCATTATTTGCAGATTCCTTCTTTGTGAATTCGCCTACTCACTAAAATGTATTGGCAACCCCCAAATCAATACACTCGGTGCTTTCCTTAGTTACTTGCAGAGATGTGCCGAGTTGTCCCGATGCATGTGTTCCCAGCTGAGGTGCAACAAGGCAGCAGTTCTGCAGAGATGACCAGAGGATGGAGACGCTGGGGCAGGGCACTAGAGTGCAGGAGCTCTGGCTCTGGGCCACTCGGACCGAGTTTGAATCCCAAGTCCAGCACCTGTTGGAAGGGCATCCTTGGGCAAGTCACTTGACACTTCTCAACCTCATTTTCACTTTAGTAAAAGAAAGAAAATAGAATCTACTGGGATGAGTTGTTTTTCGGATTTAGGATTATAATATGTATGCACATATATATTTATACCTGCACAGACACACACACACACACACACATATATCTACATAACATATAGTATCATATAGACATTTCCCCTAAGGACAATGGTTCAATTTTCTCAGTTACTTTACAGAGCATAAATATCACAAATAATGGGAATCAACTATATACATATATGTACATATATTTATATACATATACATGCACATACATGCAGACACACATGGAGACAGGCACACATCTGTTTGCATGTTTTTAAATGAGGATAGAGTGTGTTTGACCATTTGCTATATATTCTCAAATCCACACAGATATAATCAACAGACTATTGCTCATGGCTCTTATTTCTTCCATTTTCAGAAGTGAAGAAATTATCTCTCAAAAGAACTTTCCTCCTTATGACAAGGGCGTAAATTGCTCACTTTTTGTAGGTGCATTAAATCTTTTGGGGAAAGCCTACTTAAGCCTGCTCAATAAACTATCTCTTTCAACACACTGAATAGTGTCCCATTAATCTTAGCAAGTTAATGCAACTTCAAAAGGGAGATAATTCACTCTCCTTTCAGAAGTATGATGAGAACTATAATGCATATTTTTCACAACTAGTTTTCTCTATTTTTATATTCATTGGCTAGGATTGCTCGATGAGGCTTACATTATTATAGTGAAAAGATGGCTGCCCATGACATGTAAAAAGCGATGCCACTGACTTAACAATAGTATGGAGACTTTAAGAGAGTCTTTCAAAAGTTATAGTGAGTTCCTAGTATCCCAATCCTTTTCTTCCTCTATGACTCTTGGTGACCAAGGGAACATGTTGGCAGGACAGCTGGAAGGCATTAGCATCCGTCCTGGGAACTGAATGGACTAGCTGGTCTATGATAGTATAGACCTTTCAGTCTTGACCTCTGTAACCAGAACATAAAACTACGGAGCCAGTGAAAAATATTCAGAAATGGAAACGTGGGGTTTAATTTGCTATAGCCAAGTGTAAAGCCACGTATTTATGTTTGATGTTATGAAGAAAGAATTCCCATCTACAAGTCTATAATTCTTACCAGAAGATTACTACTAGAGTTGTTTGTGTTCTAAGTATTGCATTAGTTAGAGTAGACTAAGTTCGGGGATAAATAGACTCCTAAATTAATGGTGGTTCAAACACAAGATGATTTCTCATCCATATGAGCCCAAATGGTTGTTTCTGGAACATTTCTGGCATATCTTCTCTATACTGTGTCCTTCAGTGACCCAGGTGCCTGCTGTCTGTGGTTCTGCCATCTCCCAGCCCCTCACTGTCACCTGCATTTAGCAGGCAGGAGGAAGAAAAGACGATGGGATATGCACAGCCACTTGGAAAACTTTGGCTTAGAAACTCCCGCCATCATTTATGTTTTCCATTGACTACAACTCAGTCTATGGCTACATCCAGCTGCAAAGGATGCTGGGAAATGTAGTTTACCCATGTGCCCAGGAAGGAAAGAAGATCATGGAGTTTGGTGAGCAGGTAGCCATGTCTGGTATGATGTTGTTATGCTATTGGATCTAAAGGAGGGACACAGACAGCCCCGACCATGTAGAGGATGAGATCTCAGAATAGGTGTGAGGCCATTTATGGTATAAATATCCTGGGGAAGAGACTGGCTTCTATTCAGAAATAAGTACTGAGACCAAAAGATCAAAGGGCAGAGGGCAATCCAATTTTTGCCAGTCTCTCATCTGGTTTCTCTTTTATGTTAGAATTGAAAAGAAAAAAAAAAGAGTTGAGATGTTTAAAAAGCAGTTCCTCACATGAAAGTGAGAAACTCAGGCAACATGTCTATAAAATTATGCCAGCAACTTGGACATAGACGCTTTTGTCTCCTGGCATGTGGGAAAGTAATGCCATTTGTGGGAGTGAGTGGACATTCCATTATATTTTGACTCTCTTCTTCACATTTTAATAGTTTTCCATCTATTGAGAACCCCTTCCAAAGATAAAAGTTATATTTTTGAACCTTCCTTGCCCCTAAGATGCAGATATGGGTCTTCGATTCTTCCAAACAGATGCATGAGACTGGAAGAAAAAGTACCTGAGGGAACTGGCAGAGCCCTGGGGTATCTATGCTGCTGGTGTGGGGGTGGCCAAGATGTGTATTTCTGGGGTTAATAGTGGTGGAGGCACCTCCTGATCACAGCAGAGGTAGAGTGGGTCTGGAGTTGGTGGTGGCAACAGGGCAGTTCTGTGGGCTCGTTCTGGGAGTTGTCCCTGGAAGCTGATAACACTATTCCTCCAGGTCTTCCAGTGATTCTGTGAGCTTTCTAATACCCTTTAGTAAGTTTCTTCTGCATCATCTGGCTAGAGGGAACCCTGTCTGCAGCTAAAAACCTTGATCAATCCCGAGAACAAGCTAGCTGAGGGAGAACCAGAATTCATTGCTTTGTATGTAAGATTAGTTATATTCCTTCAACTCATTATCCACATTTTCTTATTCCAGTCAGAATCAGCACTGTGCTAAAGACATGCAGATGAAAAGTTCTGTTTATATCGTGCCTGAGTGTTAAAGAACACATTTGGAAGACATCATGGTTGTGGTGAGAGAACTCCAAAGGGAGAAGGTATATTTCAGGAGGCTGAGTCAGGACCAGTTGTTCAGCTGCTTCTCCATACCAGCGAGTTCTCCTTCTAGAGTTTCTGGATGTGATTTATTAAAGGAGGCAAATCACTTCACAGATGGACTACAAAAAGAAATCATCTACCCTTTACCAATGGATAGCTCAAGTTTTATTCTGTTTGCTCTAGAGGGCAATGGTTACTTGGAGAACTTATTTATTTTATTCAAAAGTTTTATGCCCCAAATAATGTTTCTAAGGTAATATAGGTTTACCAGAGACTGAAACCAGAGGCATGCCGTCAGTACTGCACATGCAGAAGAGAGATGGCTTTGGTTTGTGAGTGGAAACTTGGTGGGGCGGAAAAAGCATTGGGTTCTACCATTTACTAGCTGTGTGTGACCTTAGGCAAGTTACTTAATGTCTCTGAGCCTCATTTCCTAATCTGTAAACTGGAGATAATAGTCATAGGACCTTACTCACAGGATTATCATTAAGCTTAATTAGAAGTGTGTTATTCTCTGTTGCAGGCAAGAGAAACCAATTCTGGCTGACTTAAGCAGGAAAGGAGTTATTGGGAGGCTACTGAGATATTCTCAGAATTGACAGGAAGGTGAAAGAATCAGGGTCAGAAAATGAGCAGGCATTAAGGGAAGCCAAGCCAAAGAAAAGAGCCAAGGTCAACACCAGGAGTGGCCGGTGGCGGTACCCTCACCGGCTCCTTTACCGCTGACCCCAGCCCCTGCTGCTGCAGCCTGGCTAAGTCGGACATCGATGCCACAGGACTGTCCTCACTGAGTCTATGCGTGGAGCCCTCTCAGTGACGTGCTGAACCTGAGTTGAATCTGTTTGGGAGAGACGACTGCTAAACATTCAGAAATTTTGCAAGCTGGGTATTCAAATATTTGTAGTTTGAATTCAGCTGTGGTGGGAGTTATCTGTACCACAGAAATCCCAAATGCCAAAAATCAGGGCTGGGTTTTTGTTTTGTTTTGTTTTCTCCTGAGTGTGAGCATTTAGTTGGCTGTGTCCATGAGTCCATGAGTCCATGAATGTATTTAGCCACAAGGGTATGGAAAGAGGGAGAGAGTGGCCTTTTAGATAGCAAGAAGCGGGCCTCTCTTTTATCAAGGAGTTGAGGATTTTTCTCCGAAGGATGAGGTTTTCAATGCTGAATCACCTCCCCAAATTTCAGATATTGTCTACAATATGCACAGCGCTCACCTAAAGCTGTGCCTTTGCTGATAACAGGTACCCATTGCATGCTGGGACCCTTCTCCTTCACTTCCTTCTTTTACCCAGCTTTGGCCACATGTATAATCCTGACTTTTGTTTGATATGTGCTCTGAGGTTCTGGCCATAACAAAAATGGAGGCTTCATTTAGCTTTGCCCTAAGTCATATCTCGTTAAAGAGTAAGGTCAGCTCAAAAGTTCCAGCTTTAAATCGACGACTGTAATATTGTTTCCTATTAAGGACGTGAGCATCTTTCAGTAGTTATTGTCCAAAAATCTTCACATTTAAGTATCTTTTAGATAAAAGTAACTAATACATACAAACACATGAAACAAGATAAACTTCTTATTAAGGTACTGAAGGTCTTTCTATTTGTTCAGTTATTCAGAATCCTATCAGAAGAGTTTTTATTTGAAAAGGAGGTGGTTAAAGCAGAGGATCTTCCAAGTGGGAGGATGTGTCAGGCAGATTACATTATCTTTCCTCCATATTAATAAATGTTAAGGTACCTGGTTAATCAGCCAGAGGTTAGGAAAAAATGAATAGAAGTAAAATCTTTTTCATGAAAATTGCCTTATTTGAATATCAGCTACGAATGATTTATGTCCTAGGAATTGAATGAAGAGGAGGAAGCACTGTTTTGGTAATAGAAAGTGCACTGCAAAACCTTTTTTTTTCACATGTATCTTGTTTACTTCTTCACGTCACATATTCATCAGTCTGTGTATATGGTTGGAGAGTGGCTGAACTCACATTTGAAATTAAGAAAATTTGTCACTGTTCAGAATCAGCTTTAATTTTCTAAGATTCCAGAGGAAGGGATTTTTCTTCCGGGTGAAGTTATTCTTTCTCAAAGAGGTCTTTGGAAGTTCCTCTATCTGCAGCGTTTGCTCAAGGGTTCAGAAGGGATGATGCAGAGACACTGCAGGGGGTGAGGGCAGGAGAGGCTCCAAGGGTCCTGGGAGAAGAAGGCATTCCAGGGACTGGAAGCTAGTTGCCTCCCCTCCTGGCCTCATTCAGGTTCCTTATCTGAAAACATAAAGGTCTATCTAGAAGTCCTTTTTATTTCTGTACCCTTCAGAACTTTGCATCCTAATAACTAATTCTAATCCCATCTCTCAGTTGAAAAATACACTTCATTATTTGCAGTTCGGCTGTGCACTAATGAAAACTTGGCAAACAGCCCTGAGGGAAACAGAATTTCCTATTACCGTGCCCCACTTCACACCTGCATCACAGAAATCCCCTCCTCTGACCTTTCTGGATGAGTAAACACTTATTTTTGGCAACACTGACTTGGGAATAGCATCTCCATGGAAACCGCTGTTCCAGTGAAGATTTTCCTTGCTAGTAAGTGTCTTCTCAACCTTTGCATGTCATCTTAATTGATAAAACAGGTACATCTTTCCAAATCTCCAAGTCTTTCTGTCGGCTAGCAAGTCAAATCCTAAATTAGGCACAACACCTGAACAGGCATGCAAGCTGAGAGGAGGCATCAGTGTTGTCATGACAACTGGGAAATGCCGAGTCTCCCCTCAAATGCTAATTCGACTGTCACGGTGGGTTTTACAAAGCCGTTGTTAATATATTTCTTCTTTGAGCAGAAATGAAGTGACATTTTGGGTTTTCCCTGAGGGATTCAAAGCCGTTTGCGGTGTTGTTGTGTTTCCTTCCTCTTCTACAGCTCCAACCTGGGTTTTCTCAGAATTGGGGGGTCTGGGATGCTCACTTCCCTCGGGACATCTTTAAAGGCTCCTGAGGAATATTTGGAGGCTGGGACTGAAGACCTAGGGCACCTACCATTTCATCCTTTGGAGTCTAGGTTCTCAAACAGAGCTCTATAAACCAGCTTTATATGATGGTTTAGTGATAAATAGAAATACACAGGAAAGCTCCCGATGTTTCATGGTTCCAGCGCTATTATGGCCAGGAAGAACTTTCATTCAATACCCAAACTATAGGGGTAAATGATACAGTGTACAATGTTAGTTCTCCATTTTTCCCCCTCCACCCCACAATGTGTGGGTAATTATAAAAATTCCTGAGTGCTACCTGTCTCCTAGAGGATGGTGAAATAGTAAACTCTGGACGGAAACCTTTTCTGGTGGGCTAGCTCAAATTGCCAGCCTTACCAGCCCAACTTCCTCATGCCTGATATGTCTCAAAGCATCGGAGGCTGAGCAACTCTATGATCTGATAGTGAAACTGCAGCATGGTTTGTGTCAAGGCATCGTGATAGGAAATATATCTTACTCTAAAAAAATTGATGTGTATGTATATGTATAACTGAATCGCTTTGCTGTACGCCTGAAACTAACATTGTAAATCAACTACACTTCAATAAATAATAAATTTTTAAAAATGATGGGCTGGAAATACCCATCATTTCAAACGGAGCACTTCGTTTGGAATGTTAGGTGAATGGGGAAATCTCCATTCACAGCTGTTCAAGACTTCCTGATTTGTGGCTGTGTCACAGGTAGCTGTAGTCAATTTTCGAAATGTCAGTTTGATTTCTCACCCTGGAAGGCTCCTGGTGTTCTGACAAGGAGTGGAACACACTCTGCTCAGAAGCATATGCTGTTCCTGGTCTTCAGGAAGGATGGAGAAAAAGAGCCCAAATGGACGCACACCCTGTTTGTAACACTTGGGAGCAACACGTGTCTCTAAATTCACCCGATGCTCGCTCAGTGTTTCATTTCCTGTCTAGATTTATCCTCAGATTGGGAACAGCTTCATTACTCACACATTCAGATTAATTCCTGAGTCATGCCTGGCTTCTCCTCATAAGAACAGATCATAAAATCTAGACTTTGATAGCTGGAATTTGACCATTTTTCAAGCTAAATGCCCCAGGATAAGATGTTCCATGGAGATGGACTGGGATGACCCCACATCTGGTTATTAGGTGGCCTGAGAATCTCAAGTGGTGCAGAGAGAAAAAGCAGTAATAATTCAACAAAATCGCTACCATTGATTAAGCGTCTTCTGGATTCCAGGCATTTTGTATTAACCTCATTTAATTGTGACAACAACTCAGTGGATGTGATCTTATTTTCAGAGGAAGAAACTTGTTTCAGAGATTGACTTGCCCAGATCACACGGTGCTGGAACTGAAATGCAGACCTGAGTTTGCCTTATTCTTAACCAGATCATTATGTACTGAGCAAAGCTGCATCACAGTCAATAAGCCACAGGCAGGGTATATTTTCACCTGCACCTGTGAGGTTAGTAAGTTTTTTGTTTAAATGAAGTATAGGTGGTTTACAATGTTGTGTTAATTTCTGGTGTACAGTATAGTGTTTCACTTATACATGTATGTATTCCTTTTCCTATTCTTTTTCATTATAAGCCTTTGCAAGATATTGAATATAGATCCCTGTGCTATACAGTAGGACCTTGTTGTTTATCTAGTTTCCACATTATAGTTAGTATCTGCAAATCCTGAGCTCCCAATTTATCTCTCCACCCTGCCTTTCTCCCCTTGGTAACCATAAGTTTGTTTTCTATGTCTGTGAATCTGATTCTGTTTTGTAAATAAGTTCATTTGTATCTTTTTTTTTTAGATTCCACATATAAATGATATCATATGGTATTTTTCTTTCTCTTTCTGGCTTACTTCACTTAGTATAATGATCTCCAGGTCCATCTGTGTTGCTGATAATGGCATTATTTCATTTTTTATGGCTGAGTAGTATTCCATTGTGTGTGTATATATGTATATATGTGTGTGTGTGTGTATATATATATATATATCTCACAACTTCTTTATCCAGTCATCTGTCAATGGACATTTAGGTTGTTTCTATGTATTGGCTATTGTAAATAGTGCTACTATGAACATTGGGGTGCCTGTGTCTTTTCGAATTAGAGTTCCCTCTGAATATATGCCCAGGAGTTGGATTGCTGGATCATAGGGCAAGTCTATTTTCAGTTTTTTTCAAGCGATCTCCATACTATTTTCCATAATGGCTGCACCAAACTATATTCCCAGCAACAGTGTAGGAGGGTGTATGCCTTTTTAATGTTGCTGTTCTAGAGGACTGTGGCTCTTGATTGCAGGTACGGCTATTAAAATCTTTCATAATAATGAAGAGGCAAGGTCTGGATAAACAAAAGTTGAATAGTGATAGATAAGGATAATATTATGTGGAAAGGAGAGGAAATATTTATTAACTAAATGAGATTGTGGCCTGGAATATAAGAGCCAATCCTTCAGTATTTATTGAAATGCCAACGTAAATTGAGTTAACAAAATTCAGCATAAATTATTGGCTAGCAACTACTGGGGGAGGTTTCAGTTTTCATGAAACATAGGTACAAGGTGAGCGTTGACTGTATTGCGTCAAGGGACATTTACCAGGTTTGAAATACTGGGTCATGAAATTTCACTTAAAAGTATTTCTCTAGTTTTTTAACAAATAGAATGGGGAGAAGTCTGGGGGGACAACTGCATTGTGCAAGATAAAGGGGTGCCGTTAGCCCAGAATGCAACCAAAGTGGTGCCTACCTGATTCGTGCAACAGGGCAGCCTTCACTGAGTCGAGAGAAGCTCTAAGACTCTATGTAGACATAGGAGTTTTTCATTTGTTTATTTCCATAAGCAACTGGGTGGACGGTGGTGCCATGTAGTGAGATGCAGAATACTAGGGAAGGAATGAGCTTGCTTTCAGGGAAAGCTGGGGTTCTTCTGTGGGGATGTTAAATTTTAGAGCTTGACTACGTCATCGGGTACACAAGACTAGGGCTGAGGGGAGCAGTTGGGACTGGATACGAAAGGTGGGGAGTTATCAGTGTACAGGTAATCCTTAATGCTATGGCACTGAATGACACATCCTCAAGAGGGAGGGTGGAGAGAGGAAAGAGATGAGTCCCCAAGAGTGGGTTCAAAGGTCTGCCAATATTTAGAGGTCGGGAAAAGGATGAGGAGCCGGCATCAGAGACTGAAAAGGGAGCAGTCAGTGAAGTACAAGGAAAACTAAGAGGCTAGGGTCCAGGCTGGAAAACAAGTAAGTGGAGCGCTTCAAGAAAGAGAAGCAAATGCTGGTCACACGCTACTGAGCGTCAGCGAAGTCCTGCCGATGCTCCTCCAGTGTGTTTTCTGAATAAGATGGTCATCCTCCCCCCCTCCCCGCCCGTGACTGCTTCCCGAGCTCATAAATACAATAGTGTCTCAGAGGATTCCCTCATCCCTTGATGCAGCTTCTGTGATCCATGCTCCATGCCACCCCCAGACTGGGTGATCTCTCTAAAATGCAGCACTATTACATCACACCTTGACTCAAAACTATGCAATAGCTCCCTGTTACCCACAGAACGTAACCTTACCTCCTTCAGACGTCCTATGAGGCCCTTTATCACCTAGAACTTAACTGCCACCGCGGGCTCTATCTCCCACACACTCTGTGCCTTACCTGCATTGAATCACTTCTAAGGTGCCCCATTTTTCTTTTTTTTAAACCTTTGAGCAGTTCCTTCTGGCTGGTGCTATTCCTTCAGGCTAAAATACTTTTCCCCACCCAGCCTCCTAAAACTTCTTAATATGGAGGTCTCAGTTCTAGGGTTATCTCCTCCAAAAAGTTTTCTCTGACCTTCCTCAAACAGATAGGTGTTGTCTATCCCACCATCCCACAACTTGCCATTAAACCACAAATTGCTTAAGCGTGGGACCATGCCTTCTCTTTCAGTGTTTCCAGGGCCACGTGCAGCACTGGATGCCCTCAAGAAGTCCCGTAAGTACACGTTGAATGAACAAGACCTCAAAGGTCTCCTAATAGTCTGCATCCCCATCGTGACTCTACTTCAGGCAATACTTTCTCTCTCTCTCGGGATGAGTCACGTATTAAAAGTCACGGCCAATCACGCACCTGGCTTTCACTTGCATATTCTCCACGCATATGTTGCCCAAGTCGTCCCAGGTTGTGGGCAACTGGTAATTGTTTTGCTTTATGATTCACCAGAGGCTATTACTGACCATTTCCTGCAGGGGTTCACCCTCGTGAATCATGCAGCAGGTAGCTTATATTAGAGAAAATCTCTGCTCATCCCGTTTCTTGGAAGCCCATAGCTTTATTACTTCAATTAAAATGATCCAGTATTTGTCAAAGTTCCCCCAGCTACAGAGATTATACCTCGAGATATAAGAACACTTACTCTATTAAGACTTCACATTTTTATTAATACAATTTTTAAAGAAAATGCCTTACATAACCCAGCCATAACCCGTCGAGAAATAAGACATAGGGAGGGAAGGGGAATAGATTACATTAGCTTAGAGTTGAAATCGTTTATTGAGGAGATTTATAGAAAGCATTACAAAATCATATTCTGGCATTATAGGTACATTCCATTAGAAAATATGTATTTTTTTATTTCCCTGACACTAGGTTGCATGATCGTAGGAATATGATCATCTCTTTCTTGTTTTCTTTTCTCTTTGTGAATTAAAAAAAAAACTATCTCAAGTTGTATTTACTGTTGAAAGATTAAAAAGATAAAATTCAGGCTTCAGAGTATTATGAAAGCGGGCATTGTGACCCCTCAGAATTTGACCTTTTAAAATCAGCTATTCTAGTCCTTCCCTCTGCCTTTCAATGGGAATAGTTGAAATCATACCAGAAGAATGAGACTCCATCCTATTTTTAGAGGCCTGGAAAAGCAGTCTCCATCAGTAACTCATTTTAGTGTACACAAACCCTCTGGAATGTCTTTCTCATTTCTTCTCAAAGGCCTTCATACTTCCATGAAGCCCTTTGCCTTCCTCCAAGCCTGGACAGCACCACCCATAAAACTACATCTTTCCTGGGATACTTTGGGCTTCACCCAACAGTGGGCTCAATTCAAACTGACTTAAACAGTCAGGGAACGTATCATCTCTCATAAGAGCTCTCAGGTCCTGTGGGTACTGGAGTTGTTTGATTTGGTGGCTCAAGAATATCCCTGGGGACACAGGTCTCTGCATCTTCCCATGACAATCCTCAGAGCTTTGTTCAGTCTCAGGCTGGGAGTGAGATGGCTGCACAAGTCCAGAGACAAAATCCAGAGGTAAAAGAATGGTTACTTCTTCCTTTGTCTCCTCCTTAGAAGGGAGGAAACTGATCCTAGAAATACCCCCAGCAGACTTCTCCTCATGTTTCTTGGTCAGAATTGGCCGTTCTTGAACCAGGTGTTGTAAGGAGGATGAAATATCCACTGTTGATCAATCGCGAGTGGATTGAACCACTAAAGCCACTACATCCCCCTGTCATTCCATCCACCTTCCTCTCTGGCCTCTGACCTTATCCCGTTACCCCAGGACATTTCCTCCAATTATTGGGAAGGAGGGACCAAGAAGTGGACACAGAACACAGAGATAGGAAAGCACGGATAGTTCAAGTTCAAAATAGGGATACAACTTAAAAGTGGAGGATGGAATTGATTAAAAGGAATATTTTCTCACATTCATTAAGTAAAAGAGTTAGATCATGTGATCTGAGTTCCCATTTAACCCTACAATGTGCTTCTGACTGATAGAAGCCCAGGCACTGAAATCGGGCAAGTTTGTGTGTCTTTGGGTCAATTAGTTTAATGGGGTTGAGCCTCAGTTCCCTCACTTGAAAAATAGGAGTAATAATAATCATCTGGTGGGTTGTTGTGAGCACTAGAAATACGGCATAATTAGTGCTAGCATTGCACCTGGCATTTTATATATAAGTTAATAATAAATAACATGGTAAACATAATTGGCACTGCTGTATGTTATATATGAAAATTGTTAAGAGAGTAAATCCTAAGAGTTCTTGTCACAAGGAAACTTATTTTTCTTTGTCTTTAATTTTGTATTTATATGAGATGATGGATATTTGCTAGACTTACTGTGATAGCCATTTCATGTTGAAAGGAAGTCAAAGCATTATGCTGTGCACCTTAAACTTATACAGTGCTGTCTGTCAATTATATCTCAATAAAACTGGAAGAGAAGAGATTTAAAGGAGTGCACAAGAGCAGAAAACTATCCTACCTTTACTGATGGACGATGGAAATGGGAGAATGGATTTGACAGATGGGAGCTGGCGGAGAGTTTCAGCCTGGCTTTTTATCTCTGCGGTGAGAAGGGAAAGACACACAACATTAGAAAGGAAACTCCTCCGGAATCGCACATCTTCTACAGCTATAGTCCCCAAACTCAAGCCATGTGGGAAGTAGTGTTAAAAGATAAAAAAATCAGAAATATGTTTATAATTTTTACATTTTAAGAAGATACAAGGCAAATGTGACAATGCATCTTGAGACTGTGATTTATTTTTAAATGGGAAGAAGTAAGCATAATTTTAAGAAAAGAGATGAAAAGTTTGAGAGAATTTTCACCCATCATTGAATTTCTGCTTGAAAAAAAGAACTGCAGTTTTTTTCCTGAATTGTTTTGTTTCAATGGTTTGTCTTATGTTTAATCAACTAGCCTCACTGGGTCTCTCATGCTAGTATTAAAGTTGGATATGATTAGGGTGATATGGAACCTCGTGGACCATATTTTTGTCATAAACAACTGTACTCAAGTCTAGTATTTTAAGAATCTTCAAAAAGACACCTGCACCCCAATGTTCATAGCAGCACTATTTACAATAGCCAAGACATGGAAACAGCCTAAATGTCCATCAACAGATAACTGGAAAAAGAAGATGTGATATATTTATACAATGGAATACTATTCAGCCATAAAAACCGACAACATAACGCCATTTGCAGCAACATGGATGTTCCTGGAGAATGTCATTCTAAGTGAAGTAAGCCAGAAAGAGAAAGAAAAATACCATATGAGATTGCTCATATGTGGAATCTAAGAAAAAAGAACATAAATACAAAACAGAAATGGACTCATAGACACAGAATACAAACTTGTGGTTGCCAAGGGGGTAGTGGGTGGGAAGGGACAGACTGGGATTTCAAAATGTAGAATAGATAAACAAGATTATACTGTATAGCATAGGGAAATATATACAAGATCTTGTGGTAGCTCACAGCAAAAAAAAATGTGACAATGAATATATGTATGTTCATGTATAACTGAAAAATTGTGCTCTACACTGGAATTTGACACAACATTATAAAATGACTATAACTCAATTAAAAAATGTAAAAAAAAGGCAAAAAAAAGAAAAAATTAAAAACAAACCCCCCCCCCCCAAAAGCTATGCACCTGGACAAATTAGCAGTTATGAGAGTAATAATGAAATATACTTGTAGAAATAAAAAGGATGCAAAAAAATTTCCACCCAGACATCTTCACAGAGAGAATCACTGGAGGATGTACTTCAGCCAAGTCTGCTTGGTGATCCACAAACTGGTCCAGCACAGAGGGCAAGGAGAGATCATAGAAAGAGGCAGACCACTGCAGCTTAGTGGGTGGCAGTTTTTATCAGCAAGATAACTTACTTATGAGACTTGCCTTGAGCAGCCACAAGAGTCTTCTCATACCCCCACCAGAATCTTAAAAGTTTATATAGAAGCCTTAAAATACTGTCCGGATGGTCTTAGCAACAAACACATTACTGTCACAAGGCTGCATACTTGGTGGGGCTTCTCCTGCAGGGAAGGCAAGTGAAACACATTCCAGGGACAGGGGAGGGGTTAAGGAGCCTTAAATGCCTGAATCCAGCTCAAGGGTCAACCAGTAGTCACATCCTCCTGATGCCCCCTTCCAAGATTGCTCCGTGTCAGGTATAAGTAGTGAGAAAAAAGAAGAAAGGGAAAACAGAGTTAATGATTTCTTGGATATTTAAAATGTTATTTTAAAATTTTTGTGCAGTATGATTACAATATTGAGTATATTTTTAATGATACCATTCTGGAAGTTTCTAAATCAATGATTAAATTTAGTTAATTATGGACTTGTGAGTAATATTTTTTCTGTTTCTAAATTTAACATCCTGTATTTTTTACAAAGGATTTTTAAAAAATTTAATTACAAACTTAAAATCATTTCAAATGTATAAATAAATACATATTATAATGGTTATTTTAATTGAAAAAAAGCCAGTGTAAAGCATTAAAAACAATATAACAGCATCAGTAAAGCTGAGTAATTATATTTCTCATGGTTTTCACAAATAAAGAAAAGTTACTTTTTTATTAAAAAAAAGAATCAAAAATATTAAGAAACATTGTCTATTGAGCATTCACAATACACCAGATATGAAGCCAAGTACTTTTTTTTTCTACACACAATCTCATATATCACCCTTAGAAGTGAGTTTTATTATTCCTCTTTGTATGTGGGAGAATTGGAGTTTTGAGAGATTATGTTATGCATTTGCTCCAGGTCATTTATCTTGTGAATGGCAGTTTTGTCTGATCTAGATTCAGTGTCCTCAACTGATAAATACCTTTCCTGAACCATCATGACAGCTCAGATGCTCTCAGGCAGTGGGGTTTGGCTGTGGTTGTGCAAAGGTGGGCCAGGCCCGAACTCTACCAGTTGAGGGGTAAGAAGTTCTCACTCCTCAAACCTCTGAACAAGAAATTCTCTTTGAATCAAGGCATAAATGCCATCTTAGGAATGTATTGGGAGAGGGATGTGGGGCTGGGGTAGGGACAGCAACCCATTATATATTGGTATTTTACCTAAAATTGCCTTATTGATTAGCTCACAAGCCCTCCCACAGGATTCTGTGCAAATAAAGTTGTTTTTTTCCCTGTGAAGGTCTAGTTCCCAGGTACGGTGAGAAGGGAGGGCCTCTGGAAAGCCATAGGGAGATATGGAGTCAGGAGGGAAGATTCAGCGCCAAAACAGAGGAATGAATTGAGAGATGGGGCTCCATGTAAGGTTTCCTCCCAATCGATAGCTGTGCCCACATCCGGCCAAGGTACTAAATGTCCTAACCTATGCAGAGGACCATACTTCTGTGATAAAAGATTCGGAAAAAACTTTATTGTTATTTAATTTATTTATTCTTGCAGTGGGGAGGTAACTAGGTTTTATTGTCTATTTTTAGAGGAGGTACTGGGGATTGAACCCAGGACCTCCTGCATTCTAAGCATGCACTCTACCATTTGAGCTATACCCTCTCCCCAGAAAAAACTTTAAAATCTTGCTTAGTCTTTACTTTGATTACAAAGCATTTGGAGGACAGGTCAAAAGAACTTGGAAGTAGCAGAATATTTAAATCATACAGAATTATGATTAAAACTGGCCACAAATTTGGTAAAAAGAAAAGAAAAAGATCAAAGAAACAAAGCCAAAGTTAGATTCCCATCTCACACTAGACCCAAAATAAATTCCAGGTGAGTTGAATTTTGAGATTTTAAAGAAAAAAAATTACCGAAAGAAAACGTAGTCAAATATTTATTCAGAAAATTGTTATGTTACTAATTCTAAACATGACATATAAGGCAAAACTAAAATAGAAATGATTAATACGTTTGAATATGTAAATATAAAACTTCTTTGTACTAAAACCAAAGTAATAAAAGTGACAAACTTAGGAAAAAATTTAGATTTTTAACAAAGGATTACTATCTTTAAGATACAAAGAGCTCTTAAAAATTACTAAGAAAACATATAACAGAAAAAAGTGGGCAAAGGGATATTATATTAGTTATCTATTAGTGCAGAGAAAATTATCTCAAAACTTAGTAGCTTCAAGAGATGAACATTTGCTCTCTCACAGTTTCTGTGGGTCAGGAGTTGGAAGGTGGTTTAGCTGTGTGGTTTGGGCTCCGGGTCCCTTACAAAATGCAGTCAAGATGTCAGTCATAGGAGGCTTGACTGGCATGGGAGGGTGGCTCATATACAGGATTTGGGAATGGCTTTTTTCTTTTTTTTAATTCCTAACTAGCTATTGACAAGCGGCCTCAGTGCCTAGAAACACGGGCCTCTCCAAATAGTGCTGCTTGAGTGTCTCACTAGATGGCAGGTGCCGTCCCCCAGTGTGAGGAATCCCAGAGGAGAAGAGCAAGGCAGAAGTCACCGTTACCTCCACAATATTCTAGGGTCACATAAACTGGTCCTTATACAGGTGGGAAGGGCATGAGTACCTGGAGGCAGGGATCGCTGGGGCCTGTCCTGGAGGCTGGATACCACGGATATGAACTGACAATTAACGAAGTAGAAGACGATGGCCAGCCAGTGAGAAAGGGACCTGCTGGGTGGGGCAGCTGAACGCCCTCATGTTGCTGAGTCTGGGGCTTACCAAGCAGTAGGCTCCAAGATCCACAGCCGACAGGCTACTCTTGTGGGTCAGCCCAGGGTACACTAGGAGGGAAATCAGGAGCAGATTGGGCTGTCCTCTAGAAATTGGCATGGCACCCCATTCTCTTAAGAAAAGGCAAAAAACAATACCCAGGAGGTGTCTGTAGATTAATGGTTTTAGGCTCTAGGCCAAAATGTGGTGGACCGTAGGTCAAGGCCAAGAGGCTTCCAGTCTAGAGTCAGTCCAGGCAGGAGCTGAGGCCTTTGTGCTGCCACCAGGGAGGGGAAAATAAATGGTACAAGGAAGCCCCATGAAAGAACTGTGCTGGAAAAAGTAAACATTGAACCCAGAGGGCAAATTCTGCCTTCAGGACATATGTCCGGGTCCAGGTGGGCAAGGAAACCATAGCTTTGAATCAGCAATGGCTGCTTAAATCTCACTGAAATGATGCCATCCTGATGCTGGATTTGGTCATGAAAATCTTCCTGTCGGTGACATTCCATATCTCTCTTCTGGCCTTGTTCACAGGGAACAAAGAAAAATCAAGATCTTAAGTTTTAAATAAAAATAATAAAAATATGGTAGCACTGAATTTTCCTAAAACCAATAAACAAAATGAACCAAAAACATTCTGTTCAGTTTCATATAGGAAAACAAATCTTTTATTCTGGCCCTCAAATTTCCTCACTGTAGACTCTAACCTCATTTTCAGTCTTAACTCCAGTTTTTTTTACTGTCTTTTATCCTTCTCTCCAGCCACATCAGTCTATTCCATGAATCTCTTATTCATATCTTATAATTCTGGTCATGTTTTCCTGTTGTCACCTCATCTGTCTTGTCTTTACTCCTCCTGTCCTCCCACATAATTCCTACGCTATCTTTTAAAGCTTGATTCAATATCTTCTCTTCCATAAAAATTTTACAGACCACTCCAGCTTTTTCCATTCTCTGAACTCCAATAGCCCCTTTAGTCTAATTTCTCATTTGTCAATTAGGCATTCACTAAGCTATTATTTATTTTTGACCTGATTACTTAATTTGACATGTATATATAATACTTCTTCAAACAGATTGCAAACTTTTTGAGAACAGGGTCTATGCTGTGTCCTTCTTTGTCTTCCTCACCTCATTCTACGCCTCAGTGGGAACCTCGTTGTCCCTCAGCGGGTACCTCCTTGTCCCTCAGCCAGACGGTATAGCACCTTGTAATAAGTAACGAATCAATAAGTACTTGATGGATTGATTCATTGATTAATGTAACATTGCAGGAGAGCCAACTATAGTCTGATCCTTTTGTAGCAATGCTTTACCATCGATGAAGGAAGGCTGTGTCCCAGCCAGTGTAAACCTGCTCACGGGGTGGTGGTTCATCTCTGCTTTGTGCTAGATACGAAATCAGCAGGAGTTATGCCGGCTTGAGAAATTCTGAAAGAATGGAGATGATATACATGAGATGTTCAGAATGATCTATTTCTACTGACATCTCTACGCAGTTGGGCAATTTTTCACTATTTCAAGCTTCAAAGCCCTAGTCTCAGGATTAAATGTGTTTCATTAAACATATTTAATGAGTGTCAGTCACGGGGATAAGCATCTAGAACTGATACAGAGCAGTACATAGTAGGTGCTCGAAAATCTTTCCCTTGTCCCCAGAGTTTTGGGTGGCAAACATTCTGGTTGTTTTCCAAGATGGTCCCTTCTTCCTCACTTCCTCACTCCTGCCTCAGTGTTTTCAGCGGGTGAGCATTTGATTGTTGATGATAGTTACTTATATTTATATAGTGCTTAATGGTATATAAAGCAATTTCAGGGGAAGGGTATATCTCAAGGGGTAGAACACATGCTTAGCATGCATGAGGTCCTGGGTTCAATCCCCAGTACCTCCTCTAAGAATAAGTAACTAAATAAACCTAGCTAGCTCCCCCCTCCACACACACACACACACAAAAGCAATTTTAGGTGCATAATTTCATTTGGGTGTCACATGACTGCAGCCAGCTAGATGTTACTAATCCCCAATTTTCAAGTGGAAAAATTGAGCCTCAGAGAACTTTAGTTACTTACTGTTGGTAAATGACTTGGATTTTCTGATTTAATAAAGAAGAAGGAATGAAAGATGGAGAGGAATTTTGTTTCTGTTTATTTTTTGTTTTCAAACGGTATTACCTTGAGAACACCGCTGCGGCACAGACTGTCTCCCCATTGGAGGCAGATTTACCGTGAGATGAATGAGTTGAGTGTGGTTGGAAGTTAGGGGGCCAAGAGGGACCAGCTTTTGTCGAGTGTGGACGACTGGGCTACATTCTACTGGGCTTTTGAGCCATGTTACAAGTGCACATCTTCACCTTTGGAATAAGTGAAAACCATGAAATGTTTGCAGGTGGGATGAGATATAATCAGACAGGCCTTTTTTAAAAAAAGGAAAAAAAACTTTTTATTGCTGGGCAGTGTTCCATGGTGTTCCAGTTTTTAGTTATTACCAATAAAACTCCTGTGACTAAGCAAGCATGTTTTGGGGTGGACATAATTTTCATTTCTTTGGGATAAATGCCCAGGAGTGCAATTGCTGGGTCATACGGTATTTGCACTTGTAGTTTTTTTTTTTTTAAAGAATCTGCCAAACTATCTTACAGGCTCGCTGAAACATTTTACAATCCCACCAGCAATGCGTGAGAGATTCAGTTTCTCTCCATTCTCACAACATTCGATTTTGTCACTACATTTGCTGTTACCTGTTTTAATACCTCATCCTGGTCTTAATTTGCATTTCCCTAGCGGCTAATGGTGTTGAACATCTTTTCATGTATTTATATGCCATCTGCATATCCTCTTCAGTGAAGTGTCCCTTCATGTCCTTTGCCCATTTTCTAATTGGATTGTTTGATTTTTTTTAATGTGAAGTTTTGAGGATTCTTATAAATTCTAGATATGAGTTTTTCCTTAGGTATGTGGTTGGCAGATTTTTTTCTCTGACTTTGTAGCTTGTCTTTTCATCAAGGTCTTTTGCAAAGCAAAAGTTTTAAATTTTGCTGAAGTCTGATTGACTAATATTTTCTTTTATGATGTCATGTCAAAGAACTCTTTATTGACCCTTAAGTCCCCCAAGTTCTCTCCTGTATTATCTTCTAAAATTTTTATAGTTTTACATTTTACACTTAAACCTATGATCCATTTTGAGTTAACTTTTTATATGATATGAAGTTTGTCTACATTCATTTTTCTTTTTTTGCCTATGGATACCTGATTGCTTTAAACATTTATTGACAATGCTCTCCTTCCTCCATTTAACTGTTTTGCACATTTGTTAAAAACCAGGTAGGCATATCCATATGGAGTGATTTCTTCCTTCTCTCTTTATTCTGTTGATCAATGAGTCTGTCCCTTTGCTAAAACCACACAGTGTTGATTACCATAGCAATATAACAAGCCTTAAATTCTGGTGCTTTATTCTTCCTTTCCAGAATTATTTAAGCTTTCTCAGTTCCTTTGCCTCTCCATGTACACTTTAGAATACTCTTTCTAAATCTATGAAAAATCTTACTAGAATTTTTGATAGGCATAATATTAAACCATATATCAACTTGGAAAAATGGGCATCTTTACTATGCCCAGCCTTCCAATCCAGAAACATGAGCTATGTCACCATTTATTTTTATCCTCTTTGATTTCTTTCATCAGTGTTGTATAGTTTTTGCATACAAGCCTATATATGTATTGTTAGATTTACACCTAAATATTTCACTTTTTCGAGCAATTGTAAATGGTTCTATATTTTTCATTTCAGTTTCCAGATGCTCATTACTAGTATAGAGAAATACAACTGATTTCTGCATGTTGATCTTGTGACCTGTGATCTTGCTGAACTTAGAAATTCTTGGAGAGTTTCGTAAATTCCCTGGGATTTTCTATGTAGAATATCATGTCATCTACAAATAGGGGTAGTTTTATTTCTTTCTTTCCAAACTGTAGGCACTTCATTTCCTTTTCTCTCCTTGCTGCACTGGCCAGAACTTTCAATACAATGCCGAATAGCAGTGGTGATAATGGACACTTCTTGCCTTATTCTTGATTGGAGGAAGAAAGTATTCATTCTTTTGTTACTAAGTATGATGTTAGCTATAGAAACTTTTTTGTAGATGTTGTTTATTAAATTCAGGAAATTTCCCTCTTTTCTTAATTTTCTGAAAGCTTTTGATCATGAATGGCTGCTGAATTTTTTCAAATGCTTTTTCTGCATCTGTGGATAAGATCATATGATTTTTCCTCTTTAGCCTGTTAATATGGTAAATTACATTGATTAATTTTTAATGTTTAACCAGCCTTACATCCCTGAAATAAACCCCACTTGGGCATGGGCATGGTATAAAATTCTTTTCATATATTGCTGAATTCAACTTGCTAATATTTTGTTAAGAATTTTTGCATATATATTCATGAGGGATATTGGTCTGTAGGTTTTTCTTTTTTTGATACTGTCTTTGTTGATTTTGGGATCAAGTTAGTGTTAGCTTCATAAAGTGAATTGAGAGGTATTCCCCTCTCTTTCACTTTCTACAGAAGACTGTATAGGATTGGTATCAGTTCTTCTTTAAATATTTTATAGAATTCTCCAATGAAACCATCTTAGCCTAGAGCTTTCTTTTTTGGGGAGTTTTTAAATTACCAATTCAATTTCCTTAATAGCCATAGGGCTATTCAAATTATCTACTTCATACTCTGTTTTTGAGAAACTGAGTGATTTATCTAAGTTGTCAGATTTATGTGTGTGGATTTATCCCTAGAATTCTCTTATCATTCTCTTGATGTCTGCAGGGTCTGTAGCAATATCCTGCTTCATTCCTTCTATTGATCTCTGTGTCTTTTCCTTTTTTTTTTTCTTTCTCTATCTTGCTGGAGGTTTGTCAATTTTATTGATCTTTTCAAAGACCCAGCTTTTTGTTTCACTGACTCTCTCTACTGGTTTTTGTTTTCAGCTTCATTGATTTCTGCTCTTATCTTTATTGTGTCATTCCTTCTTTCTTTGGATTTATTTTGTCCTTGACTGCATGACATCACTCTGTCAGCATCTCAAAGAACAGGGACCATCGGACTTGTGATCGGGTAACTGGAAGACCAGGAAAACTGAAAAATAAACACCTCCTACCTACTTCCTGCCCCTCAGACAGAAATTGAGGAGGAAAAAGCCCTTTAGGTTAAAATATATATTGAGTCCTTTTATGCAATGAACTCGAAACATCGATAAATCACTAGGGAAAGAGAGTTGCCTTTAAGAGTCACATTTTTTTGGTCTTGAGCCCATGTTTTATTTTCTCAGGCCCCTAAAAAGCCCAATATGAAAACAGAGAATGAAGGAAAGAAACCAACACAGTTCCATGTGACAATGTGACATACTCATCCCACTGTGGCATACTCAGTGTGAGAGAGGCACTTTGCAAGCACTTTGTGAGTGGATTTTAGTATCAGAAGAATGGTATAGGCAGAGGAAGGAGAACTTCAACTCAGTCAATCAACTATTCTTAGCACCTTGTATATACAGGACACCAAGATAAAGCTTGTGCAGGATACGGAAGAGTTCTAAAATGCTTATCCTTAGCAAGCTTTTGGTCTTAGGGCATAACAACCCTGGGCCCTAAAATGGTGAGTCCAGCTCCCAAAACAACACTCCAAGCTCTCGAATCCACCTCTGTATAAGATACCCAAATCTTGGCAGATAAGTGAAGCAGCTAGAACATGTCAGCACTCCTGGATTCCTTCAAGGAGTGGACCCGTGGAATACCTAATCAGGACTGGGAGAGACTGTTCGTGCATACCTGTCACTTTCTTCGGAAACCACTGGGGATGAGGAGTAGCTGTCATTGCATTTCTGTCACTGTTATTGTTCAGAATGTTCCGACAGAGCTAGCAAGGAGACGAGTGGCACAACATCACGACAAAATTCATTAGGACCTGGAGAACTAGATGCCCTCCCCAGGGAACTTTTCAGTGCTCTGCCATGTCCTCCTCCCACGCAGCCCCCTCCCCTCCTTGAGACATTATCTCTGATGTGCCTGGGGCCCCAGCCAGCTTGCGAGCTCTCCAGACACGCAGGGGCACGAATTATGGCACTGCCTTAGAAATGTTACACCAGAGATCTGTCCTTCATTTTATATTTAATGCTGTCCTTACCCTACAAAATAGAGACCTGAAAATGTCAACAATTGAATATAGAATGAGCATTTTAAAAATAGATTTAAAAATTTGCAATGGCAGATTGAAGTTCATTATTAAGGAAGATCCAGCATTCTGTATTCATTAGCAGTTAGATCTTTCCAGTTCTTTATTTTGAAATAAATTATCCTGTGAGGAGTGTAAGAAAGATGTCCTTTGTCTGAACCAGGGGCATGAAAATGTACACCCCGGGGAATTTGCAGAAACACTGTGGAGGGCGTTTGGCTGCTGAAAATCGGTGGGAAAGGTAAGGTTTGTACATTTCAGTAATACGCTAGAGCAGAACAACTGCTAGCACTGAGTGCTCGCCATGTGTCAGACACAGATGCTTATAATACCCCAGTGCAATAGGTATTGTCATTCCCCAGCCTCAAGATTATGAAGCTGAGAGCTAGAAAGCTTAGGTGACCTGGCCAGTGTCGAGCAGCTAGTGCATGTTTAAGTCTTCATGAAGCCCAGATATCGTGGACTCTTAGGTCTGTATTCTTGGCCACTGCCCCTCCTTGCTAGTGCTTAATAAGTAAGAGCAATTCCTTTATTTTTTATTTATTTACTTATAATAAATTTATAATTTATTATAAATAAATTTTCTTTCTTTATTATAAATATCATATGAATTTATTATAATTTATGTAGGGCTTTATAATAAATACTATAAATAATAAATAAATATTTAGTTAGTTAGTTATTAATCAAGGAATTGCTAAATAAATAAGAGCAAGGAATTCAAACATCAATGTATCTTGTAAATTGTTACCTGTAGTCCTGTATAGGTGTCATAGCCTTACCTGAGAAAATTAATTAAACGTGGACTGCCCTTTCAGGCCGATAGTAGTGAAAATCTACAATAAATTTGATTTTGAAATACTCTACTTAATACTTTGAAAGTTTTCCAAAGCATAAAAACATGTTTCAAAATGTTCCTCAAATTTCGGCTGGTTTCCTCTTTTTAAAGATCATCTCGTCTGAACGGAAACATTCACATCTGCTGGGGAGTACAACCTCAGTTCTCAGCTGAAAGACACCCGAAGAAATACTGGAACCCACGAGTCTGTTCTTCTGTGTTTTTCTGGCTGAATGAGACGCCAGCCTCCCACGTCCACGTGCTGCAGGACCCTGTTCTCCCCTGTCCTCGTGAGCTCGTTTTGTGTCATCCGCGAGGATCTGAGGGGCTCTCCTTGTGCTGGCCAGGTTCTCCCATCACTGGCCTGAATATCCACAGAAAAAGGTGCAAATAGAGCAAGACACACTCTCCTTGAGAAGGTAGAACAGAGTGAAATAAAGTGAGTGTAAAGATGCCTACAATAATTAGTGTCATAGTCTTTGAAATGCATTGGGGGCCTCTCTGAGGAGAGAATTAGTAACAATTCCCCTGGAAGGTAATGCATAATAAGAATAATGAAGAAAATGAATATGCTGCAATGGGTTTCTTTTTCTCCAGTGGACACACAGCATTGGATGAGTCACCTGCTGCTGGAACAGGATTCTTTACCCTGGATCAATTGTGGGCCTTCCTGATGACACTTTAATAGAACAAGTGGATGCAGAGTGCCAGCTGATGGTGGGAGGCTTGGGCATGAAGTGGAACTACCATGGCCTGGAGTGAAACAAAAATGATACCTTTTAAAAAAACTCAGAGTCCAAGAGCCAATATGTGGTCCATGAAAGGGCAAAATGCAGAAAGTCTCCAATAAAATGGTAGGGTGGGTTATACATGTCAGCAGCTCATAAAATGTGTATTTCTGATTAAGGCTAAGAGAGCCAACGTATATAAAGGGAAATGGATGGAAGACAGATAACTTCATAAAAATCTCAAATTGTGCACTGAGGGACTCATACCTGCATGTGGAGGCCTTTCAGAAAGTGACTTTGTCTCTCCAGATCCCAGCCTCCTTGTCTCCAAAACGACCTTCTTTCACATCCATGTGGTTGAAAGAGGCTCCTTTGGAGAAGCTCCTCTCTCCAAAATCACCTGCACAAATGTGGACATTCTCAGGAAAAATGGGACTGACTTACATGGTTAATTCTATCAAATGACTTAAAATGATTCCATAGGAAGATGGAATATGCCACTCTGGTAATAACAGGTCTTCGTGATGTTCTTTTCCTCATAATTTACTCCAAGGGAAGGTAGAAACCAGGACACAGAACTTTTGTCACAGATGGAAAGAGAAAAAGAGATGCCAGTCATTTTATTCTAATTCATGTGCAAAAAAAAAAAAAATCTCCCTCACAGTTTCCATAGCTACTCCACCCCATCAGTTTTTATTTGCAGCCAGTCTCAGGGAGAGGTCAGGGACTTGTGCCTTCTCACTGCCCCGTGGAGTCACATGCCCTGTGTGACACTGATCCACACCCCCAGATGTCACCCAGGAGGGCAAGGCAAATCCAAACAGAATCCTCCCAGATAAACAATTCCCCTTTTCCCTTTGACATTATCAATAGCTCAAGAATGTCCTTCAAGCTGAAACCAGCTAGAGCATTGAGGTAAATGTGATTATGTAATAAAGCCAAAACATAGATTTAAAATATTTCCAACAAGTATATTTTGTATCACCAGCTTGAGACAAAATATTATATTTATTTTAATGTTGAAACATAACAATGAAAAAATACTCCCAGGTTGGGCAAGACCTATCTTTCTCCCAGGGCCCCCTTCCCCAAGTGATTTTTAGGGTGTAATGGCCCTCAACTCCATCCACAAATACATTCTCTGGTCCCCTGCTAGTCTTGTCACACCTTCTCTGAAATTGTCCTTCAAGGTTGTTTTTTGTCCCATAATCATTCATTCCAAGTGTCAATAGAGTTCCCATTCTTAATGTTCCCAAACAGATATAGATCTGGAAGTGATGTTAATAACAATTTACTGAATGTTGGGGAATGTTCACTCTTGGGCCTTCCTCACGGTCTGTGCCTTGGTCCTGGCAGGCTCCACATGGCTGATCCTTCACCAGTGAGAAGTTTCTGGAACTAGGGGCCCCCACCCATTTGCTCCTTGCTTCCAGTCCAAGGTGAACATCCCCTTAGCCTGCTAATAGTTCCTTAAGGAAAAACTCCTCCTCTGTCCCCCTTTCGTTGAACACACAAGAACAAATGGTCTTCCATGACTCACACAGGTCTAAATGCATAGTCAGAGGTTTTCTGATTAAAGATGGTGGATTGAACACATATGTTTATTTCCCTTCTGAGATTCCACTGAAGAGACATAAAGAAGACCAAAAAACAAAACAAAACAGAACAAAACAAAACAAAACAAAACAAAACAGAACAAAACAAAACAAAACCAGATCTCCAGCAACAAGGAGAATGATAAGCAGGCTCAGTAGAAGAACTATTTGAAAAATTCTGAAAGATGTAAATGAAGGATGTGGCATGGACCGAGGAAGCCATCATTTGGATTGTTCATAAAGAGGCATCTTGACAATTTGCTCTATAAAAACTTATAAGTGTTGGATTGGAGTAGCTGGGTGTAGTAGGGGGCAGGAATGAAGCTTGGAGCCAAAAACTAGGGAATTAATTGATAGCCTGGGTATAGAAGAGTGGAACCTTGCTTTCTCCCCCACCTCACTGCAACACCAACACGTCCAGTGCTGGCAGCTGGGTATCTCATCCAGGCTGGAGACTGGCGTTTCTTCTCGGGGACATTGGCCCTTGGGGAAAGACTTAATGCATTCTAGCACTGCAGAAAAGATGATTTCTCAGTTGATAACTAGAGCAGACTTCGGCAATTCACAAACCCTCTCTCACACATACACAGCTCCTGTAGCAGGGAAGAACAAATCTGACCCCATATTAGATCTGTTCCTTTAGCTCTAACCCTATGCTCTGATTCCAGTTCTGCACCTTTTGTAAAAGAATATTGCCTATAGCCTGAAATATACAGGAGAGCCCATTCTCAAGGGGCTGACCCTTAAGGATATAACACTTTCCCATTCATATAGAGATGAAAAGTTGCAGTACAGGATAACATTTGTCTCGTTGGAGGTTTACAGGGACACCATGACCTGACCTACGTGGACAGCTGCAAGAACAAAGGATTCTGACACCAAAAAGTTTGCAACAACCAACCGCACCTTTTTAGTATAAAACAAGCCTGAATTCTGACTTGGGGGAAGATGGTTGTCCAGGACCTTAGTCTGCCATCTTCTCCATCTGCTGGCTTTCCAAATAAGATCATTATTTCTGCCCCAACACCTTGTCTCCTGATTTATTGGCCTGTCATGTGGTGAGCAGAATGAATTTGGATAGTTTGGACTCAGTAACACTCCAAACCAGCTTTTCCTTGCAAATCACTCTGAAATCTGGACAGCCAAACAAAGACCCACTACACATTTGAAGGAGCCCTCCAGCGGGGATGAGGTGGGGTGTCCAGGCCAAAAAGAAAGAGTGAAAATGCAGAAAGAAGTGAACTTAAAAAAAAAAAACTACAGTTAATGCCTATAATCTAGGAAGGTAACATGGAATGGTTTGGAGCAGGTGTTGAGTGAGCCCGTCTGAAATCTCTCCTTCTTACCGACACTCAAAATAATTTAGTTTGATGTTCAGCCAGTTTATAAGTATTGATTGGTCATCTTTTACTTATCAAGCTCATCCTGGGCATCAGTGGTAACCGATTTTATTTTTAATGACATGTGATCAATTTTATTCATGGTAATAATCAATTTCCTCTGTTCATTGCCTCCTTTACTGAGTACAGTCCGTACAGTGGAAAATAAGATTGATGGGAATAGAAAATCTCTCACAGACACTGGAAATAGTTGCCAGAGATGAGACGATGGAAGACAGTAGAAATAAATTCCACCTTGTGTACTTGGTGATGCCTTATCACTTGCAAAGAGCTGATTTATCTCACATTATCCTATAACCCTACAAAGAAGGACATTTCTCCAGCTGTCCTTTCACTCCAGGCCAATGTCAAACCTACTAGGAAATGTAAAGATGTGATGAGAGACATGTGCAAGGATCTTTACGAGCCTGCTAGGTAAATGCTCAGAAAGAGAGAGCTGCTACAGTGAGGATTAGGAGCCAGAAAAACTGGTAAGTGGGGCAAAGTTTGTTTTTTGTTGTCATAACTGCTCCTTTTTGTGCTTGCCTGCCTTTCTCCAACTCTCTGTACCCCAGTGTACTTAAATGTTTAGTCCCTGGGTGCCTAAATTCCCCTTGGTAACACCCCACCAGCTTTCAATCTCTCCCCTCTCCACAACCAGAGCACATCAATCCTATGCTCTTTCCTTCAGGTCTTTAATATAATGTGACAATGGTTGATACTGGAGCCCCAGAGGATTGTTTCAGAATCACATGAGTCTTCAAAATAGGGAATTTCTGTCTCTTTGTAAACTGAATGGTATAAATGTAAGTGACAATTATTAAGGTGCTCAGGAGGGACCTAATGAAACTTACAAGCTTCTGCACAGCAAAGGAAACCATAAGTAAAACAAAAAGACAACCTATGGAATAGGAAAAAAATTTTTGCAAATGAAACCGACAAAAGCTTGATCTCCAGAATATATAAGCCGCTCATACGACTTAATAAGAAAAAAACAAACAACCCAATCCAAAAATGGGCAGAAGACCTAAACAAGCAATTCTCCAAGGAAGACATACATGATCAATAGGCACATGAAAAAATGTTCAATATCATTAATTATCAGAGAAATACAAATCAAAACTACAGTGAGGTATCACCTCACACCAGTCAGAATGGCCATCATTCAAAAATCCACAAATGACAAATGCTGGAGAGGCTGTGGAGAAAGGGGAACCCTCCTATGCTGCTAGTGGGAATGCAGTTTGATGCAGCCACTATGGAAAACAGTATGGAGATTCCTCAAAAGACTAGGAATAGACTTACAATATGACCCAGGAATCCTGCTCCTGGGCATATATCCAGAAGGAACCCTACTCCAAAATGACACCTGCACCCCAATGTTCATAGCAGCACTATTTACAATAGCCAAGACATGGAAACAGCCTAAATGTCCATCAACAGATGATTGGATAAAGAAGAAGTGGCATATTTATACAATGGAATAGTATTCAGCCATAAAAACTGACAACATAATGCCATTTGCGGCAACATGGATGTTCCTGGAGAATGTCATTCTAAGTGAAGTAAGCCAGAAAGAGAAAGAAAAATACCATATGAGATCACTCATATGTGGAATCTAAAAACAACAACAACAACAACAACAAAAACAAAAACATAAATACAAAACAGAAACAGACTCATAGACATAGAATATAAACTTGTGGTGCCCAGGGGGCTGGGGGGTGGGAAGGGACAGACTGGGATTTCAAAATGCAGAATAGATAAACAAGATTATATTGTATAACACAGGGAAATATACACAAGATCTTATGGTAGCTCACAGAGAAAAAAATGTGACAATGAATATATGTATGTTCATATATAACTGAAAAATTGTGCTCTACACTGGAATTTGACACAACATTGTAAAATGATTATAAATCAATAAAAAATGTTAAAAAAAAAGTACTCAGGAAATTGGCATTTTCCTCCTTTGGATTCTTTTTTAATTTTATTTTTTATTGAAGTGTAGTTGATTTACAATGTTAGTTTCAGATGTACAGCAAAGTGATTCAGTTATACATATATGTATTCTTTTTCAGATTCTTTTCCATTATAGGTCATAGAAGATATTGAATATAGTTCCCTGTGCTATATAGTAGGTCTGTTGTTTATTTTATATATAGTACTGTGTATCTGTTAATTCCAAACTCCTAATTTATCCCTCCCCCTCTCTCCCCTTTGGTAACCATAGTTTGCTTTCTATTCCATGAATCTGTTTTTTATTTGTAAATAGATTTGTAAATAAATTTGTATCAAATTTTTTATATTCCACATGTAAATGATATGATAACAGTCTCTGTCTGACTTACTTCACTTAGTATGATGATCTCCAGGTCCATCCATGTTGCTGCAAAGGCATTATTTCAGTCTTTTTTTATGGCTGGGTAATATTCTATTGTGTATGTGTGTATATGTGTGTGTGTGTATGTGTGTATATATATATGTATGTGTGTGTGTATATACACTGCATCTTCTTTATTCATTCATATGTTGATGAGCATTTAGGTTGTTTCCATGTCTCAGCTATTGTAAACAGTGCTGCTATGAACACCGTGGTGCATGTGTCTTGGCGTTTCTGATTGCATCAAATAGGCAGATGGTGGTCTGGTCTGTTGTCCCAAATAACTTGCCGCAGGTCAGCTAAATGAAAGCAAATTCATACTCTCCTGACTTGCAAACATATATGTTGAGTGTTGGGGGAAGAAAAGGGCCTTCCCTAGAGATTTAATCACCAACCTGTGGAATAAACCTTAACTTTCTTATATAGAAGAAGCCGCTTCTAACCTCTTCCACAGAAAGCTCCATCTGTTAGTCTGTTAGCACAGCAGATTTCCTACGGTGAATAGATAATTTTTAGAGTTACGTGGTAGATCTCTTGGGGAACATAGTATATACCTGATTCCCACCTAAAGGCTGTGAGGTGTATTGGGTTGTGTGGGTGGTGCTGCCGTGGTGATGGTAGTGTGTGTCCATGTGTGTGCATGCATGTGCGTGTGTGCGTGCACTGGTCAGAGCAGCAGCAGAGCGAGACAGTGGAATATTCACCTGTAAAATTTGGCTCTAAAATTAAAAAAAAAACCCTCGATTTTGTTGGATATTATTAAAACCATTTTCAGCCAAGTTGTACTTGTTTCACTTTGATTTTCCAGGAAATAAACTCAGCATCCCATAGAGTTGGGTGATTGTGGAGTGCTATGTGATGAGAATTAACCATCTGCTGAATCTCGAAGAAAGAATTGTTACTGCCCAGATTCTAAGACAGAACTTCCTGAGGAGTCAGATGATTTCAGAAGAATTTTTATAGTGAGAATTAACTCTAAATGGCCCATCTGGCGTTGCTCCCTGGTCCAAATTAGAGCAGCCTCAGCTGCACTGATCAAATACCTTGGAGTGCAAGGGGCCTTGTAAGGTCTCAGCACCAGCTGGACATGTGCTCTAAGTACTTCATAATTTGTGTTAATATCCCACATGAGATGCGGTGTTGTCAGTGGCTGTAATGTTAATGAAAGGAAAGATGTACATTGTGTACAGATGATCTAATTTCATCTTGAGAAAATCTAAAAGAATTAATTTAAAGGTTAGAATAAAGTGGCTAAGCACATTAAAATCCACATGTAGAACTGTGATGAGGAAAATGGTGAAGGCCTGGCTTAGCCATGATCTAATGACAGGACGCCCGTTAGCCATTTTGGGGAGAATCCACAAACAGTTCAGTTCTTTCCTTTGCTAACCCGTCATCAGCCTACTTATGAACAGACTGTCCCGACTGACTTTTTTCCCCTAGAAACAAGCTAATCAGTTTACTTCAAAAAATATGCAAACAAAAGTCACTCTCCCAGACTGTCTTCAGTTTTTCCTCTCCTCTTTCTCCTGGAAATTCTATTTCTTGACTCCTTTCCTTGACAATAGTCTATTGATTGTTCTTCCTCAAATGAATACATTTGCATGCATGCCACAAACTGAAAACGTTATTCTAAAGCAATAATCACTTGGGAAACATAATTTTTAAAAAGAGATCACATTGGCAAAAAGAATCAATCAAAATTAAAACCCCCAACCCGGTGTCAATTTTAACAAAAAAGGATATTAAAAAATGTACATGTTTATGTTTTTATTGCTATGTAACAAACCACCCCCAAAACTTGGTGACCACAAACAACCACCATTTTGTTTGTTCATGATTTTGTGGGTTGGCTGGGACGCTGGGGGTGTTTCTTCCTCTGTCTCGGGGTATTCGATGCTTTTGCAGTCAGGGGATGGATGGGACCAGAACTTTCAAGCTGGCTACGCGCATATGTCCGGAACCTTGGTGAGGACAATCAGAATGCTGGACCTTCTCTCTGACTCTTTTTTCTTCCTGTGGCTTTCTCTGTATGACTAGTTTTGGCTTTTTTTTTTTTTTTCCATGCCAGGAAGGCCTTCACATATAAGCATTTACCAGTCCTCTGCTTGCAGCATGCTCGCTGCTCTCTCACTGGACAAAGTCAGTGTGGGTGGAGCCTATACGACGACGAATAAGAGGCGTGTGAATTCGGGGGCGGGGACTACCGGAGTCAAAGTCTACAGCCATGGGTCTGTCTCTCTGCTCATTCTTCAGCAGCATCTCTTGAGTCTGTAATTGCTATTTTATTTTGTTTTTTGTTTTACCACATTGTAAGTGCAATGGGTTACAATCTCACTTAAGTATCCTCAGAGCCTGGCATAGCCCCTGGTTAGTGCATAAAGACACACTGGATAGACGAATGATGGGGTGCACGTGTTGAGTGACCTACTCCAGTCCTTGCTGGGAGAGCTAAAGATGAAGCCATGAGACGTCAACTCCTACCCTGGCTTCCCGAATTCTCACCCCGCATTCTTCCTGTGCCAACTGTGAGGTGTCGAAGAAACATACAGGAGAAAGTGCCTTCTGCGAAGCTCTGACTGCTTCTGTCACAGCTTTGTAAGTCTTGGCATCATACCTCCTCTCACCACTTGGAGGGAACAATTGAATCCTGCAAGCTGTTTGGTCCAGAGTGGTTTTGTATAGCAACTTTTAATGAGACCAGTTAAGAAAATTCTAACATTAGCCCTGAATCTCATGGGTATATGTGAGTGGTTAGAAAAGGAAAGCACAGGAAGATGGTGCCGGCCAGACTGAGGCTGGCTGAGAGGACCAAGCCCGTTGCAGAGGATGCCATGTGACCCCTGGCAGAAGAGGAAATGTTTCTTACAAGACATAATTGTACTTAGAAGCCTGACGAGCCCAGCCTAGAGAACTCTCTTTAAGCATGTTATTCCGTCCTTTTGAAAGGTTGCTATGGCTTAGCTGAAAGGATGAACGGGCATCAGGAGCTCGGGTTTGAGTGTCTGCTCTGAAGTTTCCTTATTTGTCCTTGTGATATGGGCTGGCGTGTTCCTTTTCATTCCCAATGAAATAAGCAGGTTAGGCTGTGTGAGTAGGTTTCATCCTGGGCTCTGCCTAGGTGCCAGGGAGACATGGCAGGGGTGGGGGTGATGTGGCTGCCCAGACTGCAGCCAGACCACCGCTGCTTGCATCTCTCTTATGTGTACTTACACGTTCTGCATAATACCTTGTTTGAGCAAAAGTTTCTGCCACTGAAAAACACTATTTTTTAAAGAGAAAATCCTTTATCTCTGACATTCTGATTCTTCTCAAAATCCACAGACCACTTTGAAAGATCCGTTTATAGTTTCATGTTACTTTTCTTTCAGTGAGTAGAAAAAATACCCAATGAAATCATGTGAGAAAAGCAATCATGTGTCTATTTTGACATCTATACCCATGGTTAGCTGGGTGCTGACCCAGCTTCTGTCTCGAAGATAAAAAAACAATTTGCAAACATCCCTGTATAAACCCCATGACAGTTTCTTTCCAAATTATCCCTAATTTCAGAGCCTTTGGAGTCTAAAGACTAAATATACTCTATTTGGTGTTTTATATTCTCACATAGTCTCCATTTCCCAACATTTTGGTTTCCTGGGCTTATTAAATAGAAGATTTTTGGTGTTTGGAGGGCAGTCTTCAGAAGCGTACCTCATTTGCTGATTGTCAGGATTCTTTCTTGGCTGTTATGTACGAATGTGCTTTCATTCATTCAGTCAACTTCCAGCGAGCACCTACTATATGTGTTGTAGGCACTGGGGATACAGTGGTGTAGGAGACAGAGTCCCTGCCCTCATGGAGTTTATAATCTGCAGGCATGAGCAGGAGGGGAAGACCACAAACACGTATGTGAATAAATGCAGACAATGGTAAGTGCTATAAAGAATAACCAGCAGAATAAAAGGAAAGAGATTTAGAATGACATGATTGTAGGGTCATCAGGGATGACTCTCTGAAGCAGTGTTTGTTTGCTTTTTTTTTAAGCAGGAAGATGAGAATGAGTGAAATTTAAAGAGCTGGGGGCATGAAAAGGAGCTGGTGGTGGGGACAAGGCGGGAAGAGAATGTTCCAGGAAGGGGAAGCAATAGGTGCAAAGCCTGGAGTGGGAATGGAGCTTTATATTTTTGAAGGCCAGGATGACTGGAGACTATTGAAGGAGGGGCAGAACAGTAAGAGATGAAGTTGAGGGGAGGCTTGATTGTGTAGGGCCTTGAAAAACATGGAAAAACATTTGCATTCAATTCCAAGTACAATGAAATTGACAAGTTGGAAGCCGGGGCATGAAACGATCTGATATCTGCTTTCAAAAGCTGGTTTAGGTTGCTGAGTGGTAAATGATTCTGTGTCATTGACCTATTTTCAACAGCACCCATCATAATCTGAAATTTGCACATTTACGTATTTACTTGTCTCCTCTTCCCCCACACCAATCAAATGTGAACTCTTAATGTGATGATTTTGCCAATTTAATTCACTGCTCTTCACCCAAGTGTCTAAAATAGCGCCTGGCACGTAGTAGGTGCTAAAAATTGCTTGTTGAATGAGTGAATGCATTTGTTCATTTGGATCATTAAGTCTGAGAGGGACATCTGTGGTATGTGAGTGAGTGGCAAAGAAGGAAATAATTGGTGGTCTTTTCTCGTCATCCTTGGCGGCCATGATTCCCTGCACCCCCCTCACCACTCCTTAGTCTATACAGGTGTGAGTGATCACAGTGAACTTGCAGTGTAACCTGGAGTGCAGGAGCATGTGTATGTGTCCCCGTGTCACTTGGTGCATGGGGAAGCAGGAGGAGAGCAGGCACTTGAACCTGAGCAGGTCGGGGTCCAAATTCCTCTTCTGGCTCTTGCTAGCTGTGAGATTTTGAGTAAATTGTTTTAAAACTACAACTACTCTGACCTCATGACTTTCTCAGGGGGGTTTTCTAGGAGGCAGTTACCCTGTTCTGTGCTTAGTAAATGAGTGATTCAGAAACTTACTCAGATAAATGCTGCTTCCCTTCCCAATGTGAGAAGAAAAGGGCTTGTTGTGGCCATGAGGAGGTTATAAGCCCATTACAGATACGGCTGCCACTGTGAGCTGATCCACCAGCTAATAGTCCCAGCTCCGTGCCACCTGCCGCACCTTTAGCTGCTGCACAGTATCCACCAGGGCATCCTAGGAAGGGTGATGCAGAGCCACACAACCTGTAAATTCTGCTTCCTCAAGAACCAAAAATCAAGGATCATCGTGATGACAAATACTCACTGAGTGCTCACCATGTGCCAGGCTCTGTTCTAAGCATTCCTGCTTTCAATTAACTCACTTATTCCTCATAAGAATCCTACTTTACAGTGCGGATGAGGGAACTGAGTTACAGGGATCAAATAGGTTCAATAACTCACCTATGGTACAAGGGTAGCCAGTGGCAGAGCTGGGATTTGAACCCAAGCAGATTGGCTTCCAGCCTGGCTCTTAACCGCTACTCTAGTTCCCCTCCCAGGATGTGAGGGGTGGTCTGAAAAGCAAGGAAGAAGAAAAGCCTGTAACTCAGGCTCTGGTCTCAAATAATGCATAGCACTTCAGTATCTCCAGCAAATCCACTGCCGAGCCAAGCTTCTAGTCAAGCACACCAGAGAGGCTTCTCTCTAGATTACTCTCTGTGTTCTGTGGTCCAGTGACTGCAGAATGGCCCCAATATGTGGCACACTGTGTCTACATTCCTTTTCTAGGTAGGAGCACCTGGTTTCTAACTCTGATATCTGTGCAGATCTTTCTTCTTCCTCTGCCTGCCACTTCCTCCACGACAGCGGGGGCAGCTTCCTCCCAACGCCTGTGTTGCCATCATAACCCATCTTTTTGTTAGTTACCGGCTTTGGTTAGTTCACCTCGCCTCTGACTTGTGTTCCCACTGCACACACAGAGCGCTGGGCACACAGTGGGTGCTCAGTGCTTGCTCCAAGACTAGGAAATGAAAGATCATTTCAGACGATGAAGAAGAACCATTGTAGAAATGGAGCTCCTGCCTCTGCAAGCCCGGAAGCCACGCCAGGTGGAAAAGCCAACACTGAGCCATTGGCACAAGGCGAGCGCCATTTTCAAGTGCCACGGCAAATCTACATTGAAGCATGAGGAGTATTTTTATCACTGCACCTTGCCAAATGGAACTGAAGCAGATTTTGATATAAAAATTGACAGGAAGCAGAAATGGAATGAATAAAAATAGAAAAGAAATTACCAGGCTTTGAAAGGGAAGTACACAAGATGAAAATGGAATTAAATTTACCTTGACTGGAGGAGATTACATAAAAAATGAATAAATTGGCAGTAAATTAACATGTAGCACATCTACAATCTGTCTTGAGGGGATAACAAAAGATATTTTTATTATCTCAGTGCAGAGTTTTGGTTGATTTTTTTCCCCATTGGCTCCTGAAATGAGAGATTTAGTTTTATATAGAACTAAGTGTCATGCTTTGCCCAACTGTGTGGAGCACTCAGGAGTTTGTCTGCTGTATGTTTCTCTCTAAATCTCCCTGGATGTGGCTATTTTGTTGGATGGAATTTTCTGTAAAGTTGAGGGTAATTACTTAAGGATTGAAGTGTGTGTGTGTGTGTGTGTGTGTGTGTATGTGTGTGTGTGTGTGTGTGTTTTGTTTCGGGTTATGGGAGATGGAATATTCCAGAGCTGAAACCATTAGAAGAAGTCTGATATGGCAAATGCAGAATCCAATTAGGACAGAAAACCCAGTCCCCTCCCTGAAGCTCAGAGTAGCTTCTCTTGGGCAAATCGCCTGATCTCTGGGGCTCAAGTTTCACTAATTATAAAATGGAGATGCTAATTCCTGCTTTTCCTATCTCATTTATGAGGATCAAATCAGATAATGGACATAAAAGTGCTTTGAAGGGTTTAAATATGGTGCTAATGCAAGGAATTATTGTAATTTTTTCTAAGTAATAAAATTATTGTGTGTGTAATTTTAAGATGGCGAAGGGTTATTTTGAGGAGTAGAGGAATCGCGGTACATAGGAGTCCCTTATATTTATATTGTATCTTGAAATTTAAAAAATCCAATCTATATTCACCTCCCAGATTCACCTAATAATTTTTCAAGATGAGCAGCTCTTTGGCCAGATGGAGAAGGGATGAGTGAATTGCACACGGTCTCTCAGCTCCTAAATAGTGGAACCAACACTGGAGCCCACATCATCCCACTGCTGGTCCAAAGAGCCACCATGCTGTTGCTTCTTCCGTTCTTCACAGTAGTGTGTGTGTGTGTGTGTGTGTGTGTGTGTGTGTGAGAGAGAGAGAGAGAATAACATTTTCCAATTAATAAAGAGATAAAAAAGTGGAATTCCTGTTCCATGCTTTCCTCCTTCAGCACTTCTTTTATGGACATAGTATGTCGGGGTCTTTTTGGACACTTGGTGGCATTTATTCAATAAATATATACTATACTAGACCCATGCTGGATGCTCAGGGGACCTGGTGAAGAGGTCACTGCTTTGGTCTTTAGGAAACTGCTGGTCTAGAAAGGAAGACAGACACAGAAACAGGCAAGGACATTATGTGATAAATGTTATGACTGAGTTGGGTAACTCAGTGGTACCCCAGGTCACAGTGGGTCCTGAGAACTGGTGGCCGGGCCCACCTGCGCCAGGAGTAGACCTAATGGTGCTGACGTGAGGGAAAGGAGGTGGGGTTGGGAAGTGCTAAAGGGCCTGACAACCCGGAAGTAGTACTGATGGTGGAATTTCAGGCAGGCTGGCGGGGGCTCTATATGTGGGGGACCATCTGCCCTCTCCAAATTGCACCCCACAGGCAGCTGCTTGGCATGCCTGCTGGTGCTGGGGCCAGAAAGCCTGGTCACGTTTTGACCTTAGTGGCCCAGCCAGCCTTGGAGACCAGCCTGGGGACACCAGCAGGAGCTGTCTCTGGCTATTAGGGTATCCCTGGCATCCACCTTTCCTATTTTAGATAATCAGAAAACTAGAGAACATACGGTGGCACGCAGTGGCTCGGCTTGGGTCTTTTAGGAAAGGGGAACATCTGGTGAAGGGAAGTCTCAGGAAGCTTTCACAGCACAGCTGAGGGCTGATTTCTGTTACGTACATCATGGTGTGACATCTACCCCAGACAGTTTCTACCCAAGTGTTGGTAACATTCCTCCCATTTCAGCTGTTCTTACAGCTCTCCAAAGTTTAGCAGCGGTTGAGTCCTATTTTTCTTTTAGTCGAATTAAAAAGAGTGATTTTGGAGTCTGGGAGGAAAGATTCACTTGTTGTTGAAAGATGATGCGTTTTGAATCTCCTTGAGTACCAAGGATTAAATCACATATTTTCAACATACAGACACTTCAATATTTCTAATGATTTACAAATATCCTTGGTCCAGAAATAATTGCTTAATCTTTTCCAAAAGTCTAGATGAACACTTCTGTTTAAGTAAACTTTCTACTGAAGCACAACATGCTTAGCACCAGTGCTAAGCACACAGCTTGATAGATTTTCATAAAATGAACACATTTGTGTTTGGATCAAGAAACGATACGGGTAGCTCACCAGAAGGCCCCTGGCAACTCCTTGCAGTCACTCCGTACCGACCCCCCAGCCCCCATCACCACCATAATGGTAACGGCTTTGCCTGCTATTGAAATTTACATGAATGGGGAGGATACAGTATGTACACTTTGGCATCTGGACTCTTACTCAACAGTGTAGTCAGGAAGATAGAGATGTGGACCTGACAGCGGGAGGTGGAGAGAAAGAAAGGGTGGGCATTCTGTTCTGAAGGTGGGAAGACTGGGGTCCAGGAAGCCAGTGCCCCCCACCCCCCAGGGCAGAAAGAAAGACTGGAAAGAGAACTAGATTTACACCTACCTGAAGTTCCACATCCCGCTCCTCTGGAAGTAGATTCCCCACCCTACTCGCCTTCCCCAGTGCCATTTTGATAATATTTGGAGATCCACCCGACAGGACTCCCTGAGGGAGTGGTTGCAGGTGTGGAGAAAAACAGACGAATCAAAGCTGATCCTTCAGGTCTTTGCTTGAAAACTGGGTTGCTGCTATTTCCTGAGTTGAAGGAAGAGGGGGAGAAATGAGCATTGGGGGACTGTTAATCAACTGTTGTGTTTTGGATAAGTTTTGAGATGCTTCTTAAACAAAATCCAAGTGGGTTGGAGCTCTGGGGAGCAGTCAAAGCTTGTGTTACAGATTTAGGAATCATTAGCGTGCAGATGGTTTACTCTATGGGGGGACAGGGTGAGAGAGTGAAGATGCAGTGACTGGCAACGCGGCAGCTCAGATAAAATCCCCTTTCTGTGCTTCCCCATCCACCTCCTCTACAACCTGTGCTCGCATCCTGTGCATCCGCTCAGCCTCTGGGCCCTGGTCCTCCCCTTTTCTCCCACATCTTCAGCCCCTCTCCTCCCCCACCCCTTCCCTTGTATGGTATCACAAAAGCCCAAGTCACTGGGGAAGAGGAAATTTCCCTGAGAAAGTGGGAAGGTGGTGGTGGGTAGGGAGGATGGCGGTGGGGCTGGCTGTTGGAAAGATTCAGCTGTGGTAGGGCAAGTGTTTATTGTACGTGTGTGTGTGTGTGTGTGTGTGTGTTTAGCTTGAGGAGTCAGAAGTAGACTCCTACATTGTGTGAGCAACAGTATTTGGGGGTAGGAAAAAAATCCTTTTCAGATTAAACTCCCTCTTCATTGTTTAAGCATTGGCACCCTGACTGGTGAGAACTTGTTTTTCAACCAGGGATAGGATGCTGGAATGAGGCTCTGGCAATCCCTGGTGACTAAACTGGAGAACAAACGTGTGCCTTCTCCCTCAGGCATTTATGGCAATTAATTCGTTTATATCCAACCTTGAACAGATGTAGCACTTGGGGAAAAAAATAACTGTTCTTCATGCCTAGATTCCTCCTCTTCTCTTAGTTAGACCACAAAGACAATAAAGGATGACATGAAATATGCATCATTGCCTTAAGAAGAAACAGAAATGCAAACACAACCGGAAAATTGACAGGCTCCTGGGGAGCCCACATCTTTCAGGTTCCGGTTGCTCCCTTCCTCACCCCCTCCTCCCTCCTTTTTCAATCTCTTTGTGTTGCCGGGACTTGAGTCCCTTGCCTCTTTCTCATCCCTGCCCAGTTAGTTGGCTTTTTCTCATTCCTTTGTACAACTAGGGTTATCACATTTCCTCAGGACAATACTGCAAAATAAGATCACATTGGGAAAAAAAAAAAGGAATTACATGTTCTGCTAGCAAAATAACTGAAAACCTGAAGAGGGCCTAAGCAAGTTGATTCCTGAAAATAAGACACAGACGAAAAGCTGTCTTTTAGGAAGTGCACACAAGTGGGTTTTTTTTTTTAACCAAAGTATAGTTGATTGACAATGTTGTGTTAATTTCTGGTGTACACATAGTGGTTCAGTTATATATATATATATTCCTTTCCATAGTCTTTTTCATTATAGTCCATTACAAGGTATTGAATGTAGTTTCCTGTGCTATACAATAAGACCTTGCTGTTTATCTATTTTATACATAGTAGTTAGTATCTGCAGATCTCAAACTCCCAGGTTATCCCTCCTGACTCTGCCCCCTCAACCCCGTAACTGCAAGTTTGTTTTCTCTGACTATGAGTCTGTTTTTGTTTTGTAAATAAGTTCATTTTTGTCTTTTTTTTTAAAGATTCCCCATATAAGTGATATCATACGGTATTTGTCTTTCCCTGACTAACTTATTTCGCTTAGTATGATCATCTCCAGGTCCATCTACGTTGCTGCAAATGGCATTATTTCACTCTTTTTTTTTTTTAATGACTGAGTAGCATTCAATTGTCTAAATACACCACAATTTCTTTATCTAGTCATCTGTCCACACATGTGTTTTTAACCTTTTGAGGACCAAAGACATAAGACAGGGTGAAATAAGACAGGTTTTACTCTCAGATGGGGCCCAAGTGCTGCTCCATAGAATAACTGAGCTCCTAGAAAAGTCACATGCCTTAAGGTATGTCTGCCACCTGCTCTGCCTCAGTGACTAATGTTTCTACTTGAGGATGAAATCATTAATGTGTTATGTTTTGCTGGTGGTGTGGATCCTACTGCTGTAGACGTATTATTCAGCTCACATTTGTATACATTTGTCTGCCTCATTGCTGCTTAGGAAGCACCCTCCTTATGTGCCAGGCGCTGAGGTACAGGGAGGTGGGCACTGCTCCCCTGTTCTCACGACAACTCTGTGAGGGGGCCCTGGTGATGCCCATTTAACAGGTGAGGCCACTGAGGCTCAGGAAAAACTTACCTCTTACCCACGGTGGGGCTAGGAGTTCTGACTCCGTGTCTGGACCTTCCTCGCATTCCCACCTACTCTAGGGCTGATTGTTTCAGTGATTTGATGACAACGCCCATTGAAACACAGATGTGTGATCGTCACGAGAGTTCTGGCTTGTTCATCAGAGAGCCAGATCCTGTGAAGAGGGGACAGGCTGGGTGTGAAGCAGGACAAGCAGGGATGGAGGGGACAGATCCTGCAGGGAAGGCCAGATTCATGCCCTGGGTGATCATGATGAGCCCAGTGCCTCCCGGCATGTAGATGGGAGTGAGGAGGAAAGAAAAATGGTGCAATTTTGCTGGAAGCTGGTCTGGATGAAGCATTAACCTCTCTTTTAACAAGGTGACAGGCACTGTGCAGGGTTGTTCACTAGACCTTGGGAAACCCACATCCCTTGAACTTGGCTCCAGCCCTCAATCCTGGCTGACCTCAGGGCCTCCTGCTCACTTGCTGGAAGCACCAGTGTGTGGGGGTGAGGACGAGGGGGCTGAGGACCCCCCTGAGGGGCAACACAACAGCGAAGGCCCCCAGCAGAGGGACCAGTTACCGGCTCAGCACTGGCCTGATCTCAGATCCTACAGTTGCCTCTCTGTCCAAAACCCCAAATGTGGAAGGAGGCAGCCCAGCATCCCATGTCCATCCTTTTCTCTCCTTGGGGGCCCCGGTATCCAGGACCTCAGGTGCCCTCCCCTGTGAACCTACCAGCAGGATCTCTGGACTGAAAAACAGAGAAGAGCTTTTTGTCCTGCCCAGGAATGTATTTTCTTCCTTTCTTCCATATTCTCTTTGGTCTTCCCTTTCTTTTTTTTTTTTTTTTCCTGTAAATTTTCTTTCTTAGAAGATCTTCTCTTCTGTAAGTCATAAGCAAGAATCCTTGCAAAGAAAGCTTTCCTCACATTGACCACGACTTTTATATATTATGATATGTAAGGCAATTTGAATCTCCGAAAAGGAATTGCCCACAATTGCTGTATTTCTAAAGGTTTCCCTTTGTTGTGGGTTTCATGGTGTCTACTGCAATACATGCTGGGACCTGCTGTTGCCTGGGTCACAGGTAGATTCGTCTGCGTGACCGAAGGCTTGCCTGCACTTATGGCATGCGTGCTATGACCTGCTCTAAGGTTAACGGGGCTGCCATCTTCTTCATTGGAATAAACTCTTGCTCTGCTGTCTAGTCCCTTATAGTAAGTACGCCGTGATTTTCATAGGCCATTTTCCCCATTCACACATTTAATTGGTTTCTCTATGCTAAGAATTCTCTGATGTCCAATTAGGCAAAGGTTCTGTCTTAAGGGTTTTCCGCAGTGGTCATGTTTAAATGGTGTGTGGCTGTTAGCATAACTGACACCATGTTGGGTCCTTACCCTTCCTCCTGCCCTTCTGCTGACCTTACCCAGGACTGTACTGTGCAGTGAATCACTTCTCTGTCATCAAGGGCTTTGTAGTTAAAAATTGTTTAATAAGCATTAGGACCAGGTGATCTCTACGCTCTGCTAGTCCCCAAACAATGATGAAAACCTTCCCTGACATATTCCTGGCACTCACGAGAATAGTTACTCATTCATCAATCTTGACCTAGGCATGCATGTCCTGTTTCCAAGCACCAACCCCTGTGCCCCAAGTTAACTATAAACCTGTCCTAATGGCCCCTTGGCTGTGTGGCGTGCATCTGCAAATGCTTCCAGATCTTTGTCCCCAGGATCCCAGTCCCACTCTGTGAGAAAGTTACCCAGTAACACACTGACCCATTGACTGGATGGAGCTGCCTGCCTTGTTTTCAGGTCTCAAGATGCCTTCTCAGTTCAGTGGGCTTTTTCTATGCCCTCTGTCCCCCAGCAAATGGTTTCTCCCCAGTTTTCCATTTTTTGATGTTGAGTAAGGACTCAGTTCTTACAGACACTTTCCCAGACTCAAGACACACATAGGTATGTATTCTCCTATACATTTTATGGTGGGATTTTTCTGGCATGATTTTCCACAATCATCGCATATATATATATATAAGATTTCTCCACTGTTCCAAATGTTGATGTCTTCTAGTCGTTGGAGGTTCACACTTAAAAGTCATATAGCTGTATAGCTGTGTTCACAGCAGCGTCAGTTGCAACGGCCAAAAGACAGAAACAACCAAAATGTCCACTGATGGATGACTGGATAAGTAAAATATGACATATGTACACAATGGAATATACTCAGCCTCAGAAAGGAAGGGGATTCTGACACGTGCTACAACATGGTTGGACCTTGAAAACGTACTAAGTGAAATAAGTCAGACACAAAAGGGCAAATGCTACATGATCCCACTTGTATTAGGTACCTAGAATAATTAAATTCATTCAGATAGAAAGTAGAACAGTGGCTGCCAGGGGCTGGGGTCAGGGGGGAGATGGGAGGTTATTGTTTAATGGGCACAGAGCCTCGATTTGGGAAGATGAAAGAATTCTGGCAATGGATGGTGGTGATGGTTGCACAACAGTGTGAAGGTACTTAATGCCACGAAACTGTTCACTTAAAAGTGGTTAAAATGGTAAATTTTGTTACACGTATTTTACTGCTATTTTTTAAAGGACAGTAAAAAAAATTTTATAGAGTCTTTTGCAATGCTGGCATTTTCCTCCAATTTCTTGTTTTACTCACTCTGGTGCGATTTTCTTGTTTGATCTCCACGTTGCTGGAGGCAATAAGGGGGAAAAGGCTTTTCCTTCTCTTTCCCTTCTGCTGTCTTTGTAAGCAGCTCCTCTTTTCCAGGGACCCTCTTGCGCACGTTTGCCGCTGCACAGACACACGTTCTGAAGCAGACGGCTCCTTCTTGCCCTGGGTGTTGTCCTCTGACGAAATAGACAGAAGATGCTAATGACGTCCCCGCGCCATTGGTCAGTATCAGGAACTCTCTCTTCTTAGTTCTTTGGGAAAGTAGGACCCAGAAGTCTTGCAATTGAGAAGTCATAGCTTCTTCTTTGAAAGTTGGAAATCCCAGTGAGTCCGAGGTCTTTCCATTCTCCATCATCTCATCTTCTGGGCGGGATTCAGACACAACTTCTCTCACAGCCTCAAACTTCAAGGAATTCCCCCAAACAATTCATGCCCAGCGTGCAGGGGCCCAGATGAAGAACCAGCGGTAGCCTGGCTCAAGAGGACCACTGCCAATACTGTGAACCCCAGACTTGCCCAGAAGTCTAGGAGGATCAGGAGCAGCAATTCACCTGAGTGCTGAAATGACGTGTGGGCACTGGGACTGGAGTGAGCACAGGTGCCCTGCTGTGCTTCTCTCTAGGGCATTGGCATTTTAAGAAGGGATCAAGTTCTTACCGGGGCTTTTCAGACTAGAACCAGCAGGTGGGGTTGTATTTCTTCTGATAGCAGCACCAGTAAAATTACCTATTCCACCTGTGTGTGTGCGCCCCTGCTCCAAGTTACAGGTGCAAAGCTGGAGCTAGTCATGAGACCCAAGTTTGAATCCCTGGCCTGTCTCTGTCAGTGAGGCCTTGGGGATGTCAGTTAATCTCACAGCTCTTCGGGGTTAGACAAAGTGTGCCTGTCTTATGGAATTGCTGGGAAGATAACAGGAACTATTATGGGAAAAGAGGAGAAATCTATGTAGCTCAATTTTGCAAGGGTGTGCGTGCAAATTAGATGCTTTTTGTAACGCTAACCATATTTTATCTGAATCTTTTAGCACAATTATCTGATGTGCATTTTGGCTGAGGAGATTTATGGGAAAATGTAGCTAGGCATGGCTGGAGATGGAAAATGGGATGGACAGGCTAGTGTACAGTGTGCCCTTAATTGAGATAATTTTCTAACATATTTTGGTGACTTCCTAGGACAACATTAACACAACAGACAAGGCTCTGTATGACTGTTCATCTCGTGGGTGGTGGGTGGATATACTGAAGTCAGGAAAGGGGTTGAGGGGAGATGGACTCACAAAGGTCCAGGCAGGCTTTTCTGATCTTCTCCCTTGAGAAGATGAACAGCATCCTTGGTGGACCAGAGGCTGGCTGCAAAACCCAGCACATCAACAGGGCAAAGACCCCTTTGAGAGGGGGTCAGTGACACCCTGTGTTAGTTTCCTATAGCAGCTCTAACAAATTACAACCAATTTAGCAGCTTCGAACCACACAAACGTATTGCCTTACAGTTCAAAAGTCCTAAGGTGGTATCACTGGGCTGAAGTCAACACCAGGACTGGTTCTTCCTGGAGGCTCTGGGAGAATCCATTTCCTGGCCTTTGCCAGTTTCTAGTGGCTGCCTATATTCCTTGCCTTGTGTCTCTTTTCTCCATCTTCAAAGTGCATCCCTCCACCCTCTGCTCTGTCATTACATCTGCTTTTCCTTCGACTTTGACTCTCCTGCCTCCCTCTTTTAAAGACCATTGGGATGACACTGCCCATCCAGACAATCCGGGATAATCTTCCTATCTCAAGGCCCTTAATGTAGTCATCTCTGTAAAGTCCTTTTTGCCATATAAGGAGACATTCACAGGTCCTGGGGATTAGGACTTGGACATATTTGAAATTATGTTTCACTATTCAGACTAACACACACACACACACACGCACGCACTCACACACCATTTAATCACTACCAGAAGAACCAGAGAAAGAGCTAATTGTAGAGTAGGAACAGAATGGAGTATCCAAGACATTTTATACTAAGTTGGTTTGTGATCAATTCACTGCATTTCAGTTTCCCAATGACCAGTTTATCTAACTTTTAAATTTTACGAATATTCTGAAAGTTGTCTCTTTTAATGATTTGAATGTCATTTGTCTATTTTTCAATGCTTAGTATTCTTTGCCAATTCCTCAACTGGGATGTCAGCCTTAATTTTGAGCTTCCAGCAATTAAAACTTAATTATACCACATTAAATCAAATTAGATTAAAATTGTACAGGCTTAGGATAAAGGGATGAAGTTTTAACTGGGGATTTTGCAGGAAGAAACAGATGAGGCTGTATTTAAATTAGAAATTTTAATTTAAGCTTAAAAGCACCTGAGGAAAAAAATTAGTAGTAGTCCCAATTATTTCATAAGAAATAGTGACATTTTAAATTCTAACAAGAAACAATTGAGATAAAACAAACCAAGGCAGAAGAAAGAAAGGGAGGATGCCCAGAAGATTGGGTTATAATGATTTCTATGATCAGTGTCTCAACTTTGATACTCACTGACTGTAAGTACAAAATTGTTGTGAAAGGGTTTTGTTTTAATTTTTTTTTAATCCTAAAATGCTGAAGAGACTGACAAAGTGAGAAACAACATGGAAGCTACAGGAATAATCATATCACACAGTAGATTTGAATTATTAAATTGTTAGAAATGACTAAGTACTTGAGAAATTGGCAGAACAATCCCAAATATGCTAAAATGTTGGCAAAACCAAAACAGCACGAAAGAAATCAGTGTCAACTGAAAAATTCTTGGGGGAAGCAAAGACTGACGTTTAGGTTATGACATGATTTCTGAATTTTTAATACAGTGTAAAAGCGCTTAAAGATTTTTTTCAATGCTGCTATGAAGGCAAAGTGAAATCTTGTTAATGAAAACTAGAAAAATCCTCTCAAATGACTAAGATGGTTCCATGGAGACAAGTGACGCTAGGGTTATAGAGAATTAGGAGAAGCAGGTTTTTTTTTTTTTTTAATAAAATGGTAAATTTGGTGAGTTGATAATTGGACAAATTGTTTTTTTGCAAACTGTGCTTTCAGTTATTTAAGCTTCAGTAACTGCCCTGCTACCCTTGGTGAGGGATTGTCTAGCTAGGGTACTAGGTGGCTCGGTGGAACTGAATGGGAGGCCAGGGCTGCCCCGGTTTCTCCTTGCTTCCTGGGTCCTGTTCCTGGTGAGTGTGAGTGGCTTGGGGGCTTTCTCACTGCAGAGGTTTGGTCCCGTCCTACCAGTAAACCTCTCCCTCCGTGGTACCCAGCCCATCCCAGCCATGTTGCTAGCGCGTCTGTAACCCTTCACTGCACTTGTGAATTACACATTTGTGTCTTTCAACTAAACCTTAACGCTCTTAGGCAGTGGTGATGCCTCATCCAATGTTTTCTCTCCAGCCCCGAACCTGGTGTCTGGCACATCATATGTGCTCAAAGAGTGATTATTGAGCGAGTGGATAGATGTGGGAAAGATTTTTATTTTCATAAATGTGTTATTTCTCCAGGAGCTAACTCTTAACTCCTTCCAGCTGGATTCCACATCCCTGTGCTTTCTTCCTCTGTTGTGTCAAACATCACCCCTGTGTCCTTGCCCACCTCTTCCTCACAGAAGCAGGGCAGGTTTCTCCTCATCTGTGCACCCCTGGGTGCAGCGGTACTGGACCCTTAACATGTCTGACTGATCATTTAATGGTCTGAAGTGAGCTTCCCAAGGTTGGAAGGAAATTCCCTGTGTGTGGCATTTCCAGTGTGACTTTCCAAGCTCTTTCGTAATGTAAAGATCTTCAAGTGAGTTCTTTCCATTCATCTTAGCTGATTATTCATTTTCTTTTGGCTGAGAAGCAACCAATTTATTCATTGGCTTCTTCAGAACCTACTTTGTGCCATAATTCTAAGCAGTAGGATACAGTTGTGAACAAAGCAGGCAAACTATTTCATAAGTGTTATATTTCAGTAATTCCTTTTACTTTTTTTCTAATTGAAGTACAGTCAATTACAATGTGTCAATTTCTGGTGCACAGCACAATGTCCCAGTCTTGCATATACATACATATATTCATTTTCATATTTTTTTTTCATTAAAGGTTGTAATTCCTTTTACTTTTGTGTTCTTTCTAAAAGTAACATTATTGGAAACAACTGTTCTCCTATTTTTCATTTCTACCATCTTTGTAACATGAGTGGGATTTCCCAGGCTATGTTTCATGTTTATTGCTGAAATAAACACATTTAAAAAAATTCTCATTGCTTCGTTCATCCACCAATATTTGGAAATACTATGTCATCGCTTCACATGGGTCTCATTTCTCTTTTCACAGAAACAAATTATTCATTATTATTAAAAATGCTGTTCTTCCCTTTAATGTTTGGGTTTTTCATTTAATGTTTGAAAACCCTGTATTCGTTCTTGTAGTGATAAAGGGGGCATGATTTTGTCATAATAGAGTCTAAAAAAAGCCACTGATGTAAAACGCAAGTTGCATGTAGATGAGTGGAGATGACGACTTCAGGTTTCTATAAATATTTCTGAGTATTTTCCCAAAGGCCTTTTCCATAATTCCTTCTTTGTGTTCCCGTAGCGGGTTATACTGGTTTTATCACGGCGCTTTGTGCACAGTTGTCATTGTTTGCTCATTTTCCCTCCTCACTAGACTCTAAGGATCTTACCTCCATTTGCTTCCCGAGCGCCTAGTGCCCTGACTTCTCGATCAACATCACTGCCACGAAGGGATGAATTCAAGGCTGCATTTTCATTCTTTTTAAAATAATGATACCAACAGCTAACGCTTACTGGCTGCATTCTATGACCCAGGCGTTAAGCTGGCCTCACTTCATGTGTTATTTCACAGAATCCGCACTGCGGCTTTATCCATGATGCAGATATTCTTGTTATCCCTGCCCCCTTTACCAAGAAGGAAACCAGCACGGGGAGGGAGGGAGAGAGAGCGAGAGCGAGATGGAGGTTAATTAGCTTTCCCAGGGTTACACAGCACTGACGGCAGAGTGGGATAGGAACCCACGTCTGATTAACCCAGAGGCTCGTGTTTCAACCTTACGCTGTACTATCAAGTCGTGTCAGTTCACCATAACTGGAAACTGTTTAAAAGGACTGCCTCTGTTAGTCCTCTTTTTATTCCTATATATAAACATAGGCATATCTGCTGCATCCATGGAAATAATACCTGGCTAGTGGCCTCAAAACAAAAGCCAGTCCGAGGGGAGGAACATGTATAGGAAACCAGAGACAGAGGAAAGTGGATGGCAAAATCGTCTATTTGGTGCTAGATGGGGCATGAAAGTGAAAATTTTATCCAATCATCATAATGGTTTCTGGGTATTCATCCCTAAATGACTAGTGATAATCTTCTGATGATATGTGAAAATGCCCACAACAAGGTCCTAATGTGTAGCACAGGGAACTATACTCAATAGCTTGTAATAACCTATAAGGATGTGAAAAAGGATATCTGTGTGTGTGTGTGTGTATCTGAATCACTATGCTGCGTACCACCAGAAACTAACACTATATTATAAATCAACTAGACTTCGATTAAAAAAAGAAAAGAAGACTAAAACAGAGGGTAACCAAGGGAGAATAAAATTGATAACAATGCAGAAAAATAACCAAAAGAATGAATAAAAGATAAAGAAGCAATGGTCGGAGGGAAGATGGGTGAAGTGAAAGAGAAGCAGATAAATTCTAATGAACGGAGACTCTGAAGAAAAGTTAAAAACTGGAACAAAATGCTATTTAAAATCATAATTAATGAACACTTTCTGTCTCTGGGAATTTGAAGATCAGAAAGTATGCTTCAGAGAGAATTCCCATCTTTTTTCTGGGCGAATGCTGTTCCAAAGATGCAGCCAAATCAGAAGCAGAAAGGAGAGGGCAGAGAAGTTAAGCGACCGTTCCGATGAGGGTGTCTCAACCGCGGCCTTAACGCCATTTGAGGCTGTGTTCTGGGTCAAGCTGTGTCCCCTAAAGTTCACATGCTGAAGTTCTAACCCTGACGACCTCAGAAGGTGACCTGATTTGGAGACAGGCTCTTTACAGAGGTGATCAAGTTAAAGTGAGGTCCTGAGGGTGACCTGATCCAGCAGGACGGGTGACTCACAAGAAGGGGGAATTTGGACTTGGAGAGGAACGCTGAGTGAAGAGACAGAAAGACAGACGGCTGTCTGCAAGCCAAGGACAGATGCTTCCCTCAGAGCCTCAGACAGAAGGAATGCTGCCTGTCATACTTCTAGCCTCCAGAACAGTGTCAATACGCTCCTGTTGTTTAGGGCACCCCGTCTGTGGTGCCTCATTACTGCGGCCCTGGCAGGGAATACAGGTCTGGTCATTGCTGTGAGGGGCTGGCCTGTGCACTGTAGGATGTTTTGCAACACGCTCGGCCTCTACCCACTAAAGGCCACTGGCATCTCTTTCCCCAACTTGTGACCATCCAGAATGTCTCCCACCACGGCCAACTATCCCCAGGGGAAGGGGAAAGCAGACTAGACTCTCCGTGGCCTTGAGGCAGTTGCTGGTCTCAGAAGTCAGAGGCACATCCACTGCCAACTTCACAGCACTCTGCCCTGGTGATTTCCCAAGCAGAGCAATATACTTAATTTGGAGCACTTAACTTCATCTGAACGGGGCCCACTCACAAAGAATGCTCTATAATGGGAAAAAAAAATATTTGAATCAAATGGAGATCTAGCAAAGATTTAAAAAAAAATTCCCTCAGTCATACTCAAGGAAAACATGGGATTTCATTTTTCTTAACTGTGGACAGCGTTTCATCTGAAAGCAAGACATTTGTAGACGTCCCCTGCTTGTAAGAGTGGGAGGTTTGCCATCCCACAGGAATGATCAAAGAAGGAAAATGATGCTTCTGTGCCATTCAAAAGACAAACAGGACCCTGCCTCGGGACGAAAGCTGTAGGAGACAGTGGAGGGCCACGTAAGTATTTTAACAAACCAGCACAAAGGCTTGCATGACATCACTCTTTAGTCACAGGTGAGTAGTTAGTTAGTTGTGATGAATGGAGCAGAACAGAAACAGACGGCAGCAGACATATTGGTGATGTGGCTAAATCCTTTCTACATCCTTTAGTTCTGGAGGGGTTCTAAAAGGGCGCATCTTCAGAGCTGCCATAATTGTGTTTTTCTCACAGCGCGAACTCTTCCTAATGGCACTGCTGCAAGCTATGCTCAGATGATGAATTTTTTCCCAGCAGGTCAATGCATCGTTTTAAACAGCAGACAACTCTTTCTCTTTTGCTAATAGTTTAAGCATGTTGGCAGAGTCTTGATTATAAATCTGTAAGCGATCCTTTCAAGTAGGACCACCTACACGTGTAATTAACTTCAAGATTTAGCTGACAGGACTCATCATAATTGATCAGGTGGTATTTCGTTTTCTTTTTTTCCTCCTATTTGCAAGTTCTTTGCTGCTTTCTCTCCTCGTGCACACGTATGCATACCCTAGTATTTCTCTACCCCTGTCATTGTTCAATGATGACTTAAAACCGGAAGTAACTAAAAAAACAAAACAAAACAAAACAGAGCCATTCCAATCCCTTCTGTCTCTGACTTGGGAGCTCCCATATATGGCCTTGGTGACCCCCAGGTTGTCACCCTCAACACTTCTCCACTGGGTGGAATGTCAGGTCATGGGAGCAGGAGACAGAAAACTTGGTTCAGTTTTGGCTCTCCTGCATCCTGACTGTGTTTCTGAGCACCTACTTCTTTACCTCTGAAACAGACACACTGAAGTATCCCTGACTGCTCATCTCATAGGCCTGTGAGACTCAGACAGGATAAAAGATACGAAAGTGGTTTATAATCCGTCAAGTGCTTCAGCCTGGAAGATCCTATTGTCATTGTTACGTCCCAGTGAGGACGGAGGTCAAAGTCCTGTGAAAGGTTAGAGGTGGGGGGATTATTGGCCCAAGTCTCCTGGGAATCACTTGAGTTCTGGAAGGAAACAGAGTACCTTAGAGACAAGGCACTGGCCCACCAGGATTGGATTTAGCCTCCTCGAGAAGTTCATAGCCCTATACTTCTGAGAGAGTTGTTTTCCAAAGGTCTGTAAATTGACAGCATAGGGATTATTAAACATGGACATAATCTGATTTTGTTACTCAGGCTCTGTTACCAAGTCCAAACTCACTCTGCTCACTGCACAACAGGCCAGTAAATCGGGAGACAAGGTGTTGGGGCAAGGAATAACAACTTTATTCAGAAAGCCAGCAGACTGAGAAAATGGGGGAACTAATGTCCTAGAGAACCATCTTCCCCAAGTCAGAATTCAGGCTCCTTTTATACTAAAAAGGGGAGGGTGTGTATTGTTTGTTAGAAACTTCTTGATGCCAGAACCCTTTGTTCTTGCAGCTGTCCATGTAGGTCTGGTTATGGTGTCGCTGTAAACCTCCAATATGACAAGTGTTATTCTCTGTTCTGCAACTGTTTACCTCTATATGAATGGGAAAGTGTTATATCCTTAAGAGTTAGAGCCTTGAGAATGGGCTCTCCTGTGTATTTCAGGCTCTAGGCAACATTCTTTTATGAAAGGTGTAAAACCAGCACGACTAAGCCCAGGAAACAGAGCCCAGGGTTAGAGCCAAAGGAACAGACCTTATATGGAGACAGATTGGTTCTTCCCTACTGCAGGGAGAAACAAGACGTGCTGGAGTTCTTAGACAGGTGCTTTGTAGGCAGGACACTTATTTAAGGGGTTCTTGGAAAATGACAGACATTCTCCAGAGGAAGCAAAGAAGGGCTTCATAGAGAAACCAGACCCTCACACCAAAGACAAGGAGGAAAGCTATGACAGCGGAGGGCCAGGCTGGGGGACGCGGCAGCCCTGGGTGAGCATGGGCGCTCGTGCTGGAACAGCAGGGGCTGCAGTCTTTCTCACCTTCCCAGACCTTGTCATTTCCAGCATTTTCTACCCGGCATTTCCAGCGAGGGCCAGTTCTCCCCATCCAATCCCCGCTCCTGCTCTGGTGGGAACATAACTGCTATTTGTCTTTCACTGTTTCTCTAGCACTCTCTCTATAAGGCGTGCAAAGCAAGTATTCTTCTTTTCTCCATTTTACAAAAGAAGAGAAGGAAACTCAAGAGGTTAAAACATGGAAAACAGGGTCTCAAAGAGGTATTTGCACACTGGTGTTCATGGGAGACTTAAGGTGGAAGTAGCCCAATGCCCATTGACAGATGAATGGACAAACAAAAAAGCTGTAAACATACAATGGAATATTATTCAGTCATAAAAAAGGAAGGAAGTTCTGACACATTCTACAGCATAGATGAACCTTGAAGACATTATGCTAAGTGAAATAAACAAGTCACAAAGATCGAGAGCTCTGTGATTCCACTTACATGAAGTGTCTAGACTAGTCAAATTCATAAGGCAGAAAGTAGATGGTGTTTCCCAGGGACTGAGGGGAGGGGTACATGGGGAGTTGCATTTAATGGGCATAGAGTTTCAGTTTTGCAAGATGAAAATTTGGGGGACTAAGTTATACAACAATGTGAATATACTTAACACTACTGAACTGTACACTTAAAAATGACAAGGGGTAAATTTTATGTTATTTATATGTTAACCACAATTAAAAATTAAAATAAAAAAAAGAAGTTAAGACACTAGTGCAAAGTAGTTCACTGTTCAAAATATTTGCATTCCACTTCCGACTCAAAGTCTGTAAAGCTCTGTTGCACTACAAGGAAGTGAAAAAGAAAAAAAACAACAGAAACCCAATAGCAACAGAAGGGGAGTGCAGAGACCTCACCCTCCCCACTTCCTCTCCATTTTCAAAATAGTGGAGTCTGGTATCTGAAGACTTCTAGAATAAAGCTCCTTTCTAAGGAGTGGTATTATAAGATGTGTTTTTGTGTGCATGTTATTCTATGTTATCTTATGTTTCCTTATGTTTCTATAATGACTGGATTACCTTTATAAGTAGAGGGGGGAAGTGCTGATTATCTACTAAAACTGCCATGGGACACAAACCTTTGAGATGCTTGGTTATCACAGCTTAACGACGTCCTGTGAAGATGAAGTAGCCCCGTTGTTTCTGATGTGCCACCAGCCTATCCCAGGAAGGATCTGGTGCCGTCATGAGGCTGCCCTAGTTGTAGGAAGAGAAAAAGACCAGAGAAGGCAAATGACCTTCCCCAAGCTTCTAACCAGTCATCATCAGGTCAGGACTAGAAATTAGGTCTTGCCACCTCCACTCCAGTGCCCTGAGCCCAACTTCACTATTTCTCTGAATCTGAGGTGCTTGGTGTACAATTGAGGTCATGTTTACATGCAGTTCTGTTTCATTCACACCTCGGAACCAGGGATGTCATGGGCCAGATAATTCTTTGTGGAATGGGGCTGTGCTGTGGACTGTAGTATACTTAGCAGTGTCCCTGGCCCCTCTCCACATTTGCCAGTAGCACCCCCAGGATCCGCTCACCCTTTTGTGACAATCAAAAATGTCTTCAGACATTGCCAAGTGTCCCCTGGGGGCACAATCATTCTGGTTAAGAACCACTGATTTACTCTTGGTGACAATTCATGTAATCAGCAACCTTTTCTTTTAGACCTTTGTTCAGAGTTCACCAGACTCTGGGAGGTTTATGTAAAAAAAAAAAAAAATCCTGCTAAAAATCTCTGGTCTATTCCTTGACTCTCATGCAGCTCCATGTTGCTCATACTGTGTTGCTGTCAATGAAAAGTCAATTAACAATCAAGTTAAGAAGAAAAATAAGGAATTTTATTAGAGCCAAACTGAGGGTTATAACCTGGGAGACAGACTCTCAGAAAACTCTGAGAACTGTTGTCCCTGTTAGATGTCCAAGGCAAAAAAAAAAAAAAAAAAAAGTCATACACATTTTTGAGACAAAGGATCGTACATCAAAATGAGATACTGATATTTTATGTGACGTTCGCCAAGAATTCATAGTCCAGGTAAGCACGGTACCAAGTGAGCAGCAAGGCACGATGACCCCCTACAGAGTGAGGAAAGAACGCTTTTCTTCTAAGACGTTACATTGCTAGAGTCAGAAGGAAAGAAAAGAAAAAAAAAAGATCTTCATGGCTGAGCAGGCATTCCCATCTTTGAAGAGCTGTGGTTAATGTGTAATGCCGATGCCAACCACACATTAGGGAGCTGAGGGGAGGCCCGAACAGACACAGAGAGAGAATTTTATGTTTAATTTTTCTTGCCCTACATTAAAATATAAATGTTATTTCATCACGACTAAGAGAAGTCCTGGGTGGCTGGAGCGAGCGGCTACAATGATGGTTTTGCTGGTTTTACTGATACCCATCTCCAGCCTCATCCTTAGCCAAGTTTCCCTGCAATTCATCTGCTTTCCCAGTGTCCGTGCCATGTATGGATTCCTTCCTGCCATGGGCAGGCCTTGCCCATTTCTCTCTCCCCCGCTCAGAGCATGTCCCCCATCTGGATGGCCCTGACCTCGGGAGTGGAGTCGCCCCCGGGAGCAGACGCAGCACTGTGCTTGCATCAGAAAAGCTGAGTTTGACTCCTACCCTCCTAGTTCCCTCCTCTTGTTACCGAGTCCATGGTATCACCGCATGAGAGGGCAATAAATCAAGAGACAAGGTGCTGTGGCAAGGAATAACGACTTTATTTGGATAGCCAGCAGACTGAGAAGATGGGGGACTAATGTCCTAGAGAACCATCCTCACCCAAGTCAGAATTCAGGCTCCTTTTAAACTAAAAGGGGAAGGGGGTGTGGTTGGTTGTTGCAAACTTCTTGGTGTCAGAATCCTTTGCTCTTGCAGCTGTCCTCCTAGGTCAGGTCATGGTGCCCCTGGAAACCTCCAACATGACAAATGTTATTCTCTGTTTTGCAACTTTTTTATGAATGGAAAATTATTTAGGTTTATTAAGGTTATTATTACCCTTAAAGGTCAGATCCTTGAGAATGGGCTCTCCTGTATGTTTCAGGCTCTAGGCAGCAATCTTTTATAAAAGGTGCAGAACCAGCACGACTAAGCCCAGGAAACAGAGCCCAGGGTTAGAGCTAAAGGAACAGATCTCATATGGAGTCAGATTTCTTCTTCCCTGTTACACTCTGATGCATCCCACCTTGTAAGATGGTGAGAACAAGAGAGATGATGTGTGTAAAGTGCCTAGTGCCATAGCTGGCTAAGTCACCCATGTTGTCGTCACTGTCACTGTGATTTGGAACAAGCCACTTAACCTTTCAGGGCCTTGACATCCTCATCAAAAAAAGGAAAGGGTTGGGGTGGGCTAACATCTAAGGTTTTCTTCAGGGTCAGCTTTCAAAGACTATTTGGGTTTTACAACTGCAAAATGGAGTTGTTATAATTCCTTACAATGTTGTGACGTACAATGGGAAATCCTTGCGAAGTATAAATCACGTCAACACACAGTGGGTTTGGCCAGTTGGTTGGAAGGATGGTGGACAGGTGGGACAGACACAAGGCTGTGGGGGCTGCTTGTCTGAGGGCTCACACGGCACTAGGGCTGCTCAGGCCACCTATAAATGAGGCCCCCATCCTCCATTCTCTCCGTGGGGGGAAATACACAAGGTAGCAGCCTCCTGGAACTCTCTATGGCAATGGGAGGTCAAGACTAACTACCAACATGGAAGGAACTGTGGAATTCCTCTGCAAAGAGACTAGTTTTCCCATTCTCAGAAGGCTCAGGGGACCAAAGGGGAGGTGATAACTATTGCAGGTGATAAAGAGGTTGCCCCCAAAACTCTGAGAGGCCAAATTCTCAGCATAAGAATAAAAAGACCTGAGCCAAGCAGAGATAAATCCTAACAGCTCTAAGGAATCCTTAGAGTGCTGTTCTGATTCCTCATCTTCTGGCTCGAATGCCCATCACCCAGGTGGTACCCAACAAGTCCTTTACCTTCTGTGAAAAGAGTGGTATTGAGGTTACTTCTAACAGTATTAGTAGTGATGATGACAGACTCCACCAGCTGCTGTGCTAAGGGCTTTACGCACGTTACCATTAAAACCCTGACACCGGTATTTACGTATTATCACTCCCAGTTCACTTTGGCCGTGCCAAAGCCCAAAGAGGTCAAATGGTATGCCTCAGTTTTCCAGGAGAGAGCAGCAGAGCTGATTCTGAAGTGTGATTTAGACAAGAAATTGCCATCTCCCATATGACACTGACCTTGCATAGGAGTTGTCAGCTGCGCTGGGGACAGCTTCCTCCCCCTCCTGTCTCTTCTTGGACTTGGGCTTCCATCATTTAAAACTGCATTTATTTATATTGCTAAAAAATTGTAACATAGATATACGTCTCCATTCTGGCAGAGGTGGTATGTTTAGCTATGATCGGTCCATTTTTGGTCTAAATCTTTGGTAATTTAGAGGAATGCAAAAATCATCTGAAGCAGGCAGCAGGGACCTGTGCATCTAAACGGGCTCTGTTTCTTATCAGCCTTGCCATCTGAGGCCGATCTGTTCCTTTCTCTCCACCTTGGTGTCCTCATCTGTAAGTGAGACTAAATGATTTTCTCACTGAGTGGTTATGAAGTGCCACTGATACGATGGACCTAAAAGTTCTCTGTCAAGGGTAAATTCTCGTAAATAGACAAGGTATTCTTTGTTCTTGGGGGAACAAAGACTTTTATGTTTATTATTATTACTAATGTTAAAAACCAAAAACTTTTATGTGTGTTTTCTTATCATTAAATCAATACTAGCTCACATCATTCTTATTCATGGCCATGATGATAAGAAAAAAAAAATTCGTAAGCTCTTCATGCAGAAAAGGCAGTTAACACTGTAGTGTAGATCCTTCAAGATGTCTTCTTAAAATGGAAGGGACTCTTGTTACTTTGATTATAATTTTGTAAAAATAGGTGCTGATGAGGTGGAGAAAAAAGAGAGTTTGAGGGCAATGGGTTGACCGAGTGGAAGAGGGAGCTGATGGGGGACACTGACACGTCTTCTCAGAAGCCCCCAGTCTGCCCACTAGTTGAGTAATCAGTTCAGTTAGCCAGTTACAATAGGGAACTAGTGAAAATGGAAAACATTTGGAATATTTTATTAAAGTAAAACATACTTTTTTTGAAGTAAAACAAAAAACATAACTTCATTTGAAAATATTTTGAAAGGATGCGTTTTCTTCTTTAAGCATATGACAGCTGATTGGAGCTCTGCGTGAACTTTTAAAAAGTAAAGGTTGACACAATGGCCAGTGGTCATCAGTCCCAGCATATTTAAAGTAGAGAGAGAACCCAGAGACAGAGGGGAAGCAATGCGAGTCAGAGTTTTCTAGATTAAACAGAATTACACCAATTGGTTTACATTTGTCTTGCCCACAACCAAAAGATTTTATCTTGTTTGTTTTTTAAGCTACTTTCCCTTTACTGTTTGTTAGAGGCATTCAGTTTGGATTTTATACAACAACAATTCTTTTCCTCACTCATATTTCCTTGGTTTACTTAGCTACAAAACAAGGACAACTGGCCAAACCGGTTTGTGAACAAACATATCTGCCTCTTGGTGACCCTACACTGTGGGGGCAGAAGCAGGCGCAGGGACCCTGAGTCCTGCCTCCAGAGCACAAGCTCACTCTGCCATCAGACAGAATGTTTAACTGAGAGTAAGCCACGCATCTGTCAATCCAGCCTGGAAGGTTGCTGATACACTGTAAATACAGAAAAACAATTGTGTCTAGGAGGAGGCTTTTGCTGCAAGTAACAGCAACCCGGATTCAGGCTGGTTTTGAAAAAATAAGGAGATTTAATTATGTCAAATAACAAGAAGGTTAAAAGTAAGAGGGGCTTCAAGGCTGATTGATTCAGGGGTTTAATGGTGTCATGGCGGCCTCACGCTATCTCCACCTCCCCACACTGCTATCCACATCAGCTTCATCTCAAAACTGTGACCAGCAGATGGGTCCTCAAGTTTCCTCCTTTTTGTTAAGTGTGAGAAACGATAGGAGTCCACCCGGGAATCAGGTCCTTCCCTTCCATCTGATTGGACCGATGTGGTCCCCATGCCCACGCCTAGACCATCATTAATAATCATCATCAGAAGAGTGGCGTGTGCTGGTTGGTTTAGAACATCAGCATCCCCTAGAACTGCAGATGAATTCAGTTTCCCATTCTCGTGAATCCCAGGGGCTGGGTGAACACCTGAACCAAATTGGATTCCACTATGGAAGAGGAAGGAGGGAAGGATGCTGAGAGAGCTGTAGTGACTCCTACAGGAAGCTTCCCCGCTTCACTCGTTCCCTAGTGCTGGCTCTGTTGCCTCAGGTGCCGGGAATGTACATCCCTGAAGCATTTTTGTTCCTGGTCAAAAGCCCTCTCATCTGTGTATGACCGAATCACTGTGCTGTACACCAGAAATTAACACAACATTGTAAACTGACCATACTTCAATTAAAAAAAAATTCCTCCCATGGTATCGCCTACAGTTAGCTATTCTGAACAGCTGAAAATGAGGAAATGAAAGCTTAGAACCTAGTCTCACTGAAACTCACGATCACCAAACAGGATGGCTCTCGCAGCGACTGGTGACCTGCCTACACGCCCCTTGGTGACTCACCGTCCACTCGACAGGAAACTGTTCACAGCTTCTTCCCCCCTTGAACTCCAGCACCTGCTTCCTCCTCTCCTCATGCTCCTGCTGACGCCTTTCACTCAGACTTTACTGTGAAAATAGAAGCTGCCAGACTGTTCCGGTGATCAACGCTACCATCCGGCCACTACCGGGTGCCTTGCCATCCCTGTGGTCACAGTAGGTGACCCCACTCTTCTCCCTCCACTTGTGCCTGGACTCCCCTTCTCACCTGTCCTCTTGGGCAACCAGCCCTTCTCTTCGGCTCTGTGCTCGGATAAAGGTGCCAGAAGCTTGCATCTTAAATAGGAAATCCCAAACCTCTTCCCCCACCTTCTTGACTGCTCCTTCCTGCTCTGCCAGTGTCACGTTTTTTATTTTTCTTTTTTTCACGGGGAACCATCTTTAAAATGTTGCCTAGAGTCACTGTCTCAGTCCTCATCCTCTCAACTCCCCAGCCTTGAGCTTTTCATCCCGTCCCGGCCACTGAAATGGCTCTAACCGAAGTCATCAAAGGCCTCCCTTTTGTCAAATCCAGGCACTGCTGCTTTGATCTGACTTGACCTCTCAGCGCTTTCTTCAGCCTGTCATGTTCTTGTCTCGGCTTCTACAGCACACGCTCCCTGGGTCGGATTTCCCTCCTCCATCGCTCGTGTTGCCCGCTCTCCTCTCTCTGAGCACACCTGAGCTTCACTGGGGCCCTGATTCTTCCCTCCTTCCTTCCTTCCTTCCTTCCTTCCTTCCTTCCTTCCTTCCTTCCTTCCTTCCTTCCTCACCTCTCCTCTTCCCTTCTCTCCTTTCCCTTCCTCCTGCTCTGACCTCCTTCATACTCCTTGGCTCCATCTGTATCTGTCCTACCCCGTGTTTCATCGGCAGGTGATCAGCAGACTTGGAGCTCCCACCCAGTGGAGCCCACCAGCTGCTTGCACCCACTGATGGACATATCATGGTATCTGCTACCCAGTACGCCCCCAAAAGAACTCTGGGTTCTTCCCCACCCGCTGTCCCTCGAACCTGTTTCTCTTCTAATCGCCACCACCTTAGTGAGTAACACCAGCATCCACACAGCTGCTACGTCTGACTGAGGGGTCATTCTCTTCCTCTTGCTTCCGCCTTCACACATCACATCAGTGAGTCCTGTCAACTCTGCCCTGAGACAGCCTAAATCCACCCGCTTTTCCGCATCGCCATCTCCAGTCATCTTCTTGTCCTACACCGATAACCTGATACTGCTTCTATTCATGCCCTCTGCACAGAAGCCGAGTGATCTTCTAAAAATACTAAATCAGATCATCTCACTCCTGTGTATAAAAGCCTTAGTGGCTTCCTGCTGTGGGCAGAACAAAATCTAGATATCTTCTCTTGGCCTAAGTGGCCCTCCCCAGCCCCGTCGTGACCTCTCGCTGTCTGACCTCACCTGCAGAAACTGTGCTTGAGGCGCCCGAACCCTTTTCCTGCCGGTGAAAATGCAGACTCGCGCCCACCCTGGCTTTGCATGACTGAAACTTCCCTGTAACTCAGGTCTCGTCTTAAAAGTCCCCTTCACAGAGGCCTTCCCTGACTAGACAGTCCACATTAGCTTCTTGCTCCCCCTCACGGTCTACCCTTAACCTCGTTCCATTTTTGGTTGTAGAATGTATCACTATTGAAATCATCTTTTCACTGATTTGTTTTCCGTCTCTTTCCCATTCGCACTAGACTATCGCCACCCGGGGGAAGGACACTTTGTCCTATTTACATGGTGGCCTTCGCACCTAGAACAGTAGTAGGAGCAAAGAAGAAGAAGAATTTAATGGATGAACAACTGTCTGCCTGACTTACATCCTACTTTCCAAAAGGAAAGCCTCCTAGGAGTGGGCATCAGAGGTCACAGGACAAGCAGACCATTCTTTTTTCAGTTACCACTTAATTCATTTAGCAAATATTTATTGCCAGTTTGTGTGCGCTGCACACTGGAGGAACCAGATGAAGGAAAACTTCAACCCGGCTCCAAGAACTCACAGCTGAGTGGGCGATGGCAGATTAAAAATTTAGAAAGTTGCAGCTTGATGGGTACAATGAGAGAGGGAAGCAAAGGATGATATTGAAACTCAAGTGGAGCACCTAACCCAGAAAGCTGAGGTCAAGGAAGGCTTCCTGGAAGAAGTGATGTCTCAGGTGAGTCTTCAGGATGAGAACGAGCCAAGTGAAGAAGGGATGGAAGGTGGAAACAAAAAGGGAGCAACAGAGGCCCAGAAGACTTGGGAAGCCATGGGGGAGGTGCAAGGAAGTTGAGCAGGAATGGAGACTGAGTTCAAGGAGGGGAGGAGGAGGGCCTACAAAGATCCCGGACTGGACCCATGAGAGGCCATATCATAAACAGCCCTGCAACAGCAACCACAAGAGCGGACATGCACTGAGAGCTTGCTGAGTGCCGGGCACTGAGTTAAGCCCAGCACGTGTGTTATTTAACCCCCACGACAACCCGGTGAGGTGGGTTCCATCAATCACCGTCCTCCACTTACTGACGGGGAGTGTTAAGTGACTCTCCTGAGGACACACAGAGGGTAAGTGGTGGAGTCGGCACTGAAGCCCACAGGCGCGTATTACACATGCTTTGAAACACAAGCCCTGGATCGCTTGTGAGCCTTCTTAATTTCTCTCTGGTTCTTAGTTTCCTCCTTGGTAGAATGGAGCTGACGGCAGAGCCCCAACCACATGGACTTCGTGAGGATGCAATGAGATAATTCATGTACCAAGTCCCACTTAGTCACTGCTCAGTAAATACGAGCCACTAGTGTTATTTTTTATTTCTCTTTGGAAAGGCTACTGTTTAAACGTGGAGACTTTTTCCTGGGAGTGGAAACAGGACTTGTCAGTTCCTGAACACTGTGACTCTCTTCTTTCGTTAGGATTGGTGACTAGCTTACTCATTTTGTAACTCTGTAATATATTCTGACATATTCTGAATATCTAACTTTGGTCATTCTTCTTCTTTTTTTTTTTTTGTATTTGCTAATATCATTATCGATCCAGATTGACAGGTAAAAATATAGAATCAATATTAGTATGAAAGAATTAATGGTTTGAATTTTTTTTAATTGTAAAATAATGTGTGCACAAGTTAAAAAATTCTAGCAATACAATAAGCAAGAAGTGTAAACGCTCACCTCTGCCTTCAGCCTCATATATAACATAATTATAGCTGAACATAATCAGAGCTGTTATTTCTCTTTTCCGAGAAATTTGTGGGTATATCTGTACATGTAGGCAAATATATGTATAAAAATACAATTCTTGGAATTTTCACTTATAATAACATTATGTTGTACTTTATTTTTTCACTTAAAATGATTTAGTTTTGATTTTTTTTTGTTATATCAATTCAGATAAATGTATTGATTCTTCTGACCAGCTATGTGGCACTCCACTTTGTAGGGGACACTGCAGTTTATTTAATTCTCTCTTGATGGGCATTTAAATTTCATCTAGTTTATTATGATTACAAACAGTATTACTATGCTGTCTCTGTACTGTGTATATTTGCCTCCTTGGGCAAGCATTTCTGTGGGAAAAATTCCTAGAAGGGGAATTACTGAGCTAAGGAGAATGCACTTTTCAAATTTTAATAATTGTTGCCAAATTGCTTTCCAAAGAAGCTGCAGCAATTTACATTCCATTTATGATATGTGAGAGTTCATGTTTCCCATACCCTTGAGTATGAGCAAAGTTTTATTTTTGCAAATCTACTAAGTGAAAAATGGTATCTTGTTTCAACTTACGTTTCTTTGATAATTTAAAATTTGAAAAAACCCTTTTATGTGTTTATTGTCTGTTTGCTTTTTTTGCCTCACATTGTCTACTTTTGACTGTTTTTCCATTGAATTGTTCATATTTTTTCTTGCTAATTTTTAGATCTCTTTGTATATTAAAGGAATTGACCTCCTTCCCATTATATAAATTGCAAATACTTTTTTTCTACCCTGTGGTTTATGTCTTGACTTTGTGTATGATATTCTTTGTCTTATAGAAGTTTTAACTTTCATGTAAATTTGTCAATCTTGTCAGAAATGACTCTTGACCTTCCCCAGTTCAAAACTGTGAAAAAAAAAATTACCAATGATTTTTCTAGTATTTTATTATTTTGTGTTTTACATTTAAGGGATTGATCTACCTAGATACTATTTAGGCATAAGAAGTGAGGTACTTTTGCATTTTCTTCCTAATGGCTTGTTGGTCACAACAATGAATTATTCACATTCTCCCATTGACTTAAAATACATTTTACTTCTGTTCTAAATTCTCAGCTGTATCTCTGGGTCTGTCTCCGGGATCTCCCCTCTCACTAACATCTTTGTTACTTCCTGTACTTTCTCTGTAATGTCTTTCTGTACTTCCTGTAATTTCTCTACCTATACAATGTCTTAATGTTGGGTAAAATTATTTCTCTCTCATTATTCCAGTTACATTGTACTGGCTATTCTCACTCCTTTATTATTCCATAGTAGCTTTGTCTCACTTTGTCAAATTCTTCCAAAAATCCTATTGGTGTTTTGATTGGAATTACAATTGCTTCAGGGAAAGTAAGCTTATGTTGTTTCTTTTACCGTTGCCTTCTTTTGTGCTCCTCTAGTCATCAGGATAGGATGGACGATGATGCAAGAATAATTAAATCTCAAAATCTCCGTGGATTAACTCTACAACATTTTGCTTCTCACACATAACAAATTCCAGGGCAGGTCAGCCACTCTCCGGGAATAGAACCCTCTTGGTGGTGACTCATTGTCCAAGCTATTTGGAACTTATAGCTTTGCTCTCTCATCATGAGGCCTCCGTGGACTGTGGAGGAGACAGTTAATGCTCAACAATTACCCATGTTCTCTCTCGGATTCCCAGCCCCCTTATAGCTAGGTGGGGCCACAAGATTAATTCTGGCCAATAGAAAAAGCTGATGTGAATTTTCCCTGTGACCTCTTCCCTAATTGGCCAGTTGCTGAGGCTATGAGTTGAGGTGACAGAGCCCAGGACAGACACCTCAACAGCTGACTCAGCTCATGGGAGGCAGCTGCCCTGAAGACTCACCTGGCTCCTATCAGACAGAGCTGGTGTGCAGTGGAAATAACCTTTATTGCATTAAGGCCACCGAGACTCTTGGGGTGAATTGTTACTGCAGTAAAAACAAACAAACAAACGAACAAAAACTCTGTACTGACCGATACAAAAGTTAGTACCAAAAGTGATATGCTGCTTGAAAAAAAAAATACCTTAAAATATTGGCTTAGCAATCAGGTAGTAACAATGAGGAAACTGATATCAGAGGTTGGGAAGAAGGCAAAACATTTGGTAAAGTTGTTACTTGTGATGACCTTGAAGGCAGACCATTCACCTGTTGAACTTGTAGTTGATGGAGGCAGATGTCAGGAAACAGAAACTTAGCACTATATGTGGTTGCTACTGGTTGTGTTTGGCCAAGTATTGAAAGAGAGAGACAGAGACAGAAAGAGCTGGAGAGGGTTGGGGACAAAAACGCAAAGGCATAAAGCTCATATCAGAAGTCAGTCCCTCAAAGAGAATATTGACTATGGTTCCTGTTCATAGAAATGTCTGGAAGCAGATAGATGGGGCCTAACGTATGTTAGAAAGAGATGTGAAGTAGTGCCAAAGAAGCCAGGGGCCTGGCCCAAAAGGCCTGAGGCCCCAGCCTCAACTGTGGGCAGGAAGTGAGCTATGAAATCTGCGTGGCTGTGGGAGAGGCAACGTGCATGACACTCTCTTCAAGTGTGACCGCGAAGGTGACAGCGCAGGAAGGGCTTCTCAGAGGAAGTCAGGTCACCAGGGAGCTCTGGGGTGGCCCCAGGCCCTGGAAACTGGCCTCTGAAGTTGAGTTTGTACCCATGGCCCTGTCACCTGTCAGAGCCTTTTGAAGCAGCGTAGGGCAGTTGTCTTAAATTTGACTAATCAGATTCTGTCAGATGTTTGAGACTAGGACTGATGTGTTTCTGTTCATCTGAGGTGTTTTCTTGTTCTGAGGTAATAAGAACCAAGAGTCTTGTGGGGGAGGCCATCTCTCATGCATCAAGTGTGCTGAGAATTCTATAGAGAAAGTTGAATTTTTTTTTAAGAGAAAAGAAAAAAATGCTTCTTGTGTGGAAGCAGAGATAAGAAATCATATTTATAGGGGGAGAAGGGGAAAAGACAAAGATGGTTCTGCCTGGGCCCCTGGAAGCTTCTTCAAGTACGTTCCTGAGGGTTCCAGAAGACACCCCTGTATCGTTAGAGTCCATCTCCTTTTCTTGTCTAAGTTGGGTTGAACTGGTTTCTATTTCTTAAGATCAAAAGAACCTTGACTGAGGAAGTTCCCATACCTTATTACAGCAAAACATCTCCAGGAAGGGACCTCCCCTTCCTTCCTGCTGTGTAGGTTATGGTTGTGGTCACAGCCATGGCAGTGAGAGCTCTCAGCTGGTCTGATTTCACAGCCATCATGAGGGAAGAATTGCAGCTGGAAAGTTGGCTTGTGCGAAATAACCAGCAACTGTACCCATTTACTCTGCCCTCCACCCCGGCTCCAGCGCTGTCCTATAGAACCTTCTGCAATGACAGAAATGTCCTGTCTCTGTCCCTGTTCAATACAGTAGCCACTAGCCGCACGTGGCTATTAAGCACTTGAAATGCAGCCAGGGCAATTAGGAAGTGAATTTTACACTTTATTGAATTTGAATTAATTTAAGTTTAAATAGCCACATGTAGCTAGTGGCTGCTGTGTAGGACAGCGCAGGGATAGAGAGCCCTTTTGAAGGGTTTTGCTGTAAAGAGAACCAAGAAATGGGGTGAGTCATCATAGAGGTGGGTGGAGCAAAGCAGCATTTTCAGACAAGATGGCTAAGTGATATTTTAGCATGGCTGGTAGGAATGGTTCAGTAGGGACAGAAAAAAAGAATGAAGCTGAAGAAAGAAGGGTCAAGGAAACAAAGTTGATCCTGGATAGGAGCCGACCACTGTATATGACTGCAGTGTCCAATATGGTAGCCACTGGCCACATGTGGCCATTTAAATACACATTAGTTAGAATTAAATAAAATGCAAAACAGTTCTCAGTCACACTAGACACGGTTCAAGTAGCTTCCATATGGGATGTCAGTTCCATCATGGAGGAAAATTCTCTTACTGCTACTGTATACTTTGTGCTGCTCTAGACTTTGTCTTCGCTCATATTATCATTCTCTTTTTTTAATTAAGAGAATTTTTATATCACATTTATCCGTGTGCATAGTTTAGAGAGCCAAAAAGCCCTGCAGCTGACTTCTCATTCCTTTACACATTTTGTACTCTCCAAGCAATCATGTTCAGGTCTTTCAACTTAAAGAATATTTGTGTCTGTAATCCCAAATAATTTTCTTGTATAGCTTCTTCTTGATTCTTTCCCAAGTTTTGGGCATTATCACAATTCCTTTTTTTTTTTTTTGTGCTTGTTTTCAATTGAAATATAGTCAGTTTACTATGCTGTGTCAATTTCTGGTGTACAGCATAGTGATTCAGTTATACACAGTCATACATATGTTCCTTTCCATATTCTTTTTCATTATAGGCCATTGCAAGGTATTGAATATAGTTCCCTGTGCCATACAGTTGTTGTTTATCTATTTTGTATATATTAGTGAGTATCTGCAAATCTCAAACTCCCAATTTATCCCTTCCCACCTTCTTTCCCCCTGGTAACCATAAGTTTGTTTTCTATGTCTGTGAGTCTGTCTCTGTTTTATAAGTAAGTTCATTTACTTCTTTTTTCTTTTTTCTTTTTTTTAAGATTCCAAATATAAGTGATCTCATGTGGCATTTTTCCTTTCTCTTTCTGACTGACTTCACTTAGAATGATGGTCTCCAGGCCCATCCATGTTGCTGCAAATTGCGTTATTTTATTGTTATAATTTCTCTATGGATATAGGGATTTGGGACTCCCTATAGTCCTCCCCTATCGTGTTGCACATACTTGTACACTTCCTGTTCCCCATCTCTCAATAGAAGTAAATAATTCTATGGGTACATCAGTATTCAGTGTTTTCACTGTTATGAAATGCCACCGTTCACAAGTGGTCCATGTGATGCATCATGATTACTGTTTCCTTCAGATCTTTTTGCTTTCCCCAGAGTTAACAATCTTTAAAAAAATTTTTTGCTTAGTTATGTCAGCATTCCCCATCAGCTTGACCCCAGCCTCTTCCCCAGAAGTGTAAATGTCCTTTCCATATGTTCAGATCCATCAGTTTCACCTTCTTGGAGTCCTGTCTCCCAGAGTCTTCTGAGCTACTTAGTCTGTTCAGGTTTCTCTCTGAGCCTGCTGATCATTTGGCATCCTGGGATCTCCCAGCACCACTTAGGTTTTCGCCCCCCTCGCTGAGCGTCACCTGCACTGCAACCTTGTGCTTCCTCCGGCAGGTGTCTATCAGGGTCTTTGCACTTGCTGTTCCCTCTGCCTAGAATGCTAGACTCACAGGTTTTCACAAGTTTTACTCCTCGGGTCACTCAAACGTCACCTCCCCAGAGAGACTGTCCCTGGACACTTTGACTAGCAGAGTAACCTCTGTCATCCTCTGCACCTTCACTCTGCTTTACTTATTTTTTTCATGGTACTTAATACCTGGCCTTATGCTGTGTATCTATTTGTTTATTCTCTGTGTCCTCCATTAAAATGTAAGCTCCATGAGGGTAGGGACTCAGGCTTTTTTTTCACTCCAGTGTCCCCAGCGTCATATGGTACATATAGTTGGTGCTCAAATATTATTTGTCAAATGACTAAAACCTGAATGAGTGAGTGAATTGATGAATAGAGCAAATTGGAAACTGAGCCACCGTTTGCATTAGCATGGGTGGGAAAAGTGAGTTCTGTCCAGGCAAACCCAGGGAAGTGACTCAGCTGCTGGTTTGGATCCACTTCCCATGGGGAGCGAACTGTCTTGGCAGCCAGAGACGAGGCTCTGTCTCATCATCTCTCTGGCTCCTTCTGATAACCTTTTAGAAGAGCACAACGCAACTGGTTTCTTTGTTCTTTAAAGTTAACCCTGTCATGATTAGTAGGTGACATGGAAACTCCTGTTCTCATCGTGGATCATTGGTCCTTTGCCAGAAAATCACATGCGATGCTCCTGACTATGCTGGTACCACTCTGACTAAGTGTGATCAACGGCATCCCCTTCCCTGCTCTTCATGGTGCAGAATTACGACAGCATCCTGTCCTTCCTCTCTCAGTAAACCAGACGGTGTTCAGTGATGTGGTCAAGACAAGAACCCAGCAGTCCTGAAATGTAATTCAGCCTCATTGTCAGAAACTTCATAGTTGACAGAATCCCACAGATTCTGTAAGTGCACTTAATTATCAAATCTTCTTGGCTAAAAATATATATAGGCCTTGCTGACTACATAATTCAAGTGATGAATTTGGGAGACATTCTAAAACCTGGAGGAAAATACATTTTCAAAGACAATTTCTATTTTTTTTTGCAAATATAATTTTAATTTTACTACATAAGGAATATGTTTTAATTGTAGAAATCTTGGAATATACAGCTAAACAGAAGAAAATTGAAAACACCCATCATCCTACAAAATTTATTTGTATATCTTCCAGGTCTTTCTGAGCATACATTTTGATGTATGCATAATGTTATTAAATAGATAAGCTTCACATTCTTCTACTGTGAAGATCCTCTTGAAAATATATGGGTTATATGCAAAAACAAATGCTGTTGGTTAAATGCCTTTTAGCAGCATATTTCTCGGCCATTAATATCAAATCTACTCTCCACAAAAGTTCTGCTGCTTGAATGTTGTTTTAGCCATTCTTTTTTAAACAACCAAAAAAAACCCACACACAAAAAAGAACATGTGTGTGCCAAGCTGTCAGTAAGCAGCATCAGTCTTCATAAGATAATGGTCAAAAAGGAAACCCCAAAGCAACACATATGGCTGGTGGAATATCTGTGGTTCGTAACATCTGTGTACTCCGGATACAGCTGATGAGTTGTAGGACCAATCCTAGGGATACTTCAGGTCAAAGAGAATTTAAGGAAAGGCAGGGTTCTAAGTATTTGCTATTGAAGACAGTTGGTTCACAAACTGGCCCTGTGTACTGAGGTCAGGGAGAGACTGAAGAAACAGGCAGGTAGGTGGCAGGTTGAATCAGCAAGGGGACTTACATATAAGGCTGTCTTGGGCAGCCATAAGAGGAGTAGATCTCTGGTGCCCGTCAACAAGAATCAGAACCAGTTAGAGGCCTTAACTGGGTTCGGTCACATACACTCCAGATGGTCTCAACATCTCTTACTCTCACTCCCTCAAGGCTGCATCGTGGAACACGGCTCCCACTGTGGGAACAGCAGGGAGAAAGCACTTCCCCGGCCAGGGTGGTGCAGGGGGTGGGGGGCAGGAGGGGAGTGACATTTGGTGGCCCGGGGCCAGTGTTCAGGGCACGTCCTCTTGATTATCTCCTCCAAAATAGACATATCACCCAGTGCCTCAGTTATACTGATCATTTGATGTCCACTTCTCCTTATGATTGGAAATTTGAAACAAATAAAACTGTGTGCAAAAATGAGGGCAAAATACAGCAGCCTGAGGACTGCAATCCAAAACTAAACGTTACCTTTTTATTTATTTTTTAAACAACTAGTAAATCATTTTGAACTTTTTTCTTGTCTTTTTTATTCCTTCCTTCCTTTCTTTTTTTCCGCTAAAGAAGTACTGAAACTCATAGTTATTGGAGGGAAAGGGAGTGGGGAAGGCCAAATTGGGAGTTCAGGATTTGCAGATACTGTCTACTGCATATAAAATAGGTAAACAACAAAGTCTTACTGTATAGCACAGGGAACTTATTCAATAGCTTATAATAACCTATAATGGAAAAGAATATGAAAAGGAATATTTATGTATAACTGAATCACACTATGCTGTGCACCAGAAATTAACACAACATTGTAAATCAACTATACTTCAATTAAAAAAAAAATGAAGGAGGGGTTTTTGCTTCCCCAGCCCACCCCCCACCCTCTCCAGAACGTCTGGGAAGGGACAACACGATATGCAAAGGCACAGAGGCAGCTGGTCGCCAAACTGCAGGCCGACTTCTGTGGCTAACAAATGAGTGAAGGAGAGGTGAGTTCTTAGATTTCTTCCACTGCCGGGTGTACAGACACAGTTATAAACAGGGTGGTGGATATTTGGGAAGAGAACCATCAAACTGTGGTGTTAAATTCACAGAATACAAAATTAACCACCCTTCCTTCTAGAATTCTGGTTCATCCTTCTTAGGGTCCTTTTTTGCTCACACTTTGAAGATAGGTGATCTCCATAGTTCTGTCTTGGTTTTGGCCCTCATTCATTCTCATTCTGCACAGTCTCTCTAGAAGATCCTGGTATTTCTCAAATAATCTGATCTGCTTCTGCCCCAGGGCCTTTGCCCATCCATGTCTCTCCACAGAAGATATTCCCCTCCTGTCATCTCATGACTACTCTTCTCTCCTTTAGGTTTCTGTTAGGATGTAACCTCCTCAGAGAGGCCTTCTCTGGTCCCTTACCCTCCTTCATTTTCTTTGAGAGCACTAATAGCATCATTGCATGACATGTTCTTGTTGGTTGTGGGTCTCCTTCCCACTAGGATGTAAGTTCCATGATGTCCCAGCCTTTGTCTGTGGTTCACTGATGTATCAATATTTAGCCACCAAAGTAATGGTATGGGTAGAAAGTGATACTAAATATTGGTTTCATGGATAGATGAATGAGTGCATGAATCAATGATAGAATGACTTCATACTGTCTGTGAATTCAGCTCTATCCACATGCTGATGACTCCAAAATCTCTGGTTCAAAATCTCTGCTTCCTGCCGTCTCTCTCTTGAGCACCAGATTTACTTACCCAACTTCCTGTGCTTGTGTGATCGAGAGGCACTCAAATTTAACATGCCCCAAACAGAGCTCATCAACCCCCATAACCCAAACTTGCCATTCCTCTTCTGTTCCTTTCTTTTGAGAATGAATCTGCCATCAACCCAGTTGTTCAAACCAGAAACCTGAGAGTCATGCTCTATTCGTTCCTCTCTCCTACCCTCTACATCCAATCAATCCCTAAATCCTGTTGATTCTGTCCCTTTGACTCCATCCCCATCCTGTGCAGCCCCACTGACACCTTATTATCCATAGGTTTATCCTTTCTTTCCTGAATTATTGCCTGACTACTTGCCCTACCACCGATCTTGTCTCCCACCAGCTTATGCTCCACCCTGCCACCAGGGAAATCTGTCTGCACGCAGACGTAATATTCTCTAGTGGCTTCTCTTTGCTGTAGGATAACACTCAAGCTTCTAGGCCTGGTGCACAAAGGCATTTAAAATTAAGTCCCTAGCTAAATCCTAAAATTTATCTCTTGACATTTCTCCTTCATTCACCTCCATCTTGTTCCGCCATCACCATTCACATTAGCAATGTCACACTTGCACAGTGGTGGGCAAGACATATTTTGAATAAGTATTTCTGAGTCACATTCTCAAACAAACATGTTTTTCTCTGCTGAAGATGTTAACCTCATGATTCTGCGTAAAGGGGAAGTCCTTAGAGACAGTGTATCTGATGTTGACCTCGCTTCAGGCTGAGACCTCTTCTGGAAGGGGCTGAGCTTTGCCTTCTGAAGGAAGCTGCACAGATGTGTGAAAGGAAAGACTGTTTTGTTTTCAAGTTCATTGTTTCCAGGGAAGAGGTTAGCCTTCGGTTTGTAGTCATCGGCTCCTTCTGACACTGAGAACTTCCTCGCATCACTGGGCCTGCCTCTGAGATGCTGGAATTGTTTCCATAAGGAGACATCCTGGCTATTTTTACATTAAAGAGCTCTCAAGAAGAATAGGGAAGCTAGTTGTTCTTCGTAAACCTCAATGGAATAAGTAGCAGCTACGAGTAGGAGGTACCGTCATGCCTGCTCATTCCTTGGGCTCAACAAAAGGGATACATTTCGGGAAATCCAAGTTGTCCAAAAAATGAATGGGCTGACTGTCAAGGTAGTGACGTCCCCAATGATGAGTGTCCGAATAGAGCATGAATATCCCCTCTAGGGTGAGTAGGCATTTCAAAGGAATCATATATAGGACCAGGTGTTAAATCAAATGAGCACAGATGTCCATTCCCTGCTCTGATTTTCTTATTTGTCTCTGAGTCAAAGGATAATTACACCATCTTCCATTCTGCTCTGGTTGTGAAGACCTAGACTTTGGGTAACAGATGGGGAAACAGGCTTTGAAACGAAAAGCCCAGGAATTATAGTGCCTATTTTTATCAGGTGGTTTTGTATAATCCTATGATTAAAAAAAAAATACTCCAAAAAAAGTTGTTTGTAGAATAAATCTCATCACAGTAAGTATTGTTATGGCAAAATATTTTCACAATCAGTATATTTAAATGACGAACCACTATTATGAACACTTTTCAATACATTATCTAATTTAGATCTTTTCTGGAAGTTTATGAGAGTTTAATAAGAAGACCTTTCCCCCTGTTACATTCTTTTGGTTTGATTCTATAGAACGAGCAGCTGGTTGTATCCAGATTTTTAAAGCTCCAGGTTTCAAAATAAAGATCCTAGGGCAGCTTTAAATTAGTTTAAGGATTCAAGTGCTGAAAAATTGTATATAATATTTACTAGTCAGGATCAATTTAAGAAACGGGAAATCATTTAGATATTCCTAACAGAGGGAACTTAACACAGAAATTGGTTGCGAGGATATTGGAAAGGCTGGAGGAGCAAGAAAAAAGAATTAGGTTACTGAAAGATTAGTCATCACAGGAAACCAGTTTCTCTCTGGTCCAGCCCTGCTGTGACTCAGGAGTCGGAGCAGAAACTCCAGAGCTGGCCTTCTGGGCCCCATGGGGCCACTGCGGCAGCTGCGGTCACCAGCCCCATCACCCGTGCTGTTGACACAGCTGCTGTAGTTGCTGCCACTCTCATCCCACACTGGTGTCTAAGAAAGGAAGAGAGTCACTTTCTCCCCTTTTCTGACCTGCCAGGTACGCCCCCACCCCACCCTAGTGCAGCTCATTGCCTGAATCCAGTGGGAAGCCAGGGAACAAGTGGGCCTGGAAAGCATGGTTGGCAGGATCCCAGCCCTTTAAGTCCAGAGCAGGGCGCAGAAGAGCAAAGGAGCTGAGGCTACATAAGCAAATGACCCAGATGACCCAAATGACCAGCGATTGGTCAATATTGTCGTAATTTTCAAAGAGGGGATAAAAGCGATCTCTGTAAAGAGCAAACCAATTAGACTGAAACCAACCTCTAGCAAGACTCTAGAATGCATGTCTGAGTGGTTGTTTATGAACCTTTCCACAGGGAGGAGATAGACAGTAAAAGCCAGCTGGGGATGACTAGTTTTTTGTGTTCAATAACTCTGAAAACCAGATCATTGCAAGGGCCAAATTTTAGCCATTCAGAAAATAGCAATCGTAGAATTTCTTAGGGTATAAATGTCTGAGAAACTTGTCCCAAATCAGAGACAGCAGATATGTTAGGTTAGCACATAATCACCTACCTGTTCCATTAAAGTCCATGCATACACTACATTCCACAGATGGAGGAGACTTTGTGAATCTGAAAGGACCGCATGATCTCCTTTATCATGGTAAGGGCAGTGGAGATTCAGAACAACTGGATGCCTCATCTGGGGTCACATAGCTGGTAAATTGCAGAAGTGCATCTGCAGTTCAGCTCTCTCCCTGCAAAGGGCTGAATTCATCACCCAGTTGTGTATCATCTGTGCAGGGATGATTATTGCCTATCCTGTCAGGATGGAAGATTTGCAGAGAATCACTGAAATGCTCATTCCCTGGATGCTGTATTTCCAATGGCAAGAGTCTGTGAAGCACTGCAGGAATGGGGAAAGGGACCAAGGAGTGTCCCTGACACCAGGGTTGTGCCTGGGCACCCTTGAGACCTCTGGGTCCCCTTGTTTCCATAGCCTCTTTCTAGTTTCAGCTAGAAACTGTGTTTTGAAACTACTGTTTACAGTAAATGTATAGCTTCCTAAATTTATTAAGGTTTACCTGAATCCATTTAAGCATGACTGCTCTTAAGTATCTATTCGCCTCTAGGAGAACTAATTAACTCAAAAAGAAATTTGAAAAAAAAATGACTATGCCCACAGCCTTATTTCATTTGAGCTGCTGTAACAAAACACTGCAGGCAGGGTGGCTTATAAACAACAGAAATTTCTTCCTCACAGTTCTGGAGGCTGGGAAGTCCAAGATCAAGGTGACTTTGAAGTCACTGACTTCTCCCTGTGTCCTCACACGGGGGACAGACCACAGCTCTGTGGAGCCTCTTTTGTAAGTGCACTAACTCCGTTCCTGAGGGCTCCACCCTCATGACCTCAGCACCTCTCAATACCATCACCGAGGACATTGGGATTTCAACAGATGAATTTGGGGGGTGAGGAGACCCAGACATTCAAACCATAGCACCCACTTAACTGCTGTTCACTAAATTACCACTTGTAAACCGGCTGTGTGCCTGGTTCTGACCATGCATTTTATACACATGATTTAAAATCCTTACCACAATCCCATGTAGTATGATGTAGAAATGACCTCTATTTGGGAAACTGAGGTTCAGAGGGTTTTTGCACACTAAGAGGAGGGGGAAAGTCTGAACTCAATCCCTGTGACCCCCAAAGGGCATGCTCTTCCCACTCTGACACATATTCTTTGTTTATTCAACATTCCCCCAGCGAATGGGTATCAATTTTTTTCTGGAAAATTCATAGAAATTGCACCTGAAGTACTTGAAAAGACATTGATTAAAGAGATAGAAATCCATTTTTAAACACAGGCCAATGCCATGTTCTAATAAAACAAAACAGGCTGCAGGTGTGTTAAGTGAACTCCTACTTCTGAAATTACCACGTGGCTCCCAGAGAGATGTGATTTATTTAGCCATTGATGGGGTTCTGGGACTTCATTAACCCTAACAAAATTAGGTCTTTAAATGAAGCAAGAATGATGCAGAGCTGAGGACAACCTCTGGCCCAGAGTGGGATGTCACCCAGGGCTGGTGGGTATGTCACTGTGATGAGACTGAGTATTTGGAAGACTTAATGACCTGAGTGGAAGCCAATTCTAAGGCTAATTGATTGTTATTATCCTGGGACACTGTTTTATTGAAGACGAATGATCTCTTAGGGTAGATATTTTAAGGAAAGAGATCACTTTTTTTTTTTTTTTTGCTACATTTCTCTCCAAAGTGCCCCAACTAACTGTCTGCAGCAGAGGTCACAATCTTTCTGTAAAGGATTAAAAAGTGGGGGAGGGTATAGCTCAGTGGTAGAGTGGGTTCTGAGCATGCGGGAGGTCCTGAGTTCAATCCTCAGTCCCTCCATTAAAATATAAATAAATAAATGAGTTCAACTCTACCTGAATTAAAAAAAAAAAAAGGTTACGGTGCTTTACTGTGGGGGAAACAAGCAAACAAATAAACCTACCTACCCCCCCCTCCCCCAAATAAAAGGAACGAAGAGTGACCCTGTCAAGCTTTGCAGCTCTCACGGTCTCTGTTGCCGCTAGTTAGCACAGCCATTGCAACCTGAAAGCAGCCTCAGACAATGGGTAAGGGAACGAGTGTGGCTAGCTGCCAATAAAACTTGATTTGCAAAATAGTAGGGCCAGGGTAGAAGGCTGTAGTGTGCTCATTCCTGGGCTCCAGGGTCAATGGCAGCAGATAATAAATGCTGCTTCTGCTTATAGATCCAAGAGATTTTCAAACCAAAGAAGTCGGTGACATTTATTAATTTTTTACCTCACTGTGAATACTGGATCATTCAAAGCCAACGCTGAATGGGACATTTCTTTAATGGGAATGTTTACCGAACTTGTTTCAAATGATTTGGATGCGACCTTTGGTGTTTGCATCTGTTATGTTTCTCAGTGGCTCTGTGTTAAAATAGAAAAGAATCTAGATGCAGATGCTGGAGAGAGTCCGGGACGAGCCCCCAGGTGTCCAGAAGCGCACAGCTGATGGCGGTGCTAGGTCGGCATTTGCCTAATAGATGATGAGTATCTTTCTGACTTACATATTCTGCCATCTCTGGGACTCACTCTGGAATTGTGCAGACCAGTAGCAGGGTAATTTCAGTAACTGGAATCTTCTATGATCTAAGTATATGCTAACTCTTCCAAAGTACTATTAAATTAAATTATTATTAACGTATTAAGCAATTTTTTGTGAAGGTTCTTGATTGTTTGTTTTGGTCTGTGTGTGTGTGTGTTTACTGAACGGAAGTATCATTTTTCAGACAGCCAATAATAACATTCAATAAGGCTTATGACACTAACAAATTAACTCAATTACAGCTCCTTTCCCTAGAGATTTTTTTCAAGGTTATATTCCTTATGAAAGAAGACACTCACTTTATCTGTTTTTCTTAGTTATGATGATAACACAATAATATGAAAATGTCTCTCTAATGATAGATATAGTACTTCTATGATAATATGAAAAAATCCAATAATAGATCATTCCTTAGAGTCTTAGTTATCAATCTCATTATGATGTCATAGCATGTTCGATGTGGGAGCTCAACTTTAGAGAAGAGGGAGAATTGACGACAAAAATTATTTTGAACTCAAAGTCGCTTTCTAACTTTATTCAGTAATAACAGTAATACTGCAGTAACTGCTACTATGGCAACAGCTAACACTGACTGAGCGCTAACTCATACAAGACCCCATGCTAAACGCTACATGCATGTTATCTCATTTAATTCCCAAAAGAGCCTAATGATGGAGGTATAATTTTACAGATGAGGGAACTGAAGCCAAAGAGGTTATATAACTTACCCCAAGTAAGGACTTAAATCTAGGCTGCTGTGACAGTAAAGTGACTGCTTTTAACTCCTAGCCAGTGATTCTCAAAGTGTGGTCCCTGGAGCAGCAGCACCAACATTACCTGGGAACTTACTAGAAATGCAAATTCTCAACCCTCACCCCCCACCTGCCGAGTCAGGAACTCTGGGAGGGGTCCAGTAACCTGTGTTTTAACGTCCTCTCCTGGTGATGCCAGTGTCCACTGGCATTTGAGACCCACTGTACTATGCTGGATTGCATTTCAAAGAAACACCAAACAGTGAGTAAACATGAGTGGCTCAGCTGATTAAATGCAATCACAGGAGAAAATTACCCAGCACAGCATGGAGCTCGCAGTACGCATAGTTTGTAAGAGTTCATTTCTATTATATAAAAATCAGTCATGTCTGTTAATTGTGAGGTTAGAGTGTTAGAAACTGTGTTTAAACTGTTTTCTAACTGGGGAAGTCCCAGCACAGTCTATTTCAGAAGGAAAACAAAGGCAACTAGGAATAAAGGCTGCTTACTGGTCAACCAAGGCCCTGAAAGATTAAGTGAAAAACAAACCTCTTATTCTATATTTACCAACATGCCCATTGCTTTAGCTGATTTCAGGGAAACCAGAAATGCACGTATTTGACAACATTCCTTTGAGCAAAACTAAGAAGTAGCACCGGTGGTTGTAGTCCGAGCAGTGAAGGTGATGGTGACACGGAGACCACCAATTGGTCACCAAAGAGATTTAACAACTTGTGAATAACAAAATAATGGATCCCGGTGGAGAGAGTATAGTTCAGTGGTAGAGGGTGTGCTTAGCATTCATGAGGTCCTGGATTCAATCTCCATTAAAATAAATAAATAAATAAATAAATAAATAAATAAATAAACCCAATTACATTAAATAAAAAGTCCTATTAATGGTATTTTTGATGGGATATTTTAGTGGATGTTGTCCATGATACAATTTAGTGAGATATTTTTAGTGATTTTTAAAAATTTATATTTTCATAATATGTGAAATGTCTCTCCCCCCTCATCCTCTAGCTTCCTCTCTACCTCTCAGTTTTTGCAAAATCCTGCATGTGCATGTGGCTCAAAATGCCAGGTATGGGATTAACAGATACACATGACTGCTTATAAAATAGATGCACAACAAGGACCTACTGCATAGCACAGGGAACTTTATTCAGTGTCTTGTAATAACCTATTATGGAAAAGATTATGGAAAAGAATAGATATATGTCTTCGTATGTATAACTGAATCACTTCACTGTATACCTGAAACTAACAAACCATTGTAAATCAACTAACTATACTTCAATTAAAAAAAAATGCCAGGTATAATGGGAAGTTGCTATGCGAGGAAAGAAAGGAAAACTCATTAATGTTTAACACTTATTAACATGAAATAAAGAACAGTAATGCTTGTTTTGTTTTCGTTTTGTTTTTGGTAAGTTGTCCTATGAACTAGTTCACAGTAATTGTTTCCTTTCAAAGAATGAAATGAGGTGAGATCTGAGATTCATCTGAGCCGAAGGAAGGGCTCAATGCTGTGAGCCCCTGAATAGAAACAGGGGCACCAGTGTTTTGTGCCAAAACAAGTCCAGAGCACAAAGCCCTGCAGATGCCCTGTGCCCGCACCTCGCCACTAGCACACTGGCAATCCTCTCGCCACACAGGCCGCGGGTCTCGGGATTCACAGGGGCACAGTAAGGCTCGGCTGCAGGGAGGCTCTTAGACCTGAGAAAGCAGGCTGCTGCCCTGGGCCCATCTCAGGAGCACAGCACTTTCTTCAATTTTTTAAGTTTCTTGGGGTGCCTGGGACCCACCAGGACTGGCAGTGCCACCTAGATGGAACACCCCGTAATCTAGACAAATTCCTGTGAGTCTTGGTTCCTACTTTCATCCTTCAAGGTCCTCTTTGATCTTGACCCTGAGTGTGAGGTCACCACTAGCCCCAAAGAGCTCCAGGACTTATGTGCTTGGGGTCATCATCCCCATCCGTGACCTGGACTGCTTCCAGGAGGGCAGGCATGTGAGCTGATCATTTCTGCCAGCGGGTGCCATCTTTCTTTCATGGAATTGTGCTGCCCCCAAAGGGGCTGTTACTCGGATTTGAGGTGACTTGCTGACACTGGACACAGGAGATGTTCGGGACACTGGGATGCCAGGACAGAATGGCCCTGTCTCCAGCTTGGGACTTGAGCTCATGCAGTATCAGCTCTTGCCTGTCCCCATTCTGGCCATGGTTTCTTCTGGCCTATAGAACCCACGGGCAGCAGGAGGCTCTGGGCATCCCTTAGTCTGTGTTCCCTCCACTGCTGCAGCCAGTAAGTTCCTTGCCCTTCCCCCGCTCCCTGCAAGTTGGGCAGTCCTCTGAGGTGGCCAAGCCTATGTCCTCCAAGGGCTTTCAGAACATTGCTTTAGGATGCTGCTGGGTCCTTCTGATCTGGATTCTCCTTTGCCCCAATGGTTATGATGGCTTCATGCTCCCCTGGGGTAAAGGAAGAAGAATATTTCTTGCAGAATGATGGTTTTACTAACTCTGCTCACAGGCTGGTGGGGATGTGTGGAAGACAGGGGTGTGGTCAGCAGGGAAAGACATCACGTTCTGCGAATGCAGCGATTTTGGCCAAAAAAGCTTAAGAGAAGACAGAGTTGGAAGACATGTTGCTCTTCCTTTATCTGATCAAATTCCAAACTGTAAACTTTCTATGACCTCGAAATGGATTATTGTTCACGTTTTCTGGCATTCTCTGGGTGAGACCTGCATTTGTGGTTATCATCAATGAAGCATAGTAATTACTTTTGAGAGAGTCCTTGGAAACCAGTACCCTTAGGCCACATAATGGATGAGCCAGTGTCATACGTAGATGATGTAAATAAACACAGAGGTGAGGAGATCTGTATGGTTTCATCATAAACAATTTCCAAAGAGTCGTGATGTTGTGAACAGTAACTCACCCTCTCTTTGGGGGGTGTCAAGTATGAAATTATCCAGGAACAGATCATTGGACAATCAGAGACATGAAGAGATGACTCCTGGACCTAAACAGGAAAGGATGGTCCTTGGACCTTTGACGTAATTAGACAGTAAATATATATCAAAGTGTCTCTTCTACCTCTTTTTACCTATTATTCTGAATCTTCATCAGAAAATCATTAAACCTTCCAGGGGCTCACACATTTTGTAAAACTCTTTCAATCAAAGTGTTTAGTTAGACAGGGCATTGTGATTAAAAAAAAAAAAAAGATGGGGCCCCATAAACCCCACATGGGGGCAACACTGCGTGGCTGTGACCTTTTCTTCTGGAGTTAGCAAGTATTAATTGACTCACCACAGGGTTCTGTGTTTTATGCCAAATGCCGTGAGGCCACCCCACAAAACCTGTGTGATGCAATCACGGTCCTCAAGAACCATGAGCTTGCTGGTTACACAAGACTCTGACATATGAAACTGATCAGAAAGATGTAAGACTAGACATTATATGGTGCTTCATTAGACACGTCCCCAAACACATGGCAGAAATGGTCACTGCCCAGGGTTTCGGGAGAGGGCAAGCTCAGTCTGGGCTGGTGTCTCCAGAAAGGCTTGGTGGCATTTAATACAGGCGCTGAGGCACCGGCTGGACTTGGACAGGTGCAGACATACACAGACAGCAGGTTGGGCAGGGCTGACAGTGGGAGTCCCTTGAGGAAGGAGACCTGAGGGCACTCTGAACTGAAGAAGGCACGGCCTCCCCTTTTGTGGAACTAGATTCTCACTGAAAAGCATCTGTTTGGCTGTGGTGAGCTATGAGGGAGCCCTGCCTGCCTCGTGAGCAGGGGAACAGGGGACATTGACGGGATACCTTCTGGGGTAGACAAGTCTCTCATTGGTTCTTTTTTTTTTTTTTAACTAGGTAATCTATTTTTTAAAATTTTATTTACTTATTTATTTACTGGTGTGTGTGGGGAGGTATTTAGGTTCGTTTATTTATTTTAGAGGAGGTACTGGGGATTGAACCCAGGACCTTGTGTGTGCTAAGCATGCACTCTACCGCTTGAGCTATACCTTTCCCCTAGAAGTCTCTCATTAGAAGAATTAGTGTTGAAGAAACCACCAGTTACTTGACACAGACTAAGCCCAACAACTACGCCCTTGCCCGTCCCTCTCGCCACCTTCCTTATCCCCATCTCCCGCCGCCCTGCCAGCCCTGGTGTGGCTTCTCTGCTTGCCTGCCTGTCCTGCTCCCCAAGCACGAGTGCTGGTCTTGCTCTTGCTCTCCTAACCCGGCCTCGGCTCCATGCTTACATGGTGGCAGGAGCCTTGGATTCGAGGTCAGAGGACCTGTGGCTGACCTTGGGGACCTCGGGCAGGTCATCACGTACCTTAGAGCTCCTGTTTCTTTATTTATAAATGGAGATAACGCTGCTTTAATACTTACTTTATGCAGTGTTTTGAGGAGAAAATGAAGTCCTTTAGCTTAAAAGAGTACTACCTAATACTTAAATAGAGCTTACTTTGTGCTGGGCAATTGTCTAAGTGCTTTAGATACACTGACTATTTTAATTTGCACAATAATCCTGTGAAGAAGAAACTATTATTGTTGGCATTTACAGTGGGCAAGTTTAGGCACAGAGAGATTAAGTCATTTCCCAAAGATGAACGTATTTGTTAAGAGTAAGAGCTGGGATTTAAACCCTGGTTGTCTGGTTCCAGCATCTGTTCTTTTAACAGGCACGTTATATTGTTTATCTAATAGCAATAAGAGCGAACACTTACGTAAGGCTTAACATGTACCAGAAACTGTTCCAAATGTTCAATTAACTCACTTAATCCTCACAACAGCCCTTGGAGGTGTCTATGAGGCAGGTACTGTTTTTATCTGTATTTAAGTGCTCTGCAAAGACCTCCACAAATGGGAAGATGAACTAGATAGATGTACCTTTCCCTGTTCCTCCCACTAAACTCAACTGAAAACCTTGCACAGTATCTGAAGCAGATGCAGGAAGGCTCTGAGAGGTGGGAAGAAGGGGGCAGAATGCTGAGGAAACTCGGAATCCAAGGAACGGTACGGTGGTGCGTTCCCTGGCTTTTCTGTTTGGCCCCATGTGTCCCAGACTTGGGGCTGAAGAGGCAGGCAGCCTTGGAAATGCCAGTGTGTGGACAAAAAAGCCCCAACAGATGCCTGCTCTCTCCAGCCAAAGGAGCAGCCCAGCGAGACAGGAACAGCTCTTCTCCAGCCAAACACTGAGCAGAGCTGTGGCCCCAGCCCCACCCATGCCATTAAGCTGAGTGGTGGGTGTGGGGGGGCCTAGACCTCCCCCGCTGTGAAGCTTTCACCAGGAGCCCCAGCCTCTCTGCCAGGGTGGTGGGTGTCAGAAAAGGCAGAGCAGAGAGCCAGGATGAGCATCCCCCTGAGGTAATGAAGCCTCCTCCTGTGGTGCCAGTGGACATCAGCAGGGAGCCTGAACTTCTGTTTCTGTCTGGCGATAATGAGGCGCCCTCCCCATCCCCCCCAGGAAAGTGTCAGAGGAGGCCTGATGGAGAGTCAGGGTTTTCCCCACTGCCCAGCAGTAAGGGGGTCCCCCCAAACCCCCTCCATAATGTCAGTGACACTGTGAGAGGCACAGTAACCAAGGCCCCGATGCTGCCCACCCAGAGAGGCACCGTCAGTATTGGCCTCAGACAGGAGGGCAGGGGCAGAACACGACCATTAAAAGAATGACACGGCATTGAGGATAGGACAAAAACTGAGTAAAACCCGACTAGGCCCAAGTTGGCAGAAGACTCAACTCCCAGAAGAGCTTAAGCCTCATTATACGCTCATTGTAACATATTAGCATGCTAAATGGCACACCCACAGGCACCGGGACAGTTTCCAGGCTGACCATAAAAGGCCAAAAAGTGGGCAGTGGCCCAGTCCTTGGGGATCCCAGCCCCTTCCCCAGAGTAGCTAGAATAATCCTCCACTTGTCAGCATATGAAGTTACAGAGCCCACGAAAACTAACAACCCTGCTCCCCATGGCCTCTCACCACTCCCCCTCCGACCTTCTGAGACGGCCCACACTCTGTCTGTGGAGCGCATGTCTTTCTGAGTAAATCGACTTTTACTCAGCTGTGGCTCACTCTTGAATCCTTTCCTGCACGAAGCCAAGGACCCTCACTTGGCGGCGTGTGTCCCAGAGACCTGTCTGAGACCCGAGGCACAGCCATTCTATCACCCCATTTTCCTGCAACAGACCTAGTGCGGAGCCAAACCCCCACCCACACCCAGCAGCAAAGAGGAACCCCCACCTCTGGTGTCAACAGAGGCCAAGTGGGAAACCTATACTCCTGCCCCACTGGGCAGTGATGAGGGGGTCCCCTCTTCCTCCACCCCCTCAAAGTAGTGTCAGAGGAAGCCAGAGGCTTTAATGAGATTCAGTCTCATTACCTAATGTCCCAAATGTCCCGGATTCAATTTTAAAAATCTCTCATCACACCAAGAACAAGGAAGAGCTCAAACTAAATGAGAAAAGACAAGCAAAAGATACCAACACCAAGAGGACAGAGATGTTGGAGACATTTGACAAAGATTTAAAGCCATCATCACAAAAATTCTTCTGGGACTTCTTTCACTAAACAAAATGCCCTCCAGGGAGGCGTTCTTAGGAAGGAGAGTGGAAAGAAGAAAACTGGGTCCATGTGTGCCCGTTTTCCCTTATTTTTCCCTCTAATATCTTGAAGAACTGTTTCTACTTTGACAAGTTTCTTAAATACAGCGTCTAAGATGTTCCCTAATGTAATGATCAGAATTTCTCTAAATCTATTAACTAATTCTCTGAACAACTTAGCATGTGTGTTACGGAAGCAGCAGTTGAAAGATATTTCACTGTTTCCCACAGACTGGCTTTTATTTGATCAACAACTCATTTCACACAATTTTCCTTTTCTATTTCCCCCAAATCTCTTTTTCTGATTTTTTTTTAAGCCAAAGGCAAAATTCAACTACAATGTTGTACCCCTGAGATTTCCAATCAGCATGTCAACAAGTTTTCATCCTTTGTTTTGTTTTGTTTTGTTGCTGTTTGTTTGTTACCTCTGCTTTTACACAGATGAATTAGTAAGAACGCTTTTATCTTTTAAGATTCTTGGTTATCACTAACAATCTCCCCTTCTCCTTTCTGGTTTTGTGTCTTTTCTCCACATCTTTCTCAAAGTGTAATCTTGCTTTCCTTCCTTATTTCCACCATGAAATTTTGTGACACTCTCTTTCTGTCACCCACTGGAAACCTATTACTATTATTTTTTTAATTTTATTTCAATTTATTTTAAAATTCTTCATTATTTCAGTGGAGGTGCTGGGGATTGAACCCAGGCCCTCGTGCATGCTTGTGCATGCAAAGCATATGCTCTACCACTGAGCTGTACCCACCCCCTCTATTATTCTTTATTATTATTTTTATTTCTTGCTCTTGAGAACCGAAAAAAGAGAGAAATAGATTTCGTCAGTACAATAAACTTTTTTCTTTTTCTGAATTGCCTTCGAGCTAGATGTTTCACAGAAATCTCAAAATCAATTTTTTTTCTTTTTTTACTGAAATGAAGGATGCCCGAGTGATTACAGAACCTTCTTTCCTATTCTCAAGTACTTAGAGAGAGGATCCTTCTGAACAGGAATGAAATTTAGAAATATCTGGGGCTAACACGAGGTCTGTACGGAGTCGTGGATCACCGAGTCAGCTGTGTCCGGAGACTCCGGTGACAGATGATTTCAGTTGCACAGCCAGTACTGTCATCAGCACTGAAGCATGTTGGGCAGCGCTGGCTGCAATTTTCAATGCTCTTGTCCTTCATTTTTCTCAAGAGGCAGCCTCAGCCGTGAGGCAGTCTCAGGTAACCATCGTATCTCAGGCTGTTAGGGCTCTGAGGTATTTATTCATGAGATCTGAATTTATTCCCCCAAATCCCACTCAAATCAGCCTAAGTAGAAAGAACTCATCTTAAGATCTACAGAGCTTCTGGGATCCTATGAAAGGATTAGAGACCCTCTGGGATCTAGGGCTTCTCACTCACCCCTGGCAGGGGCTGTGAGCAAGACAAGATTAACTGCAAAAACATGGAGCAATTCTTTTAAAATACTAGTGCGCTCTCTAGGGCTATTTATTTATTTGTTTATTATATACTGGCAATATTTTCTAAAAGAGCTTAACATTAGCTGTGGAGGAAAAAGTCATTCCCTCACAGTTCAGCCTGAGCCAGATGGGGACCCTTTGCTCCCCCTCTCAGTAGAGTCTAGGAACTGCTATGAAGTTGTGAGAATTGTGGTATTTGGGGGGGTTGGGGTAAGAGCAGTGGGTTGAAGGGCGGGAATCCAATATGATCCTAATTCATTCTGTGACACTGGGCAAATCAAATCATTTTCTGGGCATCTTTTTTTTTTTCCATTTGTAAATAGTGTCAATCAGTGGTTTTCAGATTTTTAGGGTACAGAAATTCTTCTTAATTTCAAAAAGTTATGGATACCACATGACAACAGTGTCAACTTTGTTGACCAGTGAAAGGAAAAAAAAATCTCTAAGTATGTGTTGGTTCCAAGACTTGCATTGACTCCAGGCTCCGTGAGTTCAAATGCCACAGACTGCAACAATGGTCTAGCTGACTTTGACGTCCCTTCTGGCTCTGATATTCTGGGATTCAAGTCAGGAGAATTTGGACTCCTTAGAAAACATCCTTTTATTTGAAAGGAAAGCTGACATTCAATATTACCAGACCCAAGAGCAGCACTAGAAGTTTTTGAGAGAGATGAATTAAGGCAGATTTCAGGGTCTAAGAATCTGAGCTGAGAGAGAACATGGAAGGAAGGACCAGCCCTAAGAGCAGGGGGAGGTGCTGGTGAGACAGGATGGAGAGCGGGGTTACGTAATGTGGTTCCGTTCTGTGCCCAGCTCAGCCTATCAAAAATCATTGTTGTGGTTGGACCAGCCCTTGTGGTTCTTACCATGATTGCAAGACACCCTTCAGCAATAACCATCAGCAAACTTTAAAAGAATAAAAATTTATTACTTACAAGACCTGGACATTCCACAGCACATCTGGGGCCGCACAGTGAGGCTGTGGGTAGGGAAAGGGTGCTTGAGTCCTGGGGTCCTGCTTTTCTTGGGGTTGAGGGTTGGGAGCCTTTGGCTTTGTGGGCTCACTCTTTATTGGTGAATTTAAAACATTAAGTGTGTGAACTTAAAGCATGGGAAGAGAAAAAAACCAAGCTGCCCCAAAGACCAGTTATCAAAATCAACCAAGATCTCTAAAACAAAGGGGCTCCGGGTTGGGGGAAGGTGGCCTGGCTCTTTATCTAGCCAGTGGTTGGCAATGTGTTTATTCAAGATAACTGGCTTTGAAATGCATGCCTTAGAAATAGATGCCTTAACAATGAAAGTTGAAGTCAGGCACTTGCATTACAAAAAAGGAAAGGAAAAAAACCCCAGCTATCAGAGCTTAAACTAGGGCTCCCTTGTACTAAGAAGAAAATTAAATGTTATGATCACTAACAAAAGGAAGCAGAGGAGAAGGCAATCTTGACTCCCAGGCAAGGTGGACCAACTCTTCTGGACTCAAATATATTATGTAATAATATTTAAAATATAAAATAATATAATATAATTAATTATATGTGATAACCTATGTTCTATTAAATAATATCTGCATATAAAGGCATCAGGACAGTGTATGGTAAATAGGAGGCTAGTTTCCTCTCTCTCCTCCTTAATCACAATAATAGTTGACATATTACTTAAAGCCTTCTAGTTAAACTTCTCTGAAGATTAGTACCAGCTGAGTTGACATCAAGACGTTACCGGCAATGTTTGTGGGTAATTTCCACGATGTACACACAAGAGATATGCTCACAGAAAGATACATCCTTATAGCTTGTCCCAACACTGTCCCTTTTATGTTTTCAATATTTTGTATGCTTCATATAAAAAAAGAGATTGATTCACAAAGACATCCTGCCTTACAGCACTCTTCCTGAAATTTTAAGGAGATCTGAACTTGACAGTTTATATTTCCCAGAGTTACACACAGATTTGGATATTAGGTTGAGGATATAAGGTCACATTTCTACTCAAATAGTCATCTAACTGCAATGAGAACCAAGACAGGTAAATAGGGAAAATTCTCGAGAAATTTTTAAAGTTGTTAATTCTCAGGATTTTCAAAGGTTATTAATATTTTAATTCCCATTTCTAGCAAACATTCCCTTAGAAGAATAGAAACTCCCTCTAGTCCTGCAGCAAACTCAAGTTGAAGCTCTAAGAAAAACATAAAGCTGAGAAGAAAATACAGAATGAAACAGAAATCAAACTAAAATGTGGTCGTTTTTTGAACAGCTCATGGAGTATAAGAAAAATAGACCCTTTACATGTACCTTGAAGTGGCAGAACAACCGTTTTTCAGTTTGTGATTCTGCAGTTGGGCAATCTGGACTGGGTTCATTTATGTACTTCTGGTCAGATTGGCTGGAGGTTGGGTGGTGGGGAGGCCTCAGTTGAGATGGCTTGTCTCTACATAGTTTCTCATCTTCCAGCAGGCTCTCTTGGGCATGCTCACCTGGTGACTGTATGGTTCCAAGAGCAAAACATAGGAAGCTGCAAGGCATCTTTCCCCCCAATTTTATTGAGAAATAATTAACATATGTCACTATGTAAGTTTAAGGTGTACAGCATGATGGATTGATTTATATATATGTGTGTGTGTGTGTGTGTGTGTGTGTATATATATATATATATATATATATATAAATAAATGATTATCAACAATAGGTTTAGTTAACATCTATCATCTCCCATAGGTATGATAAAAAGCAAAAAAAAAAGAATTATCTGTGCAATGAGAGCTCTTGGATCTACTCTCTTAACAACTTTCTCATATACCATACAGCAGTGTTAACTATAGCCATCATATTGTACATTACATCCCTAGTACTTATTTAACTTACAACTGGATGTTTGTACCCTTTGACCAGTTTCCTGCAACTTCTCCGATACCCCCCACCCCCCGCCTGCCTCTGGTAACCACAAACCTGATATCTTTTTTTGAGTTTTTTTTTTAAATAAGATTCCACATCCTAGAGAATGTCATTCTAAGTGAAGTAAGCCAGAAAGAGAAAGAAAAATACCATATGAGATCGCTCATATGTGGAATCTAAAAAACAAAAACAAACAAACAAACAAAAACAAAGCATAAATACAGGACAGAAATGGACTCATGGACAGAGAATACAGACTTGTGGTTACCGGGGGGGGGGGGGAGCGGGGTAGAGGGTGGGAAGGGATAGACTGGGATTTCAAAATTGTAGAACAGATAAACAAGATTACACTGTATAGCACAGGGAAATATACACAAAATGTTATGATAAATCACAGAGAAAAAAATGTGACAATGAGTGTGTATATGTCCATGTATGACTGAAAAATTGTACTGAACACTGGAATTTGACACAACACTGTAAAATGATTATGAATCAATAAAAATGTTAAAAAAAAAAGATTCCACATATATCATACAGTATTTGCCTTTCTTTGTCTGATTTATTTCATTTAGCATAATAGCTTCAAGGTCCATTCTTGTTGCAAATGGTTGGATTTCCTTGTTTTTTTTTTTATGGCTGAGTAATATATATTATATATGTCTATATATGTCTCCCAATTTCTTTATCCATTGATAGACACTTAGGTTGTTTCCATATCTTGGCTATTGTAAATAATGCTGCTGTGCACATGGGGGTGCATATATCTTTTTGAGTTAGTGTTTTTGTTTCTTTTGGATATATACCCAGAAGTGGAATTGCTGGATCGTATGGTAGTTCTATTTGTAATATTTTAAGAAACGTTCATATTATTTTCCATAGTGACTGCACCAATTTGCAATCCTGTCAACAATGTACAAGGGTTCTCTTTTCTCCACATCCATACCAGCATTTGTTACCTCTTATCTTTTTGATGATGGCCACTCTGACAGGCTTGAGGTGGTATCTCATTGTGGTTTTAATTGCATTTCCACAATGATTAGTGATGTTGAGCATCTTTTCATGTACCTGCTGGCCTTTTGTATTTTTTCTTTCCAAAAATGTCTATTCATGTTTTTTGCCAATTTTTAAATTGGGTTGTTTGGGGTTTTTTTGCTACTGAGTCGTATAAATTCTTTGTATATTTTGGATATTAACCCCTTATCAGATATGTGACTTGTCAATATTTTTTTCCATTCTGCAGGTTGTCTTTTCATTTTGTTGTTGGTTTCTTCTGCTGTGCAGAAGCTTTTTAGTTTGATGTAGTTCCACTTGCTTGTTTTCTGTTTTGTTGCTTGTGCTTTAGGTATAATTTCCAAAAAATTATCACTAAGACCCACACGAAGGAGGTTTTTTCCCTATGTTTTCTTCTAGGAGTTTCATTGTTTCAGGTCTTGCATTTAAATCTTTAATCCACTCCAAGTTAATTTTTGCAAGTGGTGTAGGGTAGAGATCCTATTCCTACATTATTAAGGAAATCATGTACCTTTACAAATGCCACGGATGCACTTCAACTATTTCAATTGTGACCTTGGAGAAGCACCCAGAGGAGCCTTTTTTTAAAAAAAAAAAAAAACTTTCTTTAGCAGCCACGACACATGCTAGCAAGAAGCAGAAAGTAACCTCTTAATTTTGTTTAATAGACCCCCCCCCATTCAGTTTGGTCTGGTGTTCTTATCAGTCCTTCTGTTTCTCCAAATTAAAAATTGATATATAAAAACAATAAGAGTACGTTTGAGAAATTATTGCACATTCTTTCTTGGCTGATTTTCAGTGTAGAGTATATTTCCCTAAGTCCTACTTATTAAGCAATTGCAAGGCTAGGCTGGTTATTTCTTTATTGGCCATTTTGAAATCACCCTGACCCTTCCCAGGAAGGTCAAAGAGTAGCCTGTTCTTTGGATGCCTAATTTAACTGGACAAAGGAAATTGCTTTCATCATTTTTACTTTGCCCTTCCTAATTGGATCGAATGTCAACTTTCCACGCGATGTTCCCCGACACACATTCATGTTCCTAATGCAACCAGATTAGATCAGTCTACATCTGTCTCCACTGTACCCTGGGACTGCATACACTTTGGATACATATTTATTTTGTGGATTTCATTTCCATGTTAATAAGAATGTAGGTTCCTGGAATTCCCAGTCTGAGTAGGATAATCTTCTTACAGTCAGCCTGATGGAAACAGCTGCATGCTGTTTATTTTATGAAAGATGGTGCTCCTTGCTCAGATGATCACTACAATCAAAGATTGTGCCTCCATCTCTTCTTATAGGTTTATCAGAATTTGTTAATTCACTGAGAATTTTCAAACTCAATTTTATTAGGTCACGGTGCTTTTCGGAAGGCATAATGAACACAAATTATTGGGAAATCCGATTTACTAGTATGCATTTCATTCCTTTTTCTTCTACTGTAACCTCTGCTCTTTCTCCAAGCAGATTATTTTTTTTAAAGATTAACTATGTTTTCTAATTACGAAGGCTATATATGTCAAGTGAAGAAAACCTGGAAAACAGACAATTCCACTACTGTTAAAATTTGATGGCTTCTTTTTACATACATACAACAGATTTTTGTAAGATATTATTATTCTGAGTAGATAAATTCAGCATCAGTCCCCAAATGCTTTTTTAACCAGCCATCCTTCTAACCAAATCAAGAATTTATTAGATAATACAATAAAGCAAATTAAACATATACTAAAGATTTACTATGTGCCACCCACTTTCCGCCCTCTGGGATGGGTGGGAAGGGCACAGAAATAAATGACACATCCTTGTTTTGAAAAATATAAACCACAAGGAAAAGATGTAGTAAAAAAAACTGTAATAAAAGAGAGACTGTGATAATAATATTAACCATTACTGAGCACTAGCTATATACCAAGTATATTTTATTCTTTGTATAGCTCTATGGTATGGGGACTATTACTCTCCCCATTCTATAGATAAGGACAGTCAGGCTGGGAGACGTTAAGTATCGTGCCCCAAACCACGCAGCTGGTCAGTGATAGAACTGCGAATTGAATCCAGCAATATAGTTTCAGCCAGGTTCTCAATCACTGCACTCTACCATAGGAGAGCACTTCAATTGTAACATTTCTTCCATTTATAGAAATATATAAAACTCTCTCCGAGTTTTCTTGACATGCATTACAGTATTCTACAGGGTCCATCCAGTGTTCCTCACTCTAACCTTCTTAAGAGAAGGGACTACCAGTTGAAAATTCATTCTTGAGCTTGTTAGGTCTATGTAAGCAGTCCTATACTGACAGCAATGGAATGGCTAAGAAAGTCAAATAGTTTGGTATTTTGCCACACTCATGATCTGGGATAATTTTCTCTTGGCTTATAGAGAGTGAGTGCAGCTCACTAGATAACTCCTTTGGTATCTGAAGACTTGACAAAATCCAAAAGGTAGCAGATGCTTTTGAATCTGTATCAGTTAGGGGTTACGTGTGGCTGTATATAACAGAAATCTCAGATAATAGTGGCTTTTAAAATACGAATGTTTATTTATTTTTGTTACATTACAAGGAGATTAAGGGAAGCAGCTTGGGATGTTCTGATGGCTCTCTGATATTATCAGGGTCCTGGCTTCTTCTATCCTTTCCTCTGGTCATCATGTGCTTATGGTTACAGGTGAGCTGCTGGAGCTCCAGCCATCACATTCAGATTCCAGGCAGGAAGAAGGGGAAGGGCAAAGGAAAATAAAGGGCCTATGACAAGCGATTCAGTTCCCTTTAAAGAACGTTTCCAGAAGTTCTACTTTTAGAATATGGATGTTTATTTGCATGAATGAATGAATGAATGAATGTTCTATGGTTAGTCCCTTCTTTTAAGAAAGTTAAGAGTGGGGTACCCTGGACAGACCCTGTAGAATACTTGGATCTGCAATTAGGAGCAGACTCCTTCCTTTCCAAATGTTGTGTATATTCATGTTATTGTTCCTAGAACTAAGAACTCTGGAGACTGGAAAAGAATGTACTCAATAGTTAGAGTTCTGCTTATAAGGGACATCGTTCCAAATGTGAGGCCTGGACAGGTATTTCCTTGTAAAGGCAAATCCACAGTTGTCACAAGAGAGGTTTTTTTTTTTTTTTTGGCTGGTTTTAATAATAATACACGATGCCTCGTGTATAAAGCAGCCTTGGTTAATGGCAGCCCCGAGGTTTGTATGCATGAAAGGCACTTAAATTTATACTGAAGGCTTTGATTTCAAAAATAAGGCTATTATTTAGTTATCATAAAGCACGGTACATATCCTAAGAAGGTAGGTATTAAAATGCCTTGGCGATGTCCATTGATTTAGGGGCTTTGGGAGCCCTGGGAGTATCGACTCCATAATTAGCGGGTCTGTATTCAACCAGAATACCCAGTAACATCTGGCAGGCCACCAAGCACTTGTTGCAACCTAATCTGCCCCATCCCCTCTCTCCTCCCCGACACACATGCAAAGTTGATAAGACTCAGGCAAAGTGCGTCATCAATGGATGCCTCTGATCCTCTCTCACTTGACCAACGTCATGGACCATCTCTCAGGTCTCATAAAATTTAAGTCCTTCTCTCTTGCCATAGTCACATCCTTAACCCATATGCCAACCAATGTTTTGTGGCATTGCTAGTTATTCATTTGTTTGTTTGTTTGTTATGTCTGGGATTTTGGTCAAAGCAGCATCATTCTCTAAGGACAGCAGTCCTTCGCTCTAAACTCTGTCTTTGTATCTGAAGGAGTCATCTGCGACTAAAATCATCACTCTTGGTCAGCCTCGGGGGTTGTTCTTCAACCCCATTTTTACCCAAAAGAAAGTTGCAGAGAGTCCATTTCACTTCCTCTCCCTGAGCGGTGTGGGATTCTTGCCACAAAGCACAGAGTTCAGAAAGCAGGATAGCTAACCGATCAACCCATTACAATGAAGTGTGGTTTGGTGTTACTGCAACTAAGAATCTTGGGCCATTGTCCAAAACCTTACTTTTTATTCAGCTACTTTAACATCATGTTATGTACAGGGCTTGGAAATACAAACAAGTTATTTAGAAATGAGGAGGTAACAGGGAGCAGCAGGAACTGAAAGGCTTGAGCAGTTGCTTTGGGGCACAGATGGGGCACGGCAGGGTGGGTCTTCTTGGTCAGAGCCTCATCTTGTTACTCTTATTCTAAACCAGGTTCATATCAATCACAGTGATGTACATTAATTGGAAAACCTAAGATTGAAAAACACCTGGAGAGGTTATTATCTATTTTCATCTAAATTAATGCTTCTGAACATCACACATATTTACCCATCAAATGTTCACTGAGTCCCTACTCTGTACCAGCCAGTGCTTCAAGTGCTGAATAGAATCAGCACAACAGAAAAAATTCTGCTCTCATGGAGATTATAAAGGAGAGTTGAGAAATGAACAAATAAATGTATAGTATATGCAATATAAAATAACATGAAGTGACATAAAGTATACAATTAAATATAACTTGTCATTATGTACTAGTAAAATATATAAATAATATTAAATGCTATATAAAACAATGAACATATGCAGTAAATCAGGTAAGTGCGATGGAGAAAATCACATAGGATACAGGGTGCTGGTGTACCTAGTGCATTTGACACCCTGCACAGATCATTTTAAAATACACTCCTCCTTTTATGGCAAATTTATTATAGGAAAAGCTATATTTAATAATTGCAAAATGATGTATGTGGCAGGCAGACTCTAAGGGGACCTGCCTGCTGCCTACCTTGTGCTGTTCACAGCTGTGTAATCCCCTCCCCTTGAGCTGGGTGGGGCTGGTGACTTGCTGCTAACCAGTAGAATAAGGCAAAGGTGGTGGGATGCGATTACCTTACATAAGACGTAACCCAGCATGCTCTGAGGCGCTCTGTCTTATTGGCTTTGAGGGAGCAAGGCTCAGGCTGGGAAGGCCCACATGGCGAGGAGTTGAGGGTAGCCCCTGGCCAACATCCAGCAAGAGATTGAGGGTCTCTGTCCAACATCCCAGGAGTAATTGAATCTTGCCAACAACCACGTGAGCATGGGTCCTTCCCCAGTCTAACCTCGGCTGACATCTTGATTGTAGCCCTGGGGGACCCTGAATTGGAGAGCCCAGCCCAGCCACACCCTCATTCCTAACCCTCAGACATGATAAGACAATAAATGTGTGTTCCTAAAGGTTGCAAAGTTTGTGGTAATATTATACAGCGATAACTAATACAGAACACATGTTAATAATGGCCAGAAAAGAAGGGCTCACAGTGCCATTTCTGTTTTGTTGAACTTTATATTTATAATCAGGCTAGTAAAAAAAATTAAGAAAAAGTAAAATAAAGATAAATAACTAAAAGATAAAAAGGGGAAAATGGATTAAAAATTAAAAAATATATTCAAGTATTTTTTTTTTGGAAAGGAGGAAATATTGGTCTGTCATAGGGATGCATAAATAAATCTATGTTTTTAAGCTTTAACTTCTGCAAATTTGTCAATGGCTTCTCTTTTGAGTAGTCACGTTCAATAGAGGATAGCTAGATTTGTCAATTTATCATTGCTCCTAGTTGATCCTTTTATGGAAATACATATCTGTACCACACAGGGGTTGGGATGACCATCTGCACCCAAAACAAACTCAAGGACTCTGAACTAGTACAAATTTACTTATAAACTACATGTGCAGTCCTGTCTACTTGTGTGCAGGGCTGACTGTACAGTTCAGAGTTCTCTAAATTCACTCCCAGGAAGAATACCATGTCCAAGTACTCTCAAATAGAATTCGGTGCCTATTAAGGAACGAGTTATAAAAGTGTGCTAATTTCAAGTGTGCATTATAGATTTTTATAACTCAGAGGCAACTGTGGCAATTGTCTGGAACTGTGACCGAAGAAAGGTTTGTTTTGTTTGTTTCTTGGAAGAGTAGTCCATCATCGACGTGGTTTAGAATTCCTGGTGCAGGGTGATGATAAAAAGTAGACTGAGTTGAGTCAGTTTTATTACCGCTGGTCTGAGCCTGGGACACACTCCACCCACCCCAACCTGGGGGCACTGCAGTAAAGGAGATAGGGGAAATCAGGACGCTGTTATGGGTAAGGTTTCTGGGGACCGTCTCTCTGATGAGACAATGTTTGAGCAGCGTTCTAGGAAAGCGGGAGAATGAGCCATGCTGCTATCTGGAGAAGGATTCCAGCCACATAAAAGTTCTGAGGCCAGCGTGTAGCTGCTGTGTTCAAGGAGCAGCAAGAAACTGGGGGAATCAGGCAGGAGTGAGGTGGATGTAAGAGCTGAAGAGTTTAGAGAAGCAGCTCACCAGGGGGCAGGGAAGGGACACAGGGCTGTCTGAGGCATGTCGCACCTGTTTCCACCACAATCCTCCGCACTGGGTGGCATGCACTCAGGCTTGGTGTATTACACTGCATTTCCAGTTGGAAAACCTCATTTGAGTCAAATATTTTCCATTTACTAGAACTCAGTTTCCCAGCGTAGGAAATGAGGATAATAAGACCTATCTCATAGGGCTATTGTGCTTATTAAATGAAACAAGATAATATTTGTGCAAGTGCTTTGTAATCTGTAAAGAAAGCAAGAAAGCATCTTGCTGTTGCTATTAAGAGTAGCTGGTGTTTATAAGCGCTCAAGCACCAGGAAGCGGAGACATTCTAAACTGAATTCTCGGGACCCTGAGTCCGTCCTCTTCCTTAATTGCCCCATCCATGGATTTCCAACACCTTTTCCACAGTCTCCCCTTCAAGCAGGGTTTTTGGTGAACACAGCCAGGCAAGCACTCCTTCTCATCAGCATGACAGGAGGTGCATAACCACCCACAGTGATAAAGTTTAACCACGCTAAACAGCATGACATAACCTTCGTTTGCAAATCCAACAGGCAAAATTACAGGGTTCGACTCTAACAGAGCGGGGGAATGAAGCCCCAGATCATTATTTCCACATCAAAGATCAGCAGCTGGAAAATACAGTACATCTGTAAAATGACAGTGTCAAAGATACCCCAGTTTTTACATGACGCCAGCACTCACACAAACAAGGGATCACTTCAGAGAGTAGAAATGGGAACAGTGTTCTCCAGAGCTGATGTCAGGTGGACACATCTGAGTGTTTGCCACATACCAGACCAGGCTACCGTGACATCATGTGTTGAAACTACTGATAAAGGTCTTGGAAAAATAACCGGCTCGCCCAAAGGAAAACATGAGCTGTCTTTCCATTCTTTTTCTCTTTCATAGGTCAGAAGAAAGTGCTCTTTGATTGAAGAGATACTCCCTTACATAAATTAAGTAGGGAAGATGGGGAACAGAAGGACTAAATGTGGGAGTAAGACATTGTCCCAGGAGAAATTGAACATCTCCCTTACATTTCCATGGGCTCTTTATTTTCGCATCAGACTCAGTAGTTTACTGAGGTTCTTGGCTTCCGACAGACCTGGTTTGGAAACGTTGTATTCCATTAACTTTCGGCATCTGGGGCAAACTACTTAACATTTCTAAGTGTCTGTTTTCTCATTTAGTAAGAGGAGATAACGAGGGAACCTAGTCGGTAGGGCTATGATGAGAATTAATTGAGGAAAGCACAGTCCTGGGCAGATGGTAGGTGTTCAGTAAAGGCTGGCCTTTTGTATTAGTATTGGGGGGGAATTACGTAAAAGGCTTATCAGAGGGAAAAAACAAGAATGAGGGAAAATGGTCAACTTTAAGAATAATTCTTAGTTTTGATTTATCTAACATACATCTGTTGTAATACTTAATCTATATGAGCTTTCTTTTTTTAAGGAGCTTTTTCAGCATATAGCATTTCAGAATACACTTGGTTTAAATTTCTTAATAGATTAAAATTCAGCATAATGGGAACTATGATTTAAGAAAAGTACAGATTATGAAATTTAAAAGATAGTATTAATATTTTTAAAGCAAACACTTTGAAAAATACTACCCATAGAAATACTTGTTTTCGGCGCAGGAGTATTTTTGTTATCTGGAACTATGAGTAAATGAAGAGTTCAAGCCATGTAAGTAAAATTTCCAAATTACAGTGAGGAGGGAATAGCTCAGTGGCAGAGTGTGTGCTTAGCATGCACAAGGTCCTGGGTTCAATCCCCAATACCTTCATTAAAAATAAATAAATTTTAAAAAGCCTAAAAATTTCTAAAATTACTAAAACCAAACCCTTAAACATCAAAACTTTAAAAATATTCCCTAAATGTATTTTACGTAATTACATCTACTATTTATTAAATGCATATATACACATACATACATACATATATATATATATATATATATATATATATATATAACATTTTAGATGGCTGTATTGAATGATTTTCCTTATTCTTGTTATTTTCTTATTGACTTTGCTTCATTGATCTGAACATCATTACTGCACAAGGCTGAAATATGAATTGCCCTCAGGAGCTAGTAAAGCTCATAAAATAGAAACTCACCAATCTAAATGGTCTTGCACTGAAGAGTGTTTCAAAAATTATGATTAGAGTTTCTTTTAATATTTTAAAGAGGAAAAACTTTCCCTCTACCCTCTTAAGGTCCATGGCTGGGCTTGAAAAATTAAGCTGACAAAGGCAGATTAACAGGAGAAAAGTATACAAATATATTTCATGTAAGTTTTAAGTGACATAGGTGCCTTCATAAAGAAATAAAGACCTGGAGGAAAGGTTCAGTCTGAGCATTTTTATACCAGGTTTAATGAAGGGTAGAAAATCATGGGGAAAACGTGTTAGAACAAAAGGTCTGAGCTAGGGTAGTAAACTTGGGGAGAATCAACAAAGACTGTTTGTTTGGGTTCCCTGTATCATCAGAGATGAGGATGCTTCTTTTTACTGAGTTTAGGGAGGGTATCTCTCGCAAGAGGGTCCTACAACCTGCTTCAGGGAGGAAGGGAGAGGTCAGAGTGACCTTCCTGCACCTGCTGTTTCTCAGATTCCTTCAGCTTAAAATATTCAATATGCCAAGATGCCATGTATTGGGGTAGCATGTTCAGAATCCCGTCAACATCCTATCCTCTGACCAAAAGGGGAGAAAAATAGAGTTTTGTAAAAGACAAATGGGAAAGTGAGCTGCACAGCTGCCCCTAGTGTGTTCCTCAGTGACAGTTGCATCTGCATCCCAGCTTCTATGATCCAGACCTAGAGGATGATGTGTGACTTCCAGGGCATCCCCAATTCTCACTTCTGAGATTCCGCCAACTCAGCTATCTAGAGAGGTCTTTTCCTGCACAGAGGACTCACTCATGGGGAATGCAGCTGGAGGAGAGGGAAGATTCTGACTTTCTTTAAGTCTTTGCCTATTAGAATCCTGCCCAGGTGAAAATCTGAACTGCTAATCACATGCCATCCCATCATTGTTTTCATGACCATAGACTACGACTGCCATCAACAAAGTGTCTCTGGCTTTTTAATGACAGCAACATTGCAGACACCCAATGTGTCTCAGTTGAATTGAATTAGAGGGTGATCTTCTTTCATTAATAAAAAGAGAACTCACATAGTACAACACTCACTTACATAGCACTTATTATGTGTTAAGCAGTATTCTGAGTGCTTTACAGATACTGGCTAATGTAACCCTCACAATCTGTGAAGTAGACAGTTAATATCATTCCCATTTTACAGATGTTTATTTATGATGATCTTATTTTTGTATTGAAGTATATTCTGTTTACAATGTTGTGTTAAGTTTTGGTGTACAGCATAGTGATTCAGCTATACACATATGTAATTTCTTTTCATATGCACAAGATATTGAATGTAGTTCCTTGTGCTGTACAGTAGAACCTTGTTGTTTATCTATTTTATATATAGTAATTAGTATCTGAAATCCCTAACTCCCAATATATCTTTCTCCACCGCCTATCCGCCTCCGATTACCCTGTTTGTTTTCTATGTCTGTGAGTCTGTTTCTGTTTTGTAAATAAGTTCATTTGTATCATTTTTTAAGATTTCATATATAAGTGATATCATATGATATTTGTCTCTCTCTGTCTGACTTCCTTCACTTAGTATGATAATCTCTAGGTCCATCCATGTTGCTCAAATGGCATTATTTCATTCTTTTTAATGGCTGAGTAGATTCCATTGTATAAATATACCACAACTTCTTTATCCAGTCATCTGTCGATGGACATTTAGGTTGCTTCCATGTCTTGGCTGTTGTAAACAGTGCTGCTATGAACATTGGGATGTATATATCTTTTCGAATTAGAAATCCCTCTGGATATATGCCCAGGAGTGGGATTGCTGGATCGTATGGTAAGTCTATTTTTAGTTTTTTGAGAAGTGTCCGTACTGTTTTCCATAATGGCTACACCAAATTACATTCCCCATTTTTAAGGATGGCCATTCTGACTAGTGTGAAGTAATACCTCATTACAGTTTTGATTTGCATTTCTCTGATAATTAGCAATATCAAGCATTTTTTTCATGTGCTTAATGGCCATTTGGATGTTTTCAGTGGAGAAATGTCTGTTTAGGTTTTCTGCCCATTTTTTGATTGGGTTGTTTGTTGTTGTTTTGGGTTTTTTGTAATTGAACTGTATGAGCTTTTTGTATGTTCTGGAAATTAAGCTTTTGTCAGTCGCATCATTTGCAAATATTTTCTCCCATTCTGTAGGCTGTCTTTTCATTTTGTTTATAGTTTTCTTTGCTGTGCAAAAGCTTATAAGTTTAATTAGGTCCCATTTGTTTATTTTTGCTTTTATTTCTATTGCCTGGGTAGACTGCCCTAGGAGAACATTGCTAAGATTTATGTCAGAGAATGTTTTTCCTATGTTTTCTTTTAGGAGGTTTATAGTGACTGATGTTTAAGTCTTTAAGTTATTTTGAGTTTTTTATTTTTGTATATGGTATGAGGGAATGTTCTAACTTCATTGATTTACATGTGACTGTCCGGCTTTCCCAACACCACTTGCCAAAGAGACTGTCTTTTCTCCATTGTACATTTTTGCCTCCTTTGTTGAAGATTAATTGATCGTAAGTGAGTGGGTTTATTTCTGGGCTCCCTATTCTGTTCCATTGATCCCTATGGCTGTTTTTGTGCCAAAACCACATTGTTTTGATTACTGTAGCTCTGTAATATGGTCTGAAGTCTGGGTGGCTTATTTCTTCCACTTTGTTCTTTTTCTTCAGTATTTCTTTGGCAATTCTGGGTCTTTTGTGATTCCATATAAATTTTAGGATTATTTGTTCTAGTTCTGTGAAAAATATCCTGGATAATTTGATAGGAATCACATTAAATCTGTAGATTGCTTTGGGTAGTATGGTCATTTTAACAATATTAATTTTTCTAGTCCAAGAGCATGAGCTATCTTTACTTCCTGTGTTTTTAATATTAAAGGTAACAAGTGATGAACTATTGAAGTAAAGAACTGCCCTCCAGAGCTTTTACTGTAAACAAACCAAAACCATAGTTTTAATTACTCAGCATGGAACTGGCTTAACTCCTGCCTTTGGATTTTCTCCCCTACATAGTGAGGGGTGGGCTACAAAGTCTCTTCTGGTTGTGGGGGTCCCCCAGCACAGGGTACAACACAGGGGACACCAGCCAGCAATCTCCTTAGTCTGTTCTCAGCTTCAATCCAAATCCTTTCTGACTGAAAAACAGTGACAAAAATTGGCCTTAATTACCTAAAAGCTCTTTATATAAGTTCCTTAGAAGATTATTTATAGTAAAGCCATTTAATATCATTAAGTTAATTCTGTGTGCATCTTTTTAAAAACTTATTTTAAATGCCAGTGATGGCTCAAAATGTCTTTCCTACTTTTTTAGGTTTCGCTTGCTTAAAATAGTGTCTAAAATTAAAAATTCGCATCAAAGGGGCCAATAGGAATTTTGAAAAACAAACATGGATAGAAAATTAAGAGTGTGTAAAAGTCCCATAACTAAATCCTAATTTAAATAAATGCTTTGGAGAAAACATAAATCTATGTAGGCAGCCTTTAACAAAAGTGCATACAGTAATCTCAACTCTTTTTTTCTAGAGTTGGAAAAAATGACTTCAAGCTTGAATTTTTGTTATGAGTAGTCATGTATTCTAAAATTTTAAAAGGTCTTTGGGAGAGATCTGGGGTTTTCTAAACTTTTTTGCCTGTCTTTGTGTTTTATTATACATGATAAAGTTTTAAATTTGTATGTAGTAAAATGCAGAATTCCTTTCTCTATAATTCCTTTTTATCTTTTCTTTGCCTAGAAAGTAGTTCCCCATTTATTTCTCATTTACCTAATTAATCTCATTCATTTACCTAATAAATATTGAGCATCTAATATGTGAGACACTGTTCTAGGTATAGATCAGAAAACAAAACAGACAATATTTCCTGTCCTCATGGACCTTACTTGTAGAAGAAGGAGGCAAAAACACATAGCTAATAAGTATATTATATGATGTATTAGAAGGTAATTAGGGCAATGGGGAAAAAACTAGACTGGGGTTATGGAGATCAATAGTACCAGGACAGGGACTGGAGTGGGGAGCGGGGCTTGTTGCAAATATAAACAAGGTGATTAGAGTAGAACTCATTTGAAGAGGTGACATTTGAAGAAGATGCTTAAAAGAGGCGAGAGAGTAAGCCATGTAGATATTTGGGGGAGGAACATTCTAGGTGAAGGGAACAGCATGTGCAAAGGCTCTGAGGTCAGAGAGTGCCTGGAGTTTGCAGGAACAGCATGGAGTCCACTATGGCTGGAGCAGTGACAATGTGGGAGAGTAATCAGAGATGTGGTCAGAGAGGTAAGGGGGCTTTTGTGTGACATTGTGAGCACTCTGACATTTACTCTGAATAAAATGGGAGACATTGGAAGGTTCATGATCTAATGGGGGTTTTCACAGGGTCACTCTAGCTGTTCTGAAAATAGACTGTAGGCAGATAAGAGTGGAAACAGAGTGACCTGTTAAGAGGCTATTACAATTATCCTGGTGAGATGTGATGGTGGCCGGAGCCACAGTGGAACAGTGGAAGTGGTAACAAGTAGTCAGATTTTGGATATATGGGGAAGGTAGGATTTCCAATGGAAGGATGGAGTTACCAACTGAGGTGAAGAAGAGTATGGGTGGAGGAGGAATGGATAAGATGCGTTCAGTTTTTGACATGTTAACTTAGATGCCCGTTTGATATTAAATGACAGTGTTGAGTAGTGTAGTGGACTGAATAGTGTCCCCTGCCAAAATCATGTCTACTCAGAACCTCAGAATGTGACCTTATTTAGACACAGGAGCTTTGCAGATGTAATTATTTCAATTAAATTAATCATACTGGATTAGAATGAGCTCTAAATCCAGGGACTGGTGTCCTTATAAGAAGGCCATGCGAACACACAGACACACAAGGGAGGGTGCCACATGAGGACAGAGGCAGAGATCGAAGTCAAGTGTCTACAAACTAAGATATTCCAAGGGTGGCCTGCAACCACCAGAAGCCTTGGGAGAGACGTGGAACCCTTGGCCCTTGATGACTCCGGGAGGAACTAAGCTTGCTGACTCCTTGACTTCAGACTTCGGGGCTTCTGAACTGTGAGAGAATACATTTCAGTCTTATGCCACCCGACTGGTGGCAATCCTTTAGGGTAGCCCTGGGAAACTAATATAGGCAGGCAGTGACACTATGAGTGTGGTTAGGGAAGAGGTCTGGACCGAAGACACAAATGTGTGTGTTGAATTCATATAGATAATATTCATAGCCATGAAATTAAATTTCAAGTAAATTGATAAAAACAAGCAGAGAGGAGGACCGAATCCTGAGCCCTGGGGCCCTTAATATTCAGAATTCGAGAAGATGAAGAGGAACCAGGTAAGAAGAGTGACTGATGAGGTAAAAGGAAAAGCATGAGTGTGGTCTCCTGAAGTTAAATAAAGAGTCTTTTTTAAGACACATGCACCCCAATGTTCATAGCAGCACTGTTTACAATAGCCAAGACATAGAAGCAACCTAAATGTCCATCGACAGATGACTGGATAAAGAAGAAGTGATATATAAACACATCTACTACTACTCAGTCATAAAAAAGAATGAAATAATATCCATTTTCAGATAGATAGACCTGGAGATCATAATACTAAGTGAAGTAAGCCAGAAAGAGAAAGAAAAATACCATATGATATCACTTACATGTGGAATCTAAAAAGGATGATACAAATGAACTTATTTACAAAACAGAAGCAGACTCATAGACATTGAAGACAAACTTCTGGTTGCCAGGGGGAAAAGTGGTCAGTGCAGGGATAAATTGGGAGTTTGGGATTTGCAGATATTAACTGCTATACATAAAATAGACAAACAACAAGGTCCAACTGTATAGCACAGGGAACTATATTCAATATCTTGTAATAGCCTACAATGAAAAAGAAAATGAGAAGGAATATATATATATATCTGAATCACTACATTATACACCAGAAATTAACACAATGTTGCAAACCAACTATACTTCAGTAAAAATAAATACATAAAAATATATCTAAAGAACCTGAAAAAAAAAAAGTCTTTTTAGATGGAAAGCCATCAGCTAAATCAAGCAAGATGAAAAATCATAAATTAGCCTTGAATTGATTAATACAACGGTCATTTGGCAAAATTCCCAGAGAGAGTTTTGCTGGAGTGCAGGGAGAGAAAGCCTGATCTGGAGTGGATTTAGGGGAGAATTGGGAAAGGAATTATTAACAATGACTGTAAACAAGACAAACAGCGAAGCAACGTCATTTTGCCTTAAAAAAGAGCAGTTATGGAGGAAAAAGCAGGGTCAAGAGAGGGTTATTTTAAAACGGGAAAAAATAACAACAGCATGTTTATATAAAAAAGGGGATGATCCAGGAGAGAGGTGAAAACCAATCCATGTTGGAGATTCAGGGAATGGGCAATGTCCTTGTATGGAGGAGAAGGAATGAGGTCTGGGGCAACCCTGTCTGATACAGGGACAAGGAACCACAAGTGGCTTCTGAACACTTGAAATGTGATGAGTCCGAACTGAGATGCGCCGTAAACACAAAATACATACCTGATTTCACAGACATAGTATGAGCCAATGAATGTAAAATATCTTATTAAAAACTTTTATGTTCATTACCTGTTGAAATGAGATTTGAGATATAGTGAGTTAAATAAAAGATAATATTAAAACGCTTTTCACCTATTTCTTTTTACCTTTCTTAGGTGGATACTAGGAAATGTAAAATTCCATTATGTGGTTTATATTACACTTCTATTGGACAGAGTTGCCCTAGGGCCCAAGTGAAGGAATTGCCCCTAGGCAGAACAGGGCAAGCTTGTCTAAAATAATAAGAGGAAACCAGAAATCGCACATTGTAACTGACTATAATTTAATTTTAAAAACAATATAAAATAATACGAGGAAAGGCAGAGTACAGGGTCAGAAAGGCTGGCTAGCGAGTAGAGGGGGCGGTGTGTATCTGAAATGCCTACAGTTTTCCCACTGAATGAAGAAGCAAGATTGCCCATAATTTAAGTTCCATTAATTTGCATTGAATTTATTTTAGTATAGAATATAAAGCAAGAATCAAAATAGATTTTTCCCCAACTAATTGACGATTTCTCCCATACCATTTATTAAGTAAAGTTTCTTCCCCGTTGATGTGTGATGCCTCATTTTTCATGAAATAAATTCTGTGATTTGTTTCTGAGCTGTCTGTTCCTTCAGTCTGAATAGGTTCACACTCATCCTGTATTGATTTAATCATTATAGCCGACGAAGGGGCTCAGAATATGTCATTCCCAAATATGCCATTTTGGTGCATTGACTATTTTGAGCTGAAGTCATTCGAGAAACCCAGATGTAGGCGGGGCTCCATGCTCTCCCCCTTTCTACCTAAAGCAGGTTATAAATTCCCAAGAGAAAGGTGCCCTTACTCTACCAGGAAGAAAACACCCTTCTTACTTCGGAAGACTGGAAGTCAATACCAAAATGGATCTGTACAAACCTCCTAAAATAACCCTGATCTTCCATTAATTTTCCCCATATATTTCCTGATCACTTTCCCACAGTTTATTACCCCTAGCCCAAATCCGTTTGTCTTGTCATTTATCCACACATTTCTTGTTTCTCTGTTTAAAAGTATATATGTTCTCAGTCCTAACTGCTTCTTTTTCTTTATGAGACTCCCATGTGTGTGTAAAAATAGTAAATAAGATTTGTATTTTTTTTTTGCTGTCTATGTCAATTTAATTCTCAGGCCTAGGCACAGAACCTAAGAGGGTAGACAAAAGTTTCTCCTCCTCTGTACTCTATAATATAATCTGTATGTTAGGACCATCCCTACCTTCCTTTCTTTTTCACAGATATTCTTCAGTATACTTTGTTATGATTCCAGATGAAATTTTAAGATATTTTGCCAAGTTCCAAAAATTGTAGAGATTTTGCCTGGAATTACTCTCAGTATATAAGTTAATTTGGAAAAAGTAACTTCTCTACGATGACTTACTTCACCTTTCAGTATCTAGTATACTTTTCAATTTCTTCAAATCTGTTTTCTCCCTCTGCAGTTTTATCATTTTCCTCATATAAGTGCTACATATTTCTGTATCTTTCTTGGGATTTTTGATTTGGGGCTTGTTATTGCTATTACGAAGGTATCCTTTTCTTCCCCTTTATGGTTTCTAATTGTTAAGTTCTGATGTAAGCGAGAACACTAGACTTTTTAATTTGAAGCTTGTATGTACTCTCTGCCACTTGTCAATGATCTGTCATGTTCCAGGCCACGTGCAAGTGCTAATCTTCACAACCATGAGGAAACTGAGATGAATTAAGGTGTTATTTTAACAGGTTTTTAGTTGATGCCCTGAAGTTTTCTCTATAGGCAAATAAATCATCAAACAAAATGATAGCTATGTCTCTGTCTCTTCATTAAGCACATCTTTTATTTCCTTCTTTTGGCTTCTTTCAGGGCAAACTGAATATCATTCAAACCTCTTTTAATGACTCCAGCACATCATGACAGAGACCATAGCAATGCTTTTAAATTGCACTGGGCTGCTTGACTTCTAATTGAAGTTGCTGTCCCTGCTGTCATCTTCTCGGCATCACATCTGTTTATTATCCTCCAGCTACTCTACCTCACTTATTCTGGAGCTTCTACTCTGATAAATAATAAACCGTTAAAAGGGTAGGCTTAATTTTAGGCTAATTTCCACTCCGTGTGGTTGGAGGGTTCCATTGGAAAGTGGTGTCCCTGCCGGCTGTTCTCTGTTTGGAGGCACCTCCGTGCTTAGTCTAAACAGTTGAGGTCATCAAAAGCATGCCCTCTGGACAAGGGAATGCTCTTGTATGGAGAAGTTTCATTAAAAAATCATCAGCATGCGAATTAGGGGACGTGGATTCCCAGTTCTATAAACTTGCAATATTTGTCACTTCTGCCCTCTGAGTCTCTCATCTATAAAATGGCTACACGTGGGACAACAATATTAATATTGTCCGTTTCTATAAATATTATGTCACAGGTTTCTAAACTTTTTCACACACATTATTTCATTTGTTCCTAATACCTTTGGAAGTGATCAGACCAGAGACTATCACTCCCACTTCACAGATGGGAAAACTGAAGCACAGGAGACTGAGTTATACAGATGCATAGAGGTTATTAGAGGTTAACCTGAGCTAGAACCTGGTCTGGTGCTGTTTAGTTCACTATTTTCTTTTTTTGTACAGGTGCCCCTTAAAATCCATCAAAATTTATTCCCTTAATATTTCTAGCTAACTGGTAAACTTACCATTGATAGATTTTTGTCAGGCTTGTAGGGGGATATGGAGAATGCTGTCCCCTGGCCCCTTCCCCCAGCATCCTAGATCCTCTCAATGTCAGTATAGATCCCTTTCTGAGCACAAACTACTTTCCTATTCCCAGAGCCTGGGGTCTGGTTTTGATACAGGAAAAAAGAATGTGGGGCGAGAGGAGGGCCGTGTCCCAGGTCTCAGTTGAGTCCCTGGGACGTGCCCCACCAAGTGTGGGTCCTGAGTCAGGTGGCTGATCTTTCTGGCATGGCCCGCCCCCACCCTAACTCACACAGTTAGACGATCCACTGCCCCCAAGAGAAGAAAGACCTCAGAGATCACCTCCCAGCAGCTGAGGACAAGGCCAGACCTCTTTTGACGGAGGTTAATTCTTCACTACACAGGGCAGAGGACATCTCTTTGCTCCCTGTGTAGTTGAGATGAGAGCTCACGAGCTTCAGCTCAGGGGATCAGACTTTATGAAGAGAGAGCTCACTTTGGCTATGCCTGAAAGGCACTGTTCATCAGTTCTCCGCGGGAAAATGAGCTCACTGCGCTCTGGAAGCCAGCCCTTCCCCAATCAGTAGCACAAACAGCTTTCTCCAGGAGGCCTCAGCTCTCCCATCAACAACCCGAATCACACTGAGGAAATGGCCCTTCATGTGTCATCCAAATGTTATGTAGACCCAAGTGTTTCATTTAAATGTAAAACAAAGATAACAGAGTGTGTCTGAGCGAAATGTGCCTCTCTTCCAATCCTGCTGCTATTTTCCCGAGGTCTCAAAATTCAAACCCTGCTGAGAAGTTACCCTACATCACCTTCCTAGCCAGCAAAACACCCATCAGAGAGAGCCAACTATTTTTGAAATGTTTCTCTGGTGCATTTTCAGATACAGGGACAGGCAGTCAATGACCAAGAACCAACTTGGCACCAGGCACTAGAGTAGTGCCACGGAGAATACAGCGGGGAATCAGCACGAGGCGTTCTGCCTCTGGGATCTGACAGTCTAGAAGGGCAGGGAAACACACATATGCAAATAACCTGAGGGTGGAGGGAGAGGTGGCACCAGAGAGACTTAGAGGGAAGAGAAACGAGACGCAGCCCACCATGCCTTGTCCTTTCCAAGGCAGAGAAGCCTTTCTCTGTGACCTACTCCTGGAACATCTATTTCCCTTTGACACTGAAACCAAGCCGGGGTCCCTGCAGGCTCCTCCTTGTCCTCCATTTCTTGTTTGTAGAAAAAGACTTTCATCTCCTGGGTCTTTCCTGAGTTCCACAGAGCAGACTGAAGCAGTTACTAATTAGGGAAGTGAGGGAATGCAGACACAAAGGAAAAGCAATCAAGAAATAATAGTTCAGTGATAAAACAGAGTCCTAGTTCCTCCTTGAGGGACATACACAGCAATCTGACACATATCTGAGTTGTTCTGCAGAAGCTAGAACTCCCCCACACCCCCATCCAGGTGGATGAGCATGCTGAGCACAAGGTAGACCCTAGACTGGTTGGAACCAGAGGCTGATGATTAAAATTCTTAAAACATCACCCTGTTACTGTAATAAGGAAGAACAAATCTGACTCCATATTAGGTCTGTTCCTTTAGCTGTAACCCTGTGCTCTGTTCCCATCCTTAGTCATGCTGGTTCTGCACCTTTTGTAAAAGAGTGTTGCCTATTACCTGAAATATACAGGAGAGCCCATTCTCAAGGCTCTGATCCTCAGACCATCCAGGAGTTTGCGTCTTTTGAGCACTAGATGCTTGCTCTCTTTTCTTGATGCATGCAATAAACACTGTACTTTCCTTCATGTCAGTAGATTGGCTTTGCTGTGCAGCATGCAAGTGGATCCAAGCTCAGTTTGGTGACAAAATCAGTCTTCTTTTTGGAAATTCCAGTCGAAAATTCAAGATGGACCAATTCCATTCCCTGGACTGCATTTCCACCAGGGGTCAGGTTTTCTTAGCATGCCTTTCTTCTGGACCTCTCTGCGTGTCAACAACACCTCTGGTGGAGGGCTCAAGGCACAAGTGCCCAGAACTTGGGCTGAATGAAGCCCTGGAACTTTCTCAGTTGACTTGTCTCACAGCTGTGCTCCTTGGGGAGTTGTGGGAAATGGATTGTTCGTGTTTCTGGAAAAACAGGACCCAGCATTGAGCAGTTAGCAAAGATGCTCCTTCTCTGCTGGCTTAATAGATACTAAGATTAAGTTCAAGGGAAAAGAGAGAACTGTTTTACTTATTAGATTTTTCATTGAAGTGTGCATATTAGATGACCTTTTGAAAAAAACCAAGAAATGGTTTCATTTTTCTACTAACATAAAATGTGGTTAGGGTGGGTGTAGGGTTGTGAGGAGTTACTGCTAATGTTAAAAACAAGAGACTCAGGAGCCCTGTCTCAGTCCATGTGCAAAGTGTGGGAAGTCACTTAGCTGCCTCAGTTTTTCCATCTGTAAAAAGGAGCTCATAGCTCAAGCCACCTACCCCACCCCACATCAACCAGCCACATCAGCTTTCCAGTACTCTAGATTCCGTTCAGGTCTGTCTTTGTCCCTTTGTTCCTTGTTTTTTTGGTCTGAGATTAAAGTTGTTACTACTGCTTTATTTTGGTTGACATTTGCCCATTTGCCTCCTTGTCTTTCACCATCCCTTTATTTGCAGTCCCAAGGCAGGGCTGACAATGCGTTTCCTTCCCAGGGCCTCAGGGCAGCTTTTGAGAATGAGCCCGACTGCTTGCTCAATCCTGTAAACGGACTGGTCCCACTGCCCCACCTTGCTTCTCTCCACCACCAGCGTCAGCGGAAGCCTTCTCACCTCTGTCACCCCCCGCCAGCAAAGCCCACCGGCAACACTCCGCACCAGCTCAGTTTGCCACGGTTACTCTCAGCACGAAGCCCACACCCCGTGGGGGCCCCCGGGGCCTCAGTGTGAGGAGTTGGAAGAGATGCAGGACTGGGGCTAGTGCTCACTTTTGTTGGAAGGGCTCTGTCAAGGGAGATGGATTCGCTCTGGATCACTCGCTGCCAGGAAGCCCGGGAGTTCTCTGATGGGTATCTTAATAACGTCAGGTATGGGGAGGGCTCCTAGAGGGAGCCTAAGGTGTGCATGATAAAGAAGCACCGTCCCTCCTCCTAGCTGGACGCAAGGATGCTGGATGCCTGGCTTGGACGAGGTTCAGGTTTTGTCTGCGTTCAGGCATGGTTACTGAATAATCTTATTTTTGTCTTGATCCATCAGCATCACAGGGCAGCCTTGTCTGATGCTGCTGTGGGGTGCGATTGTTTGGCTTCAGTAGAGAACACCGAAGCCTAGCTGTTAGTGTGGCCAGCTCAGAGCAGCACCAAGTTCTTCTCCTGGATGTCAGGGGGCTTCTCCCTCCCCAGTCTGGAGGGTCTCCCTGCCGTCTTCTGACCACACTCATTCACGCGACCACACTCACTCGTGCGCATCCTTAGAGCTGGAACCAGGGTGAAGCAAGAGACTTCAGAAGTGCACACAGTGGAAGGGGTTCTCCCAGGCAGGAACCAGTCTGACAGGGAGAGAGTCCTTACCTTCCCCCTGGGGCTCCCTGGGTTGCATCACCCCAGTTCTGCTCTGCCAGTCCTCTGCCCTTCCGTCTCCTCTCACCTTAAATCCTACCCAGACCAGATACAGACATACTGAGACAGTGATGGGTTCAGGGCGTGTACCTCAAGATATGGCTCCTAGGTGTATTGAATATTTTAAACAGAAAGAGTTTGAGAAAATGGCAAAAGCAGGAATGTCATCCTGAGCTCCTCCCTCTTCTTTCCTGAAACAGATCATAAAACTCTCATGTGAGACATGCCCTCCCTCTACCTGGAGGTAAGGAACATCCTTATCTCTGAAGCAAGACAAAAAGACGCCGAGAAGAATCCTAACAGACAGGCCTTGCCTAGTTTCCCCAGTTCACAATGCTTACCTCATACCCCTTGCCCCCTGACCACAGTCCCCACGACTGTCCCCTCTTCTCAAACCCAGCATTAGAATACTCAAGTCCAGCTCTGTCTTCAGGTCTTCATTTCCTGACACTAAATACACTTGCCTACTTCTCTCCTGTTAACCTGTCTTTGTCAGTTTAATTTTCAGACCCAGCCAGGGACCCTAAGAGTGTCAAGGAACACTTTTCCTCCCCCGCACCAGAGACAGCTTTCCCTCCCCGAATGTTGATGCTCCGCGGTGTCACCCCATAGTGCAGACCCTAATTATTTGCTAATTGGATCCGTTTGGCTTCTCCAATTGCACTGCAGGTCTTTGCCTGGCCAGTTCTTTCTCATCATTCATGTCTCAGCTTAAATGTGATCCTGAGGAAGGACCTGTCAGCCCATCCTGACTAAATACACCCACCCCCAGTCATTCTCTCTCTGTAGCTTGTGACATTTCCTTCATTCTTTGATCACTATCTGAAATGATTATTTGTTTATACAATATTTTCGTTTTCACCAGGCACTCAAATGTTAGTTCTTTTTTTTTTTTTCTTTCTTTCTTTTTTTCTTAACGGAGGCAGTGGGGATTGATCCCAGGACCTTGTACACGCCAAGCACGTGCTCTACCACTGAGCTATACCCCCTTACCCCAGCCACGCCCAGTCACCCGACATGTCAGTTCTTTATAAAGGCAACTATTTCGTCTGTCCCGTTCATCCCTGTGCTCCAGGACCTCGTCATGTTGTGTTTTCAACAGTCAATATGCATTTGTTGCAAGTCTATAGAACGAGATATAGTCAGTGCCCTGCGTGGATGTGTGGAGGGCAAGGGAGGGATGCTGGCCTGAAGCAGCAGGATCCTTGCCTCCATGTGGTTTACCATCCAAGTTTAATCCGTGCTTGAATGATTTTGGATTAAGCACAGAGGTGTTGCAGGTTAAAAGCCCACATGCATAAATAAATACTGCGAGTCGATGCCCTAATTGCCAATCATTTAGAAAATCTCATCATCTTAACTAGAGTAATTCAAGTTGCTACATATAGTTCGTAATTCAACTGCACTTCAGAAGGGCGAATTTTGAAATTCTGGGTTTTCTTTTCTAATTTTTCCTAATTCGTGAAGGTTTGAATTATAAATTGGTAAGGATTCTGTGCAGGGTTACAGTCCTGAGTCCACTCTCCCTTGCAGAGGTTTATGTGATGAGGCTGGAGTGGAAATAACAACTGTGGGGAGAAGGAGTGCAATTTTCATTTGTTTATTTAGGTCTTCCTTTTCCTAAGCTCATCCTGTGTGAGTTTTTAGAGTTGTTTGTGGGGAGGGAACTTCCATTTTCGTAGACCTGACCTCTACTCTGGTTCAATTCAGCTGCTGTTTATCAGGAAAATGTGTGCAGAGTTCACAGCACCAAACCAGGCAGCAGCCAGGCCACAGGATGTCTCTGCTCCTGGGATCAGGGGCCGTATCATCCTTGTGCCTCTTTACACATTTGGCTAAATGATTCTTTTGACCTTTGAATTATCTGCTTAATTGTTTAGCAGATACTCTGTTGGCATTCAGTATCTGTGAGTGGAAATTGGTTACAGCTATTTCCGAGATGTGAAAAAAAAATCTCACCTATCTGCTTCGGTTTCAATGGTTCTAGACTGCAAAGTACTAAATATGGCTGTCTATTTACTCAAAGCAAGAAAATGGGACTCTCTATGCACATAGAAACAGGTCAGGAAGGGTACTGAGAGTGCTCTCTGGGGAAGAAGCAGGATTTGAGAAAAGGAATGAAGGCTTCACCTGTAAAGTCTGAATTTTTCCTAGTGAGAATACACTTGTATGAGAGAGAAAATACGTAATTACATCATATTCTCAGATTTTGTACCAAGGCTAGAAGAGAAAAATCTCAACTCTCGGTGAGGTTGTACACATTTTCATGAAACTCACAACCAGAAGAATGAGCAGTGATCCTGGAGGGCTTCAGTGATTCCTTTGTGAGAAGCTGGCTGTTCCCAGCCGATGTTCCATCAATGACTCATGGTCTGCTCTCCTTCCCTAGACACTCTCCATTCCCTACTAAGAGCCCTTCCATCTCTTCCTGATACCGCCTCCCAGACACCCTATGCAGCTACCATCCTGCGCCACTGCCATGTTGTGCTGTTTCCCTGACCTGATGTGGATGGGAGACCAGTTCTCACTCTTGCCAGTCCCCCTGCCAGCCAAGCCCCTAGCCACTCCTCAAGGAACTAGCTGTGCCCACAGCTCTCCTGGGCTGACTAGACCAGTCAGGACCCCTAACTTGAGGGCAGTCAAAACGTATAGGCTGGCCACTGTCCATGTGCTATTCTGGCATGCAAAGCCTTTCCAGACAAGGATAGTTGGCTTCAGTGTCTAGTTCTCAGCAGTCAAAATTAAGAAGACTGAGAGAAGGGGGCAGTTTGCAGTGAGAGTTGTTCAGATTATGTGAATGAAAGAGGCATTGAAGTAGAGGAGAGGCTGTGAGGAGCCACGAGCAAGCAAGGCTGAGAGGAAGCAGAATCAATGGACACAGAGATGCTTTAAGAAAAGATTGTGAGTAAAATGTGGGAAAGGCAGTTGACAGTGAGAGAGAATCAGAGATGCCTGGAGGAGCAAGCTCGCAGAGAGTGAGTGGGGCACATGAAGGGTGGGTAGCCTTCCTGATGACCCAGAAACTCCACCAGCTGAGCTTCCAGAACGGTCTTGACATCTAGGTGACTTTCTCATTCCAATCCCCTTAACCTGGGTGTCCTGCTTTTCCGGGCTTCTCTGAGACTTGACCATGAGGCTGAGATCACTGGTTCCTCATTTCTGTAAGACTGGAGAGAGCACATTCTTCATTGCTTGAGGTGACCTGAGTCTTATACTTAAGATCTAGACTTAAGTGGTCACCTTGCCATGTAGGTGTCCCCTCAGCACAGAAGGTGGGAGGGACACAGCGGAGCATCTTAGAAAAGGCATGGTCTTCCAAGCACACTGGTCTAGCTGCAGGCCAGGATCTGCCACGCGTGTGCTTTGAGGCTTTGGGCAAGTTACTTAATTACTCCTGAGACTTGTCCTCCCTACCTGGAAATGCCTACAGCTCCGGATCGCCGTGAGGCCCAAGAGTGGTTTATGTCAGTAGCCAGCGTGGCGTACGACAGTTAGCACTCATACACATTCACGCCCTGCCTTCTCTCTGGGTGCTTCGTGTCTCCCACAATAAAGCACAACCCATGTATCACCCTGCAGTGGCAACAGCTACAGTTAAAACTGTCTGCTCACTGTCTCCTTGGGTTCTGCTGCTTGACTATTTTGTACTCACACACTTCAAGACTGAAAGTCAATCTGGTCCCAGCTATAAATGTGGATCTAGGGCTCAGAGTTTGGGCCCATTGCTTTGATAGCTGCTGAGAGTTCATTAGAAGAAAATGGTAAGAAGCCCACGATCATGCAACCAACTGTGTGGGGTGTTGGGGATGCAGAGCTACCTTTTTTTTATATCTACACTCAGTCTGGCTGCCATCAGCAAATATTTATTGAAGTGCTATTCTGTGCAAGGTATTGCCAAGATCGGAGGACCACGACATTCACCGCATGTGATAAAATTGTGGTACAGAGTGATTGAATCGTGGTAAGTGGATTTCAAGTTTCACTCATCTCGGATTCGCAAATGTCTGCTGGATATTTGAACAGTGCAATAAACATTGTAAAGATGGTGCTTAACTCTCTTAACCAGATCTTAACTAGGACTAAGATTTAATCTAAAAGTGTCTCCTGCACAGGGCCGTAGTGTCTTGCTCCCAGACAGGGCTCATTAAGTGTTTATGGAGGAGTGACTGAAAAGCTGCTCTGGCTGCTGCAGGAATCAGCAAACATCTGTAAATCTTGCTGGGCTAAACTGGAGTATTACTATGTAGAAAAATATATGGTGGTATTGTGATTACGGTGGGATCAAATTACCCTAAAGTCGTACCATTAAGAGGCATATAACCATATATTCTCCCTGAGAAACTAATCTGTTTATTTTTCTCTTTTTCCTGCAAGACCTTAGACTTAATTTTTTTTAATGGGATCTGTATATATCTCTGTAGAGCTGACCACTCTAAAGTCTTTATTTTCTAATAATCTCAGAGAAGTGGCTTTCTGTGCCCTGCTGAACTCCTCCTTTCAAAATAAAACAAAACAAGTTAAAAAAAAGAAAACAAACCAGGAAACTGAGCATTCTCAATCATTTAACTAGGCAACATGAAATACGGACCTTCTACAAGCCCTGTCAGTTATTTCTGAAGCATGAAAGACTACTGTAATTATAATTATTCCACCAACTTAAAGATCAGCCTTAAAAAAATTACACAGCATCAAGAACAAAAAAATGGGAAAAATAAGAACAATTTTCCAAGAACAATAAAATGGGGAAAAGAATCTTTGATGAAAATTCAGTGAGAAAACTTGATAGATCATTCACCCTTCCTACCACACCAGGTGTTCCCCTCAAATAGATGCTAAGTAAGTCAGTGTGAATCCCCACTTGAGTAAAGGCTAACACAACTTCTGCAGGAAGACCATTGACTCTCACCTAAGTAATGGAAAGTCAAGCAAGGTAGAGATAAATCTAGAAACTAAAATAATAATTACATCCTCTGGGAGCCCTTGTAATAATATACACATACATTCTGTGTCATGTAATATACACATATGTTCTGTGCCTTTGTCTAGATCTTTGGGTAGATCCTGTTTAAATCGCCAAAAATGTTGTTAATTTTAAAAAAATGAAATGGTGTCAACCCCCAGTACCTTCATTAAAATAAAGAAAAAAAAACTTAATTACCTCCTCCCCCCCCAAAAAATAAAAGATAAGCATCTAAAAAAATGAAATGATGGACTGACTTTTCACATTGAAACCCCTCATATGAGAAGCTCCACATCAAGGCACAATCCAAAATAGCTTGCTTAGGTGGCACCCAAATGCCAGTACCCAGGGGAGAAAACACCTCATCAAGAAAAGGTCAAGTCAAACTAGAAGAATAAGACATGGCATATAATTTACCATCTCCCAACCTTACATTTAGTTGTTAGGGAAGTGCCATCGGACAAGACAATGGATAGAAAGGAACATCTTAAAGGGGAAGAATCAAAATGACCAAAATTGTTCAAGAAAGAGAATGACTAGAATATTCCCTTAAGAGCCGGACCATGAGCCCAGTGTCATTATAATGCTATGTTAAATAAAATCTAGTTATTCCTCATGACTAAATGACTTGAGATGGGGACCAAGATGCACTGTTTCCTCAGATTTTCATTTTTAAGACATTTTTCTTCCATCACCACCAACATCATCATCATTCAACATTGAAGAATTAACTGTGTGTTTCATAAGAGCTCAGGAGGTCTACCTGCTGGCACAGTAAGGCTCTTCCTCTGCTGCTTCAAGCTCACATTGTTCTTTCTTTTCTTTGAGAAAAGACCCATTCTGTTTTCGCTGGCAACCCGTCCCATCCTGTCCTAGGTTCGACATGCTTCGTGGGACCATGTGCCCGAAGCGATTCCAGGTCTACCGCATCTTCCCTACTTTTCTCAGTTCCTCTAGGACAGCGCTAAGCAGGTCGCAGACTTTCGACAGACACTGATGGAAGTGAAATCAAGTCAAACAGCTCAGTCAGTAGGTTCTCCTTTCGTCATTAGGGATGTTTTCCTTTCAGAATCCCCACTCTTCCTTTTCTGGGTCTCAGGCGATGGGAATACCACTGTTCCCATCAAGAATCGTTCTGACAAAACTTACAGTTGTTTTTTTTTTTTTTTCAGACTAGTCATCCTGAGTTTTCCCCTGAAGTCCCTTTGTTTTCCTAGAATTCTTTTGTTTTGCGTTCCTTTGAATAGCCTTAAATAACTGAGCCGTGTGTGTCCCTGTTTACGGTGCTGTCTTCATGTTGTCCACCTGCTTCTCCTTGGCGCTCCTGTTGAGCTCAAGGGAGAGTCTCTGTACAGAAAGGGTCATTGTGCTGGGGCAGATACCCTGCCTGGCACAGTGAAGAGCTCTGGGAAGGGCAGCCTTTATTTTCACTCAAAAAACAATCTGACTAATTATAATGCCGTCAAAAACAAAAACAAAAACAAAACGGCACCTCAGGGAGACAAGCAGAATGAAATGAATAATGCCTGATGGAGTTTTGGAGTTGCAAAACATATTCACAATATTAATGATCATCTCCAGAAAACTATAGTTCAGAAAGTAGTCCTTTGCCTCCAAATTGCTGGATTTCTTCTACATCAGACCAGGTAAAACACGCCTGATCCTCCGAGTGTTCTCAGCAAACCCTCTTGCTCCTTTCTCTCTGTCTAAATGTGGTTACTAATTAACTGATTAGTTTCAAGATTTGTTGATTGATTCATCTGTACCTGCTCCCAAACCCTGCTGCTTATTTTAGAAAGGATTTAAGGTGGATTACCACCATTCTTGTAGAAACACAAAGGGACTGTCTTGTTTCGCAGCAATTTTTCACAAAGCCCTTTGTCCCCAAGCTGGACTTCTGCTTCTTATCTTTCTCAGCCAAGAATCAAGGCCTGCTCTTTGGAGATGGGCCCCACTTTTCTCTTCTAGGGCAGCCTTGAAGAATCTGGTTGGCACTGTGGCCAGGACATGCCCTCCTCCCTTCTCTCTCGCTCTGAAGATAAATGGTCTGTAAGAATCTCCTTTGAGCTTAAAACCCCCCACACAGAAAACATCTAATTAAAAAGAAAGACATAAATTTCAGTCAGCTTCCCAGTGGCCTTGCCTAGAAACAATATCAAGTGTCCACATAGTTAAAATGAATCCAAATCATGACAAGACAGATCATGGGCTGGGCTCCTGAGAGCTTGTTCAATAAACTCAGAAATGAACATTTATCTGTGCATTTCCTTCTTAGCCTGGTTCATTTCACCTATAATAATTCTAGAATGAGGAAGAATTCAAAGAAGATAACTCAGTTGATAAATGTGATCATCTTCCACTTCAAAATGGACATATTCTTTGCCGCATGGCTTGAACCACAGAGTGATTTTTTTTACCATCCCATAATACTCAGCTGGTGTTTACTTTTTGTGACTTGAATGTTGACAATTATAGATTGAGGGCTTTTTTTTTAAACAGCATATGCTGAACAAGATAAAATATTTAGAACAACTTACTTTGGACTTAGTAATTATGCTACATTCTTTCAGCCCATTTATGACTAAATTAGAACATTTAGTAATGTTTGGAGACAACTCCCACACTTGGTAAGCACCAGGGGAAAAAATATAATTTATTTAATTGGTTTTCATTTGGAAGGGAAATAACCCCATTTGAAGCATCTCAGTGTTAGAAAAAGGCGCTGTGTATTCCCCATGAAAATACACAGATGCTCATCCATTTGGGAAATTAACATATATCTTCCACAAGGAAACATATGAAGGCTATTTCATTACAGTACAACCATTCCTTTCGCCCACGTATTTTGGCAGAATCACCACCAGTTACCCACTCTTCCTATCACATAGTCTTAATAGAAGCCCTGAACTTCAGACAGAGGTGAGGCTATTAAATCGTCATTGGTTTCCAGAGTCACCATAGACAGACATCATTCATTCAAGGAGCACTTCAGGAATGCCTGCTCTGTTATGCCGGGTCAGTGCCAGGTACTGGGATTCTGAGACGAACTAAATGTGGTTCCCCTCTTCAAAGACCTCATGATTTAACGGCAGAGACAAGGAAGAGAATGCCCAATTACAGCTCTGTAGAGGAGACGGGGCACAGAGGGCACCTAAGTCAGCCAGAATGGGAAGGGGAAGCTGCCAGGCAGCTGAGACATATTATAAAGAACAGACGAGGTTTGAGTGAGAAGGGGGAGAGAGGGGCTTCGTGCCGCGATGCTCCCCACTCAAAGGCTCAGAGGCAGGAGAACGCGCCCTTGAATCAGCGACTGTGGGGCGAGCCGAGGGGAGAGGGGATTCAGACCAAAAAGTCCGGTGCAGAGGAGATGGGGCCGGGCTTTGCACTTGAACTTTACCTTGCAGGCAGTGGGGGGCTCATGAGGGATTCTGCATTTTCTCTGGTGAACCATCTGGGAGGGCAGAGAGGAGTGGGCCAGAGGGCAGCCTGTGCTATAGGAACCTGAACCAGGACTCTGGCCAAGGGGTGCCGAGATGAGGGCGGACTTGAGTGAGCTTTCAGGGTGGGTCACATACGTCTGAAGTGTGGGAAATCTGATTTGCAGAAGAGCCTAGGCAGAAAACTGGAAGGAAGAACAGTGATTTGTTCTTTCACCGTGCTGCTCAGGCTGGGCCCTGGGACTACAATGGAGGGACGTATTCTGCTCCAATAATAGATGATTATCCAGCACTTAAGGTGACCACACCTGGTGCTGAGCATTTTACGTAGAAGGGATCAGAACAGGCGACTTTGGTATAGGGATTAATTTGAGCTGAAAGTAAATGAGAAGCAACAGATATAGAAAGAATTCTCTGCTCTCCTTGTCTGCATAAAAGCAGGACATAAATTTCCCTTCATGACGGTGTCTCCCCGCCCTTCCCTCCCCCAGGAAGGGGAGCGCAACTCTGATCTCTGGAGATGCAGAGTCAACACAGAGGTGAGTCTGCACCATCAGAGCTTACTAAAATACCCCTTCTCTTCCATTAGTTCCCCCGTATGTTCCTAGTCACTTCCCCACAATTTCTCATCCTTTGAATCCCCAACCTCCTTTTCTTTGTTAAAATGGTATATAAGCCCTTGAGTCCAACCAACTCTTTGAGTTTCGCTCTTTGGCTGTGAACTCATGTACCTGGAAACAGTAGTAAAAACTCTGTGAATTTTCTCCTTTTAATCTGTCTTTTGTTAGCTTAATTGGTAGGGCTCCAGATGGTCAATCTAAGAGAGGAGAGGAAAAGTTTTCCCTTCCTGACAAATTACATCATTATCTCATTGAATCCTCATTCCTCTCAGTAAGGAAGGTCCTCCTGTTAATATTATGCAGAAACGAAACTGAGAGATGTTAAGGAGCTGATCCAAGGTCAAGTAGCTAATAAGTAGCAGATCTGGGATAAGGACTCAGGCTTATATGAATGGACAGCCCGATTATCTAACTGTTACGCTGTAATCCCAATATGATGGAAAGACACGGAGCAGGGCGCCAGGAAATTCAAATTCTAATTCTGTCCTGTCACGATAAACAGTGAAGTTAACCATGTAAATCTTTGTGTTCTCTGTAGTTCAGATATTAAGGTCATTGCATGAAATAAAGTATGACTGGATTATGGGCTGAATTTTGTCCCATGCCCCAAAATTCATGTGCTGAAGTCTCAATCTCTAGTATCTTAGAATATGACCTTATTTGGAGACAGAGTCTTTAAAGAAGTTGTTACATTGTAAGAAGGTAATTAGGGTGGGTCCTAATCTGACTGGTGTCCCTATGAGAAGAGGAAATCATGACACAGATTTATGCAGAAGGAAGATCAGAGGAAGACACAGTGAGGAGACAGCCATCTACATCCCAGGGGGAGCAGCCTCAGAAGAAACTAACCCTGCGATTCTTGCTCTCAGACTTCTAGCTTCCAGAATTATAGCAAAATACGTTTCTGTTGTTCAAGCCACTCGGTCTGTGGTACTTTGTTATGGCAACCCCAGAAAACTAACACGATCATATAATCTATCTGTGTCTTATCAATGCACAGTTTTAAAATTCCTATTATGTCCTAGGCACTATTCTAATTTTTTTCATCTGTCTTGAAATAGCAATGATTCCAATGCTCCCATGGTGAGCCCAGAAGCTAAACCACAGATATTTAAAATCTGTGGTTCCAAGAAAATGAAACAGAAGTCCTTTCAGTTCTGTTAAATGCCAAACACGCACGGATGCAGGCTGAGTGGGGCCGCAGGGGTGGCATTTTGACTCTGTCATTAACCAAAGTAAATAGGTGGTCAACTGCTTTAATTTGAAAGAAGAAAGGCCAGCAGATGACCTAATTTTGAGCAGGGGAATACTTCCTCCTTCGTGAGTAACTCAACTGCTTTAGGCTTAACTAAACTGCAGTGACCAAATTGATCACATTAACACTATTTACCCAAACTCAAAGCCTTAAGCAGGCACTGAGGGAGGCCCCAAGGAGAACCATCTTTTTTTTTTTTTTAACCCATACACTTATCATTCACTGTCTTTTTTATTTTTCATTGATTTATTTCTGTTTTGTGTGTGTGTGTGTGTGTGTACAGCACAATATCCCAGTCTTGCATATATACTCATATATTCGTTTTAGAGAAGGTAACTGGGGGTAAACTGAACGGACAAAGCTTAGGTGGAGGAGACTCAGGAGAGGGTTAAGGGGGAGCAGAGGAGAGCCACTGGGGGGATCTAACTGAAACAGGGGCAAAAGATGGAGAAATACATGGTAGCTGCTGCAGGAGAGAAATTTAAAGAAATGGTGAAGAGATACTTAGAAAGGTTTTTGGTGTGATATGGGATATATATTTTCTTTCATCTCTTTCATCTTTTCTGCAGAGACATTAATAAAACTCTTCCTTGTTAAAGGTTGTGCTGGCTCTTTGCCTGTTTGCTCTAAGCCCGTTCCCTTCCTGTGCTCTCTCTACCTGACTCTTGCGAGCGGTGATTCCCAGGCTCCCTTGACCACCAGCTCTGTATTAGGCTTGCCGGTTGGAGGCACTGCTGGAGATTGGAGTTTGGGAGGAAAGGAGGAGCCAGGGTATTTCCTGCCCTTTTCCTCTGTTTCAGGAGGCGTGCCCACAGCAGCTGCAACTCTGGTGTGGCTCCAACTCATGCCCAAATAGGCTCCTTATAATCATAGGGTCTACCGAGTGACCCCAGCTCTGGGGCTCAGGAAGCAACACCTTTTTCATTTATTCCTCCAGCCTGAGGGATGGGTATTGGCTTCCCAGTTGCTAATTTTGGAGATGACTCATCTACCTAGGATATTCTTGCAGTTCCTCCAACACCTTTGTGATGAATTCCCTGTATTTGATACCCTCCCTTTAATAACCCTGGTGTGGATTTTGTTCTCCTGGATGAACTCTGGTTGATACAAAGGGGAGGCATCTTTTCTCCTCTCCTGTTTCTATAATGAGGATTTCCCAATATGGGCTTGGTCTGTCTTTGTCCCTTTATTTTTTCCACCCCTGGGACTATGGTGTGAGGAATCTGATTATAATTTTGGAAGAATCACTGGGCCCATTGGATCAGCTCTGCTGCTGCTTTTTGGAGTGAGCTTTCCAAGAGAGTACAGTGTCCCTCTGCAGTGAATGTCTTGTCTGGGCAGGCCTGCTCTGGTCCAGCAAGTGCTTGCCTTTGAGCACGTATGACTAATTTCAGCCCATTTGACCGCCAGACCTAAAGCTTCATTTTCCAGCCTGGTCTCTAGCAGTAACAAAGGGAATTCCATTTGTTCCACCTTTGTTTTACTTTTAAATGGTCTGAAGTGGATTGTAGGCAATAGTATTTTGTAAAAGACCCCCAAGTGATTCCAGGGTGAAGCCAAGGTGGAGAAACACAAGGCCACAAAATTTAAAGAGATAATGTTTACCGAGCAGGGGAGTGAAATGATGGTATTCATATTTTAAAATGACAGCCTAGGGCTCGACTCCCAGCTCCTTCACGCACTGACAGTGTGAGGTTTGACAAGCAACTTGATCTCTCCACGCCTGTTTCAGCATCGGAAATAAGATTAATGCCGGCGCAGGGCTCACAGAGTGGCTGTGAGGAGCAGCAATCCCACACCATACCTCGTGTGTAGGAAGTTCTCTGTAAGTGTTAGCTGTGCTGTGTCAAAAAACTGCAGATCACTGTCTGCACCCAAATGATGCTCCTCTCCCTGCCTAGGTGCGCCTCTCCATAGAACCAGTCTGTTCTGCCTTTCCACTGTTTCTTTATTCAAATAAAAAAGACAAGCATGGTGGGGAGGGTATAGCTCAGTGGTAGAGTAAATGCTTAGTATGCACAAGGTCCTGGGTTCAATCCCCAGTACCACCATTAAAATAAACAAACAAACAAACAAACAAACAAAAATACCTTCCTTCCAACAACAACAAAAAGGCAAGCACTAAAAATTTGAGAAAAATATATTCCACACAAACAGCTACACGAGAAAGGGATCCAGGCTCAACACGAGGAACAGCTATGTAAACTTACACTCCAGTAGCACATTTTAACTGAAATGATATTTTAAAAGGGAGAATCTCCAAATTGGCTGAACACATACAGAAAGGCCAACTGAACAGCGCGGTACCTCAGTCCAGATGGATTTCCTTTTGTCTCATTTGTATTGCCTGCCTGATCAGATATTTCTTCCCTCTGCTGGTTGCACAGTTTTAAGTCATTTGTTTTTGTTGCCTACACACTATAAATTTGGGGCATTTCGTTTGAGACGCTGTGGCCTTTAAAAAGAAGGTAACTTGTTTTTCCCAATATCCTAATTTGTCATCCGTAAAGACAACAGACAAGATAGTCTTTAAGAGACAGATGTTAAGAGATGAATTATTGATCAAACCATAAACAAATTGGAAGATGAAATGCATTTGCTAAATCGATTTTATTTTAATCTTTTCCAAACTTTTCATCCTCCAAACCTAGAGATGTGTCAGTAATAGAGATAAATGCCATTTACGCAGGTAGGACCAACTGGAATAATTAGAGGCCATATTTTTCAAGGCAGTGGTTTCTAATACCAAGATCTCCTTTTATGACGTCCCATCCCCATGGGCCCTGTGTTTTGAAAAAACAAACACACCGAACTGCATTTATCAATATTTAATTTATCTTCCCATTTTTTATTAATCAAAGTCATCCATTTCTGCCAACCAGAACATCCACTGGGTATGAGATAACTTGGGCTACTACATGAATTGCTATAATTCCAGCTAAAAGCAAGAAAATATTTGAACAGAAACCATCTTTAATGTGAAAACAGATACTGTGTTTTCTCCTCCAGCATGAAGAATGAGGGTGACGACCTTGACACTCAGGGCCCTTTAGTCTTTGGTTCCAACCTTTGATAGGTAGAATGGTCCCCCCAAAATGTCCATGCCCTATTCTCTGGAACTTGTGTTTCATCACAAAAGAGAATTAAGGTTGCAGATGGAATTATGGTTGCTAATCAGCTGATTTTGAGATGAGGAGATGATCCTGGGTTGTCCAGGTGGGCCCAGTATAATCACAAGTGTCCTTAAATGTGGAAGTGGGAAGCAGAAGAGCCAGTGTCAGTGATGTGATATGTGATGATGTGATGTGATGTGATGTGAAAGACTCAACTGGCCATTGCCGGCTTTGAAGATGCATGGGGCCAGGAGCCAAGGAATGTTGAGCAGCTTCTTGCTGGAAAAGTCAAGAAACTAGATTCTCCTTTAGAGCCTCCAGTAAGGAAAACAGTCCTGCCAACACCTTGATTTTGCCCAGTGACACCCATTCCAGGCTTTTTGCCTCCAGAATCGTAAGGTAATATATTTATGTTATCTCAAACCATCAGTGTGTGGCAATTTGTTACAGCAGCCAGGAAAACTACCACGTAATCTCTTTCCCCAGATCATTGACCTCTAGTCCCCTTATGAGTCCTGTATTCTGGGCAAAGTGACCTCTGCAGGGTGCCTGGCCATGTCTCCTACCTACTTCTGCATCCTTGGTTGTGCTCTCCTCCATGGGATGTCATGCCACCTCATTTCCAGCACAGGCAAATCCCGCCCATTTCTCAGGACGCAGCTCCGATGCCTCCATAGCCACAGGCTCTATTTTTCTCGCATCTGCCGGATGCACGCAAGCTCCCCCTCGTTCCGTCGCCTGCAGCGCTGAAGCCTCTTTCCCTGTCCCGGCACTTACTGCATTTTCTCTGGAAATAAAGTTATTCGTGCACGTATTACATCTTCTCTACTGGATTTTAAGTTCCTTGGTGACAGGGCTAGTGTTTGATTCATCTCTAAATCTTCTACAATGCCCAGCCCAACACATTAATGTCCCCATGAACTTAACACAGAATCATAGTCCTTTGTGTGTGTATATATGTATATGTGTATTTACATGTGTGTGTGTATATATGGATGTGCTTATTTGTAAATGACATTATATAACAACCATATGGCCTCATAAGAATCAAAGAAAAAAGAAAACCAAGGTTTTTCACTAGCTGCCACATAAATATTAAACATTCCAGGCACATCTGTGTTTTAGGAATAGCCTGAGCACTTGTCCCATCACTTGTCCCACTACGAAATGGCTGTTGAAGAATGGATGCGTATGGGGAGGTTTATTCCTTGATTGAGGAGACATGTGGTAAGAGTGGAGAGCTGTACCCAAGACACATCTGTGTTCGTGCAAAGGAGCTAAGCAAACAGAAGAACGTAAGGTCCGTGAGCAGCATGTTTTTTGAATTTTCTCTTTTTTTGAAGTGTAGTTGATTTACAGCGTGTGTAATCTTGCAAAGCTTTTCAGTTATACCTATACAAACATATGTATTTTTTCCTTTTGGATTCTTTCACATTATACGTTATTACAAGAAATTGAGTATAGTGCCCTGTGCTGCACAGTAGGTCCTTGTTGTTTATCTATTTTATATAATGCGTATCTGTTCATCTCAAACTCCTAATTTATCCCTCCTCCCTCCCTTCCCCTTTGGTATCCATAGTTTGTTTTCTATGTCCATGAGTCTGCTTGTGGTTTGTTTTAAGTAGAATTTGTATTTTTCTTTACAGTCCACATATAAGTGATATCATAGATTTGTTTTTTCTTACTTCACTCAATATGGTAATCTTTAAGTCCATCATGTTGCTGCAAATGACATTATTTCACTCCTTTTTATGACTGAGTGGTATTCCATTAAAAAATGAAACAAATAATGATAGTGTATAGAGTTGAACATAGAATTTCAGTTAATATTTTAATATGAGGCATGAAATAAATTTAATTTGAGGGGTAGGCGGCTGCAGGCAAACCTCCTATAGACAGAGGTTCTTCTTGAACCATTCGAGGTATTTTGATGGAAAAGTTTGAAAGCATGGTATTAAGGAATTACTCAGTAAAGCATTCTTAGGTCATTTCCCCCAAGTAGTAATTTCCTTGAATAATCTTATATAATACGGCTTTCTTATCTAAATTTTATCTCTAGCCCTGAAAATGTAATGTATTGTCTAATAAATATTTGCACTGAGTTAACAAATGTGTATTTCCCAATAAATAATGAGACTAGAATGTCACCTGCCGATTGACATAGACACATAAATGCCGTCCCTCTGATGTGTAATTATTTATTGGGCAATTAAGGAAGATTAAATACCAAAATGAAGATGACTTCGCATGCAGAGGAGTTTTTTCCACTTTTACTCTCCATGTATTAACTAGCGCATTGGGTTGGTTTACCTAAACCCGACTTTGCCTCCTTCTCATCTGCAAAACCAGGGTCATTTGTCCACTATTTATAGGTTCATCTCCACCTGATTTATATCCTTGGTGCTGTTCTAACTCTGAGCTTATTCCCCAGTGTTGATACTGGAGGTCTTTATGGGGTTGTTTCAAATACTTGGCTTCTAGCTAGAGTCTCATTTCAGATGATCAGTGTCATGTTCCCCCCACCCCCATGTCTGGGTCCCTGCCAGAGGAGTTCTAGCTGATTGATTGTGGGGTGGGGGGGTAGTGAGGAAGGGGGTCTGAGAGTGGAGTCTAGTTGTATCTATTATCATATCTCATGGTAACAAGGCTTTTCTATAGGAAGTGTATCTCAGAGTGAGCAAATAGCTTCTGTCACTGAAGAAGATCTCTTCCTTACACAAGAATACCAGCTAAGAAATGTACAAGCAATGGTAAAATCAGAAAGTCACCATTTTCTTACCTCTAACGAAATCTCTGTTTCAAGCAAGAATTATCAATGTGTGCTAAAATCATTAAGTGAAAGACTGATGAGGAACTGGACTACTAACATGGTACTACTGTATCACCCGTGAGATGCTGCTTACAAATAGGAAAACATAACTTTAAAATGTAGGCATCCAACTGCCACATTTCACCTTGGTGATCTGTCTCAGCACAGAATACTGCCTTGTCTGTGAAGTGTTCTACCAGAAATTTAACTGCATCTAAATCAAACCTTTGGCTCTAACATTCACATTATAGGAAACACAGGGGGAAAAGTAAACGTTAAATGACATCATGAAGAAATTATTAGACAAACTCAGAAAATGGAACATTCTGCAGGACAGATCTTTTCAATGAGTCAGTGTCATGAAAAAAAGAAGGGAGTGTTTTGGGTTTTCTTCTAGATGAAAAGAAATTCACAGACATAATAACCAATGCAATGGGTGATTCTTTCATGGATCCCAATTTGAATAGCTGCAGACAACACATTGTAGCTGTATCTGAGTATCTGTTTTAGTTCTGCTGCTGTAACAAAGTACAGTAGTTTTCCCTTGTCTGCAGGGAATGTGTTCCAAGACCCCCAGTGAATACCTGAAACTTTGGGTAGTATTGAACCCTATATATACTATGTTTTCCCCTGTACATACTACCTATGATGAAGTTTAATTTATAGATTAAGCATAGTAAGAGAATATCCAAACTGCCAACATCACTACTCTCATGTTTTGAGCCACTGTTAAGTACAATAAGAGATACTTGAACAAAAGCAGTGTGACAGAGCAATGGTTGATTTTATAATCCAGACAGCTGACTCATTAATGGGTGGGATATAATAGACAAATTGACGACTCACATCTCTGGTTGGGTTGAGCAGGGCAGGGGAAGAGGAGGGTGGGTGACTTCATTACATTATTCAGCATGGTGCACACTTTAAAAACTTATGAATCGTTTATTTCTGAAATTTTCCATTTAATATTTTTAGACCACAATTGACCACAGGTAACTGAAACCGTGAAAAGTGAAACAGTGGATAAGGGGTTCGGGACTACTGTACCACAGACTGAGTGGCTTCTAAACAATAGAAATCTATTTGTCACAGTTCTGGAGGCTGGAGGTCTGAGATCAGGGTGTTAGCAGGGTCGGATTCTGGTGAGGTGCCTCTTGTTCCAACATGTCCCCACATGGAGAACAGAGAGAGGAAGCAAGCTCTCTTGTGAACCTTACAAGGGCACTAATCCCATTCATGAGGGCACCACCCTCATGCCTCATCTAATCCTAACTATCTCCCTAAAGCCCACCCCCTAATACCATCAGATAGTGGGACAGGATTTCAACATACGAATTTTGGAGGAACACAACCATTCAGTCCGCAACAGCATCAGATCACACCAACGACTTATTGTCAGGTTTGTTAGATGTGATCCTTATCTTGGGCTTGTGTAGGCAAATGTCCTCATTTCCCACACATGAAATACTTAAGGATGACATATTATGATGTAATTTGTTTTAAAATACTTCAGAAAAAAATAAAACATGGTGACATATTAACAATGGCTATACATTTAGGTTATGGCTACATGAGTGGAATTACATGATTCTTTTTACATTTTTGTCTCTTTGGTGATTTTCAAAGTGTGAAACTTACTAGAAATGCAAATGCTAGGGCCCCACCCTGGACCTCCTGAATCAGAAGCTCTGGGGAGAGATGGCCACAATGGTGTTTGGCAAGCCCACCAGGATGCTCTGATGCACTCTAAACTTTGAGAATCACTGCCTTAGGGCATGGTGCATTTAAAGAAGAGTGGATGGTAAGAAAAGTATTAATCTGGCAGTGTGATGTAATTACTGAGATGAAATATAAGATCAGAAATTTGTCCATGTGTGTAGACATGGGAAGCGTAGATAAGGAGCCAGGTTTGGTAAACCGGGTACCAGCGGGTCTGAGCAGTCACTGCAGCATGATGGGAGGCACCTGTCCAGAGTCCCAACCAGATGTCACAGACCACATGGCCTGGCTGTCTCTTCTTCATCAGGAATACCTGGCTCTGTCATAGCAGCACCTGCCAGTGTGCTCGTTCTTCTAAGGCAGGTCCTTTCTAGAGATTTAGTCCTGCTCCTAACAACGGTGTTGGCAGAGGGTGCAGTGTTGAATGACTATCTGCTCAGTTGCAGAATACTGTTTATTCCCCACTTCCCATTATCATGTTCCGCTAGGATGTGTCTGGGGATGTTCTGTGACCCTGTGCCAGGCATCAAACACCTGGGGTGGATTAACCACTCCACACCACACCATACTCTGCAGGCTGGACTAGACTAACCCCAATACTTGTTACCATGGTAGGCTGTCCTGGCGCCCTCCTCACCCCCATCTTAGGGAAGAAGAAAGCAATCATTTCTGGTACATTTCATCCCACTTCGATTAACTAGCTAATCTCGGACTTGTCCCAGGCTTATCTAATGAATTTTAGCTCACATTTAGGCACAGAATACTACAATGCTCCATTAAAAAAGGGCTTCATGTATCAAGTGTCACTAACAAAATTTTTCCCTTCATTTACCCCAACTCTTATATCTGGCATTCTCTAGAACAATATTTCCCCAAATATGTTTTTAAAAGATGCTATGTGTAAAAATGGTCTGTAGTTGAAGACATCTTGGAAGTACTAGATGAAACACATTTAATCAAGTTTATTTCATACTGAATGTCTCAGAGCCTCTACTCCATTAAAAGCCATTGTAAATTTCCACATGGGGCCAGTATAGCATGAATCCTTTTGTAAGCATCCTTGCCCATAGAATGCATGAGGAGTAAAGGTTATGCCTCAAAGGGACATGTTTTAGAATATGTTTCTTGAAAGATTAATGGGTAAAGTCTTGTGAAAAATTTTACCTATAAATTAAGCATGCAGAGATAAAAGCTTTTCTTAAAGTTGTGACACTGAGAACATTGTTTCTAGGGTTTATAACCACAAGCATACGATAGTCTAAAACAATGGCAAATTCCTTCCCTGACATGAGTGTTGAGGATCTAAGTTTTCAAAACAACTAACTTTTGCAGAAGGCATGAACAGAAAATTCCAGAGGTGGAGCTGCAGCTGCATATAGTTCCAGAATTCAAAGTGAAAATTGCCTCTGACAGTCATGCAATGTGTGTGTGGGGGGAGGAGGGCCTGCAAATGAGAGCTCTGTGGCTGACCAGAGTCGGAGCTCATCCTGGGCCTACAGCAGGATGTAAGGTTCCCTTTGTTTTCAAATGCTGTGCCTTGCTTTGCTTGGCATATGGAAATACATAGTTACAGCTTTAAAATTTTGGCTTTTGGTCTAACATAGTGTATACCTTATTATAGAATCTTGTGAGATATATGCCACTTGGATAATGTTAATTTAATCGTTAATTTTCTTTTAGCTCTCTCTCACTTTTTAAATTTTTTCCCCAGAAAACTTGAGACAAGTGTCAAATATAAAAAGCCTTGAATGCTGTCATTTGGGGCTGGAGAAGAGGCCAAATGAACCCTGGATTCTAAGTCTTAACAATGAAGTAATAATTTCTCTCATCAACATTGAATAATTTTGGCTCTTTTTACCAGGCAATAGCTTGATTGCATTGCTAGGTTTCTTGACTTAAGGAGCAAGAGGACAATAGCAAAAAATGGGCCAAGAAGAAAGCTCTAGGCTGGAAGCTGAAGGCTAGAATGTGTACGAAATTAACTGTAAGCACCCATGGACAGTTTTCTCAGGCTTTAACTGCCAGTGAGAGTGAAGAGGTCCAGGGGCTGTTAGCTTAGGCAAAGTTACTGGAGAGTTCTGCAGACAGTTTCTAAAGAAAACTTAGCAAATACAGCTCAATTCTGATATGAATTGCATTCTTCCTGGAGGGCACAATGTGAAGTAATTATGGTCTTGAACCTTTAACTAAAGTAAATATATTTGAACACCTTCTTTGCCAGGCACCATGCTACTAGGCATTGGGAATTCAACAGTGAGCAAGGCTCACGGAGAAGCTCACAAACCAGCACCCACTGAGACTCCTGCTGAGTGGGGTAAACAAAACAAAGGAAAAAGAGTGTTACTATAACTCCTAACAGCACCTTTAGATTAAATGGTCATGGAAGACCTCTAAGGAGACGACTTGGAAGGTGTGGGTGGAAGGAGGAAGGGTTAGATATCCAAAGAGCTGGGGGTAGAGGATGGAGAACATTCCAGGCAAGGGTATAGCTAGGGCAAAGACCCAAGTGATAAGAGTTTGACACGTTGTATAAACAGAAAGAAGTCTTGGGTGTTGAAAGCACAAAGAACAATGAAGAGTTCCAGAAGATAACATTGGAGGGGCAGGCAGAAGCCTGAGCGTGGAGGACAGCGGAAGACATAGCAAGGGTTTTACTCTGGGGTAATGGATTTGGACTTTTGAGCTCTGGAACTCTAAGGGAATAAATATGTGTTGTTCTAAGCCACCATGTTATAGCAGCCATAGGAAATTAATACATCTAGGAAGAAGGCTGTATCTGCCCTCCTCCTAACCCAAGTGAGAGAAACACGGCTGTCACGTGATGGGTGCAGTTTAATCCATAACAAAGTAGAGTCATCATTGACTCAGTGCCTGGTTGTCAGCACTGTTTTTCTAAGAACTCATTTTCCTTAGTTCATCAGATTTCCTTAGGTGTGATCAGATTAAGGATTAATACATATTAACGTAACTCATGAGAGTTAAACCACAGCACCAATTTATTGGTTTATTCATGGAAGTAGAAATACTAAATGTGCCCACTTAGCCAGATCAGCAGCTAAATGCGCTTTGATCTTGCTTGGAAAATGTAAAACCAGAATGATGGCTACTGGCTGATCGCCACATCTAATACTACCAAATCTTACAGCCTGGTGCACTCATCTCCCTGTGATGAGAACATGTACATTGGTCAGACAGGTCCCCACTCTCCTGACTACGCTGGGACATTCTGGCCAATTTTGACCCATAGGCACTACCTTTCTAGGGTCCTTGAAGATCATTATCATGCTGTTTTGACAACATTCCTTCCAATGTGCTGCAAGGATTGAACGTCAACTTGTATCATCTCCTTGTAACAGTAGTCTCACCAGGAACACATACTCCGCCTCTTCATTCACTCCCTGATTCATTCAAGAAACATCATTCAGTACTTACTAAGTGCTAGACATTGCACAAGATTTTACACACCAAGATAAGTATGATAAAGGCCCTATTTCCCAGGAATCCTATGGTATTTTAGTGGATTAAAAACTTCTGGATATTTCTTCTGTAAATAGCTTTATCTCACTCATTTCTTGGGATTTCATAACCTTCATTTTTGCAAGTAACATTTCCTTACCCCCATCGCCAAATTTAAGGATGGTCCAATTGAAGGCCTATAAACCAGTCAAATCAATGGAAAATCCTATCATCTGGACAATTTTAGACTATTTTATCGAAGTATTAACATTTCACAAGTCTAGTGTGACAAAGAGCCTAACATTTAAACAATCTCAGTGATGTTAACATTCCTGCAAAACAGAGGAGAGATGGTAGTGGCCACCTGTCCAATTTGGAAGGAAGGGATTTGGGCACTGGGCAGTCCCTTCCAACCTGTAGTTTTACTTTATCATGATGATTCACATGGTCATTGAGTGCAACTTACTTTAATTTTCTCAGGCCCCAAACTCAAGACTATTTAGGAAATCGTAAAATCACAAGCATGCCATCCACTTGAGCTGACGTACCTAATTCATTGCAGGTCTAACCAACAAGCTTCTGGCTCTCGAGCTATCGGGATTCTTCACCATCAGTTCCACAGAAAGACCATGCTCTGTAAACTTCCCTTCTTGGTTTGCTGTGGTATAAATCAAGTCTGAAGGTTAATATAAACTAGAAACTAGTATACTATGAAAGACTAGTGGAGGAGTGATTTTCCTGGGTGACCCAGAACAAGTCACTCACCTCTCTTGGCTCCAGTTTCCTTGTTTGTAAATGTTAGTTAAATTTTATGTCTTTAGTTTTTTCTTAGTCCTAAAATTCCACAGTTCTTTGAGAATCTCGGGAAAACATCACCACAAAAAGTTAAAGTTCTTTGGCTTGTTTGTAAGGAATCACATCCATTTTACAGAAATCTTTCAGACAAATGCCATTTTGAGTAGCTTATCACAATGCCGTTAACTCTAAACTCTACAGCAGATATCGTCCCTGCTCTTATGAAGCAAAGTGGTCAGTGGAAGCAGAGGCACCATTAAAGACAGACACACAAAACCCACAACAACTTTTATGAAACAAGTTCTTTATTCCAATTTTATATTTATAAAAAGACAAAGAATAGGGAGTAGGGAGGCAGGAGTGATGTGTGGTCACACTCAGACAGCAGAGGTAGAGGCCATAGGCCAACAAGAATGGGTCAGACCGAACTTCCCTGCTATTATTGATAACAGCAATGAACAAAAAGAAGTCCAAGCAGGGACCAAAGGCTTCAGTTACAAGGTCAGTCTGTCTGGGGAGAGTCAGACGGTCTGCCCAGCCTGTGTGCATGAGGAGGAATAAGGCTCAGGCCAGTCTATTGAGGTCTGGGCTCTGGGTAGACTGGGGCCCTTCTCTTGGAAGGTCTGGGCCGCCCTCTCCAGGGAACATAGGGGCCGGGGGGACGATACCGGGGAAAACCTCTGTGAACCACAGTGGGCCGCTGCTGGTAACAGGCTGGGGGTAAGGGGAGCATAGGTGGCTGGGGGTCAAACACAAAGTCAGGTTGGAAAGCAAATTCTGTCTGGGGAGTTGGGGGAGCACCTGAGTGGAAATGGTTTAAGAATTGATTTGACTGGAAAGGATGGTCTGAAGGAGAATAGTCATCTTGGGGACAGGGCAGGAATGGGGGCATCAGCTGGTGAAAGGGATTGGGACCAGGTTGTGGGGGCAAGTGTGGGAACAGGGGTGGGGGGGGAGATGGCCTGGGAAGCAGGGGTTGGCGTCTGGGCAGAGGCAGGGGTGGTGGTGGAGAGAAGGCCAGCTGATCTCTGCTGGCCTGGGGCTGCCTCTCAAATCTCTGGCGAGGTCTTCCTCTGGTTGGACCACCCCTGATCAACTGGCCCACCAGCTGCCGCTTGGGGAGCTCTACCCCCCAGGCGTCAGCCACGTGGGCCAGCAGCAGCTGGGAGAGATGCCGGTGCGCGAACTCGTTCCAGTGCACCCCGTCCTCCTGCAGGTGCATGTCCACGTGGCGGCGGAAGTGGAAATGCAAGTCCAGCACATCGAAGCCGTGCTTCTCCGCCTCCACAGAGCTGTGGAAGTTGGCTTCCATCACTCTGTTTTTCATGAAGGAGGAGGCCGAGGCCTGGAGTTCAGGCGGGAGGACGGGCGCCGTGATGTTGTCGCCCACGGGCATGGCCGTGTTCCACACCAGGAGGCACGACTTGGACAGCACCTGGCGCAGGAGCCCGAACAGGCTCTCCAGGTTCCGCAGGTAGCTCGGCCAGGAGTCCTCCCCATACCTGCTGATGTCCCAGAGGCAGGAGTTCATGACGACCAAGTCCGGGACGTGCTCCTCCGCCTGCAGCTTCTCCAAGATGCCCTTGAGGTAGTCCGAGTAGACGCGCGTCAGGAAGTAGAAGCGCACCTTGTGGTGGCCGGAGCAGAACTCGCGCTCCTCGCGGTAGTTGGTGCCGTTGTGCCCGTGGCTCTTCCGGCCTCCATGCACCAGCTTGTCCTGTTCGAAGCTGTCCTCCCCCTTGGCCCGGAGCTGGTTGGGAGTGAGCAGGCAGTCCTTCTGCAGCAGGAGCACCAGGTCCTTGTACACAGCCCTCTGGACCGAGTCCCCCAGGATGACCACGAACTTGTTGTGGAGCAGCTGCTGCACTTCGGCGGTCAGCAGGTGGACCATGACGCCCGGCGCGCGCCGCCTAGCTCCTTCCTTTCACTCGCTGGGTCTGCGCAAGGCTAGGACAGAAGGAGACAGCGGACGCGAGGGACCCACCTCGGGCCGGCACAGTGTGGGGAGGGCTGTGGGGAGACGGGGACAGAGCTATGGCCCGGGGCACTTGCAGGGCAGGGCTCCACTCCCTTCAGCCTGGGAAGAGGGGAGCCTGGAGCCAGAAGCCCTGGTTGGTCCGGCCGCAGCTGATGCCTGAAACTTGACTCTGAACACCCTGGAAACGCAGGTTCCCTGCGGCCACGCGGGGCATCGCTCTTCCCACACCCGCCTGAAGGTAGCCCAGATGTCTGACAAGTGCAGAACGGTTGGGCAAACTCTTCAGCTGTTAAATAATGAGGACTGTCATTAAGGAAGAATGTGGAGAATGGGATACACCCGTTAAGTGGACGTTACATACCATAGGTGTGCCCCACATCACTGAAACTGTGTTAAAGAGATATGCATAAATAACATTGAAAGAAAATATGCAAAACCAGTTTGGAATAGGACAGTAAGATTATAGATGACTTGGCCTTACCCTCTTTTTCTAAGTACATTTTATATAGTTGTACATCAATTTTAATAACTTGAAAAGGATTTAATGAAATGCAACAGGCCACCATAAGGAAGAGTACCTATGCCAGGTCCGAAAACATAAAAACAAGATTTCTTGAACAAGGAAGCAGCTGTTTTTTATCAACAGGACTTGTAAAAAAAATAATAAAATTGGAAATAATTCACATGTGTGTTCAGTAATAGTCATCTTCCATTTGAAGATCAGAATATGCCACCCCCAAATATGCTACTTTGGCATAAGAAATATTTTGAGCTGAAGGCCACTAAGAATCAAAAGATGCAAGATGAGCTGTCTGCCCTCCCTTTATGTACCTAAAAGCAGGGCATAAATTTCCCTTTGGGGAAGGTGCCCCTTTCCCCCACCAAGGAGAGAAGAATCAAGGAAGACAGGGAATTGTCACCATCGAGATGAGTGTGCATACACAGACCTGACTAAACTAGCCCTTATTTTCCATTCGTTCCCCCATATAGCCTTTCCCCACAATTTATCCTAGTCACTTCCCCACAATTTATCGTCCCTTGAAACTCATACCTTTTGTTCTTTGTTAAAATGGTATATAAGCCTGAGTCTAACTGCCTCTTTGAATTTCATTCCTTTTCCATGAACTCTTGTGCACATAAATATTAATTTAGGCTTTCCTGCATTAGTAAACACTTTAATAGGTGTGGTGGATAGCTATTGTTAAATTACACATTTAGTTTTTAAAAGATACACTATTTGTGGTTTTAAATGGGTACAAGTACACAAATGAAAACATGTAGGCGGATAGAATGTAAGTGTTCCCCTAAGAGAACAGTTGAAAATATTGGCTTATTTGAATCTTCATTCAAATGTTCTTGGTATCAGCTAAAAAGCTTAAAGACAGGATTTAGCTCACTGTGGTACAACAAAAGGAGACATAATTAAAGCAAACTACAAATCTCTTTGAGGCTCAGGCATGTTCACTTGTTCATATTAATTTATTCATCCTATTCACACTTAATAAACATCTACTAAATGCTCCACGTGGGGAATAAATATAAAAATGAGTAAAACCTGGTCTCACCCTTCAGGAACAGATCAGATATATTCACCGATACCTGTAATACAGAGTCGAGAGTGCTAAGTGCTATGAAAACAGAATGAACAGGTGGGGTGGACCTTCAGGGGTCTTTGCGAACAAGTTTCTTCTACTCAGACCTGAGTTTCCAAAGTGCTAAGTGAAGGGGAGAACTTGTCCCCGGTGTTCCCAGGGCTCCCAGGCCACGCCATGTGGGCTGAACTCTGGTCATATTCTGTACCTAGTCCCCTAGAGTATAGGACATTATCCCTTTCCATTAGTTTCTCTCGTGTAGGTTGGCAGATCTGACTAGCCCAGGGCTGTCTCTTTCAGTCGTATTTACATGGCCCAATACTTTCCTTCTCTGAGTGTGAAGCACCTTAGACTTGGACTCACAGATGTGAGTCGAATCCGCTACTTAAAACCTGTGGGAAATGGAGGCACTTAAGTACACTGGGGAGGAGCACTGCTTTTGGAGCCACACTATCTGGGCTGGAATCTCAACTCTTCTATCTGTTAGCTCTTTGTCCTTGGGCAAGTTATTTAACCTTTCTCTGCCTTAATCTTCCTTATCTGTAAAATGGGACTTTTAGCCCCTGCTTCAGAGATTTGGTGTGAAGATTAAATAGAAAGTGTTGAGAACAATGTCCTGACACATAGCATGGACATGGATTATTATCACTGAGCAGGTTTCAGAACACCAGGTTGATCATCTGTAAAAGGGGGAGGGGCGGTTATAATATTTGTGCTTTTTTTCTAGCAGGGTTCTGGGAAGATCAAATGAGAAGATGCAAGTGAAAGATTCTGAATGAAACAAAGCTAATGTTTACTGAACAGCTACTGGATGCCAGGTGCTTTGCGAATGTTATCCTATTTATGAGATAATTCTAGTATCTCCATGCTATCGGGAAGGAGCTAAGATTTAAAACCACTGATGCCAAAGTCTGTCTCTGTAGGAGACACCCCTTAGAGCAGAACCCTCTGTAGGCGAGTCTGAATCCAAAAGCTTGGTTCATGTCAGGGAGATATTTGAGGACAAGAAGAGAGAAGGTGTTTCGGTGCGCCTTTAAGCATAGGTAGGTAATCTGCCTGCTCAGGAGAGGTGGTCCATGTGTACTTAGTGGGTGGAGGGCTGCAAGTGAGAAAAAAAAAAAGTATCATCCCAGACTTTAATCTCAAGCAAGAGACATGCAAAAATTAAAAGACCTGGATTTTAGAATAACCAACACAAAACTCTACAGAGTTCAGGGCCTCACAGTGTTTGAAAAATTCTGGCTGCCCTGTACCTTGGCCAGTAAACTCAACCCACCCAGATGCTGTTCCAGGGGCTTGGAGTCAAACCCGGCAAAAACAGCCACCTTAGAATTTCTTATTGTTCTTCTACAATGGAACATGTAGAGTGGATTGTAGAAAAGATGGGAGGGGGGAAATGACTGGGAAGAAGCACTCCAGTTAGAAGTGAAACTGAAAGGAAATTCGTGAAATTCTTGATCAAGAGCACCACAGCTGTAACAGGATTAACACATCAGACATCCTCAGGTCGACTGCTGTGGGATGCCAAGCATGACAAACAAAACCTAACCAAAACAAAGTGACTTTTTCAGGGGGAGTGAATGAGGAATACTTTGGAGCTGAATCTTCTCTGGTGGGGGTGGGGGGGGGAAGGTTAGTAAGTTCCATTGTCAAAGGTCTTTTTATTTATAAAAATGAAACAAAAAAGGGGATTGAAAACGGATCAGTGGCCTTTTTAGCTTGAGTCTTTCTTTGCTTCAAATTTGCTAAACTCACTTATTAGTTTTAGTGACTATATGATAAACTGACTCATTCGTTCATTCATTCATTCAGTGAGGATCACTGAGAACTAGATATTGTGCTAGGTGCAAGGAGGAGGTATAAAAAGGCAACCTCTTTTCTCAAGAGGATGGGTAAGAAAATGGACATGTAAAAATATCAAAGAAGGACCTAGTAGCTAGAACTGATGGAAGTAAATAAAATATCAAAGCCAACACGAAGAGTCAAAGGGGAGGGAGATTTACGCATGATCACTGCACTCTGATTCCAACCTCAAATTAAAATTGACTTTTAAAAGTTTCATGAGGATCCCTGAAATCATAATTATAAGTAGTTCCATGTTTTTCTGTTTTCAAAGAAAAATTTGGGCTTTGGCTAAAGCTCTGACAGAAATATACATTAATAATGACTACTACTCAAATAAATCACCTTCAAGCATCTTGCTTAGATTTCTGTTTGGGGATAATTAATTTTTCAACAGCTTCATAAACCATGACTTATAAATCACTGACTATTGCTTTATAACTATCACAAATGAAACACATAGCATTTGTTCTTTATACATTTTTGTGTTGTAGAAATCAGGTTCGGTTTTTTCTTTTCTTATTGATCATCAGTTACAGGAAGAGACAAAGTAATAGGCCAGTTACTCCGGAGACCCTGCAGAGAAGTCTTAAATCACTAACAATTGTTTTGATTGGCTGTAGGAAGTACTTCTAACTAGTTTTCAAGATTCTTGCGCATGACTAACTATCTTACTGCAGCATTATACGAGGAATATAAATAGTTCATTTCCTTCTAACTGCATTTTTAGTGATCAAATCTATATTTGAATTTTCCAAGATCTCCTTAAACTTTAACAGAATAGATGGTACAAATAAGAACATAATTTTTTTTTTTCATGAACTCACCTCTATAGATTACTAGTTCTTGGAATTTGTTCAGTTTTCTAAGTGGGATTTAAACTTGTCAAAAATTAAACTGCATGTCATGTAAAGTTTCCAAAGAAAAAAAAGAAAAGCAAAAGATTCAAACTTCTCTTTGGGAAAGCTTAATGAATTTTCTGTGGATTGGGGTTTCTCAAAAGGTTCATCTTTTGAGTTGGGGCAAGTCAGTTAACAGTCACTCCTCTATAAACAAGAAAATGGGGAAAATAAGGCAAGCCCATTATTTTAAAAAGTCGTTTCAGGAACAAATGTTTAAAGACATGTAAGAGTACTATGAGATACTATGATAAATAAAGCAACGGAAAGATGATTTCCAAAATCTTGGACTGATTTGAATCCCCTACCCCCAATAACCCCACCTCTAAAATGGGCCTCAGCTCTGCAGTCCATTAATTAATTCAATAAAAATTGAGGAAACACTGTCTATCTGGGGATACGTCAGTTGTCATTCTGCAAATCAGGCTCACGTCCCCCACAAGGATCACGGTTTCTCCATCCCATCCCAGCCCTATCATATGGCCCATACTTCTAACTTGGCTATTCAGTGCGTTCCTGTACACTGCATCTAACATCTCAGGAACATGTGACATAAATGGAAATTGGAAACTAGATTAATGATCTTCAGACTGGCCCCATGTAACCACAAGTCTTCCTTTGGAGGCAGGAATCACTGTGGACATGTTCAATTTATATCTGTACCGTCCCTGTGGGGCCAGATCTTAATTTGTGACTCTTTTGTAATAAAATATCAACAGAAGCACTTCACCCATTTGAAGAGTCTCAAAATTACCAAGTTTAAAAATCCTTAAGGCAGCATATTCTACCCCCACGGCAATAGTCTAATATAAAGATTTCTTATGGATTCTACAAAGAAACACAGGGGACGTCTTTGCTGAGCGAAGTAGGGGGTTCATAACATCTGATATGCAAGTTACTTCTATAAAAACAAAAGATAAACTATCTGATAAACTGAGCCTTTCTTCAAATAATCCCATTAAAAAAAACCCTTTTGTTTTACAAAAGGATCTCCTAAAGTAAAAGAAAAAAATATCAAAGCAATGGAAGCAAAATGTAAGCAAAAATATGACTTCAATCATGGACGGCCTATAACAAACTTCCATATTCTGGTCTCGAATCATCATTTAAACGGTATTTGCTAACTCCCTACCTATTATTCCTCTGACAAGAATGAAAGATCTTGCAAGTCAGTGCCTTTCACTTCCAGGAAACAAGGAAGTCGGATGTGGACTCTGGCCCTGAACAGCTGTGTGCTCTAGCGCTGGTATTTTTTTCTGGTGTCCAACAAGGGTAATACCCCCTACTTCACTGAGTAACAGTGAAGACCAAAAAAGACCAAGGGCAGTGTTCACCACACAGCGCCTGTCTCGCCTTAGGCATCTTTAACCCCTGGCACAGCAACCCCTTCCTCTTGGGGGGAAGCCCAGCCCGAAGATGGCACCTCGCTCTGGTTCCCTCCCTCAGACCTCAAACCCACGGCTCCCTTTCCTCCCTCCCAAAGGGGCAGAGCTGTACCTCCTCAGGTGTACGGGGAATCCCTCAGCTCGGGTGGCTTGGTCCTCCTACCTCCTCAGGTACCTTGCTTCAGGATGTCCCCCAGAGAGGGGAGAATCACACATTCTACCTTTGCTTCCCTCTCCCTGGGCTGGCTCCTCTCTTAAGCCTTAAGCACATTCTCGTTTCTTGCTTTAAAAAAGAAAGGAAACTTCTGACTCCACCTCCGGGACAGTCCTATCTTTTGCTTCCCCTTCAAGGCCACTTTTTACAAAGTTGTCTGAACTGGCGGCGTCTGGGTCCTTGCCTCCCACTCACTCCTCCTTTTACTTTAAATTTAGCTTCCAGCTCCGCCAAGGCAAAGAAACGTTTGTCAGTAAATCACCAACGATTTCCTCGTTGCTCTTTTCAGGGGCCACCTCTCGGTCCTTATCGCGTCTGCAGCATTCCTAGCTCCTTGGGGCTGGGACCCCGTCGATGGCTCCCCTCAAAACTCTGCGGGAGAGCCTGACACCCGGTTCTCCAGCCTCACCTCCCCCAGCATCCTCCTGAGCTTCTCTCTCTCCGGCGATCCCCAGCTGTGGGTCTATCTCAAGGCCGGCTCCTCGGCTCCTTCCTTCTTTTCTTCAACATTCCTCCCCTCGGTAAATTCATCCGCTCTCTCGTTGTCCATCGATAAGGTGAAAAACATCCCTATTGGCCCAAACTTGTTCTGGTTGACCTTAGTTTTCCGGGCAGAATTGTTAATAGCGACCCTCCCCCTAAAGGTCCCCAGTGGGATGGAAACAAATTAAACCGTCTCCTTATCAATTACCATTTGTATGCAGATGACCCCGCATTGAGGCCAGAAAGCGCTGGGGCTGGGAGGGTGGGCCCTGAATTCAGCCCCCTGGGTTTATATCCTGCTCCACCGCTTACCAGCCTCTGAGACCCTGGGCCAATGAAGTCATCTCTCCGCACTTCTGAACCCTCACCAACAAAACGGGAATAATACTATGGATTTCTTAAGAAGCAAGTGTTCAATGAACACGTGTAAAGTCCTTAGCATGAGATCCACCACATTTCTAAGTGCTCAATAAATGTAGCTAGCCCAAACTTGTCTCCTGGGTCCCAGATGTCTTCAGAAGAGTAGAATAAAGTTCCAAGGGGGCTGGGGAGGGTGGGGGAAAGGGAGGGGCCAGGAGTAATTTAGTCTGTGTGGGCCTTTTATCACTTCAAAACTCTCAGGACGCCCATTAGCCTCCCATCAAACTGCGGCTGAATTCCTAACATAATTCTCCTGTGACCTCTGCACAATCTTCCTAAAGGTAAATATTGATCATCTGTGGGAATGATGGCGGCGCATTTTCAGAGGGCTGCTATATAATTTCTGTTTACAACCCTGGCTGGGGATAACAAGATGGAAATAAACTCGGCTTCTAAAATGCTTGAGTCAAGCCATTTTTATTTTTCATGACTGTGGCCATTTTCACTATTCCTGAAACATAAAAATCCTAGAATGATAGCCTGGATATAGAACAGTTCAACTATTGTTTTGGCCGAAGAAAGAAAGAAAGAAAGAAAGAAAGGGGGGGGGGAGGGAGAGAGGGAGAGAGGGAGAGAGAGAGAAAGAGAGAGAGAAAGAGAGAGAAAGAGAGAGAAAGAGAGAGAGAAAGAGAGAAAGAAAGAAAGAAAGAAAGAAAGAAAGAAAGAAAGAAAGAAAGAAAGAAAGAAAAGAAAGAAAGAAAGAAAGAAAGAAAGAAAGAAAGAAAGAAAGAAAGAGAGAAAGAAAGAATTTTTAAAATATTCTTTAGGGAGGAGGATGTTGCAATAGATTTTGGGAAGCTGAGCACTGTGACCAATTTCACCTCTGTTTTAGATTTTATAGGGAACTTTTCTACTTCCCATAGACGTCTCTTAATCCTTAAGGAAGTGTGTCTGACGTTGATTGCAACACTTTCTAAAATGGGAGAGTTTTCATTTGATACGTTTTCTCATATTTCTCAATTTCACATCTTCACTTTCATCTGATAGGCTGGCATAACTCCAGCATTTCTAAACTTTGTTTTTTTAACCCAGGGTATGATCCTTCCTCTGTGCGTCTCCCCAAAGCCTGGAGGTGAATGATAGCGCTTGTGTATACCCAGAGGGCTTTTTCTTACTTTTCCATGTTTGCTCTGTGACTCAGCATTGAGTGTTCCCTACCTTCCTCCTCTCCTGAAATTCTCTTCCTTCTTTAAGACCTAGTTTAAAATACCATTCTGTCTAAGAGCCTTCTCTATCTTCCCAGACAGAAGAGTCAACCCTTCCTCTGACAGATGCCTCTATTCAGCACTTGGTTCTGTTTTATACTATAATTAACTGTCCATGTGCCTCTCTACCCCAGTGCATCCTAGTCCTGGGGTCTCATCCATCCTTGAACCCCTCAGGCCATAACCTGGTGACTGAGGCATAATAGTTAGCATCCGTGGAAAGTTCACTCTGTGCAAGGCCTATTCTAGCCTCACGACCTAGTGAGGTAGGAACTGTTATTGCTCCCCATTCTATGGATGAATAAACTGAGGCTTGAAGAGGTTCTGTAAATCACCCAAGGTTCTATAGCTAGTAAGATGAGGCAGCACTGTCCCTTCTTGATGGTGAAGCTTTTGACTGATTAGATAGATGTAAGATTTTGGTTTGCTTCTTTGAAATGTGAGGAAATAAGGCCCCAGAGCCTGAGCTTTTAACCCCGGCTATAAATATTTGTTGAAATTAAGAGGCAAAAATAGTCATATCTAGAAAAAAAAACTTTGCATGTAGTTTTCCTTTCTATTCTCTGTTGAAAAACAAAACAGAGCAATGTGTGGTGCGTGGCTTTAAATTGTTCCACAAGAAAAGAGGGCAGGTATGAAGTCAACCTGGTTCTGTTTCATCACTCAGATAGTTAGCTGTTCCCTCTGAGGGTCATTGCTGCTCTAATTTTTTTTTTTAATTGAAGTACAGTCAGTTACAATGTGTCAATTTCCGGTGTACAGCACAATGTCCCAGTCATGCATAAATAAATATATATACATTTTCACATATATATATTTGTTTTCACTTTCTTTACACACTTATATTTGTTTTCATATTCTTTTTCATAGTGCTGCACTAATTTGTGTTTCAAATTTTTCTGTACTTACTTTGACTACTCTAGATTCAGCGGTTGAATAAAAAGCTCCCATGGTTGAGAAGGCAGGGGGAGGGTGAGCACAAATCATGACCAAATTGCTTCAACTGATGGACAGGTTGGGTTCTGAAAGTTCTGTCTCCAGGAATGACCACAAAAGCCCACTTAACCAGTGATGGGAACACTAGGTGAGTCAGCGGCCGAGGGTCTCTGTCACCTCCAGGGCTCACTTTACCTCTGTGTGTTCTACCTTGCCGTGGGAGAAATGGCCCCTGCGTCCTCTAGGGGGATTGCCCCAAAGAGCTTTTCAAATGGGTATGATTTTATTATAGCTGTTGTTGTTCTTATTAACAGTATTAACTAGTATGCAAATACCAAGTGCAATAGTGTTTCTATGGCGAACAAACTTCTGAATTTAAAAACAGGCTTCTAAGAGCCAGTCTCTGTCTGCCTTGCTCGCTACCAACACTACATGTAGAGGGATCTGGAAGCTCTGGGTTCCCACTGCTCTGGGTGTGGATCTCCCCACCAAGGGTAGAAACAGGAGGAGGGACAGATGCAGGAGGGGAGGGAGCTGGGAGACCGGGAATCTAGGCGGGAGACCAGGGATCTAGGCTGGAGAACCCTACACACCGACTGATTTCCAACACCAGGCTTTTCCCAAATCGTGCTCTCCTCCCTTCGGCTTGGAGTTCGGACCTGAGTTTCTTCCTACTGCCATGGTTAGCAGAGCTCCCTGCTTCTCCCTTATAGCTCTGCACTGTCTACCTTAGGGTTACTTGTGGAAATCAAATGAAATGCTCTGTAAACTCCAGGGTGTTCATAGTTGTTATTCTCAGCCACCTCGGCATATTTAGGGGCCGGGACTTAGCAGTTAAGGGAACTTTCCAACGAAATGAAGCATTTCTCTTATTCTTCACTAGTTGAACTTGTTATTCAGCCACGTCATTTAGTACCCATCCGACAGTACGCTAAGTGTTTTACCTGCTCACCTATTTATTCCTCCAAGAACTATAAGAAATCGGTACTTAATTTTTCTCCATTTCACACATTCGAAAATTAAGTTTGAAAGATTGAGTCATCTGCCCAAGGTCATCCATTTTATAGAAAGCAGAGCTGGGAGGCAAAACTGATGCCAAGCCTTTGTGGTCAACCACAACATACGAGATTGTACAGACAATAGACGCTTCACATCCGTTCTCTGGTTCATGACTGGCTGTTTCCTCGCACTGTACACTTTGAGAGATTTAATCGTTTATCAGTCACGAAACCTTCTTATTACAAAATAACAGTTGTCTCTTTAGGGCTGTTCAGTTAAGGGTGAGAGGTGGGGAGTGGGCTAGGATGGTGATTCCTTCCTATAGTAAGTGCCCCAAAAATGGGGATCCCAAGAAAGGATGGTCAGAAATGTGAAATTAATGCTTAAAATAAAATGGGGAAACTGGCAAGTACGTATTCATTACCGGAACTGGTGATTGAAGAATGTACCTCTCAGTTGATTCTAGATTTCTTTCCTAGACAAGACTCCTTTCTGGCTAGAGGTCAGACTGCCAGGCTGGAGAGCCCGGTGCCTGGGCTGCGAGGCAGATACGTTCACCTCTGGGCGCTGCTACGTTTGTGAGGCAGCATCTGGGGACAAGATGCCATTTCCGGTGGCATCCGGGGCAAATGACACAAGTCAGCATTTACTTTCTCGCATTAGGAAGTGGAAGATGGATGACTGTAACTTTAAGAATTTGGCAAATAGGAAAATGCAAAGTAGTAAGAAAATCAAAACAGAGCATATTCCTGGAATATGCTTGTTTTCATGTCACGTGTCTCAGGAATTTGGGTGTCATTTATAGTGATTCTTGCTTTGTTTTGTTCAGACCCTGGACTCTTATTACCCTTACTTTTGTGGTTTGTTTGCAGCTGAGGAAGCTACTAAATGGAGGGAAGGAAGAAAAGATGGTGATGGAGAGGAAGCGGGGGATAATAACAAGGGGGAACTGCTCAGAGGTAGACTGCTCCCTTTTCTGGTTAATTTTTTAAAGTAATAATCCCGCACGTTTGTGTGGTGCATTACAGCTTACAAACCACTTTCAAATCACTTTTCCCGTGCTTTTCCCTGTGGGTGGAAGAACAGCCCATTCCTCCCCCTTAGAAAGCCCTGCTCAGGCCTCGGGGAAACACAGACACCGGGGCAGAGCCAGGAGGACTTCCTGATGCCTGCTCCACGGCTCCATTTGAAACCAGCAAGTGACTGGAGGGGGAGATGAGAAGTGGTCCTCGGATCGATTAGACAAGTTCAGAGCTCGCTTTCCTTGGTTTGGGAAGAGGACACGATTTGGAAAATGAAGGATGTCACCTCCCCTACAGACATCAAGATGAAAGAGGAGGAAATAAATCAGAAAAAAGAAAAAGAAAGAAAAAAAAAGAGGAAATGAGGTTTTAAAAAGGTTTTCCCCAAACAGTGAACTTTCCGGAGAGGTGTTAAGCACTTTAGGATGGTACCTCTCTCCACTACATTAAATGGTATAAAATAACTGACGAACAAGAGTAACAGATTCCAAAATAGTCCTGAAATACATGCCCCATGCCCTCAGTTTTTGTTTTTAACTCTATGCTTTAGGTAAACTGGACTATAAAGTTGTCTTTTCTTGAAGCATCTCATTTTACTTTACTACACGGACTGCTGAATGGACGGCTTAAAAATCAATCCCACCCTTTATACATTGCTTTAATCCTCTTCCCTACAGCCACAGATCAAATGAGTTAGCATTATTTTCCCATGAATTTTCATACAATTAGTATTGAGTCTTAAGACAGGGCTATACCAATAACTTTAGAATTTTAAAATTCAAGAGTAGTCTGTGACGTAACTTTGACAATGTGCCATTTATTTGACGCTAGCAATTCTGGAAATGAGTGGCAAGTCTAACTTTAGGATTTTAAAATTCAGCGTAGTCTATGGCATGACTTAAAAACTTGCCATTATTTGATTCCAGCGATGCTAGAAATGAGCTACCACTCTTTCCGGTTCTCTAGATTCCAGCTCGTCTGAACACTGTGAGAATAAAAGAACAATCCAGAGGCGGATGACTGAAATTCACATAATCATCCGAAAACCAGAGAATAGAGGAGCTGAAATAATGCAAATGATAATCTTGCTTATCCTCTTTAAATTTAAAATGAATCTGTTTGAGACCCAGCAACAGATTTTCCACCGATTTCCTTACTCCCAAGAACTTACTATGATACGTGGAGAGAGTTACTATTGCCATTCTGGCACCATCTCATGTTCCGTGGCTCAGTGAGCTGGCTCATCCACCACACTTGGCTTTTCCCTAAGAGAGAATGAGAGCTGACGCGTGTATAATATTTTACCCGTAGAATCTGCTGTCTCAGCAGATCCTTGTTCATAAACTAAGGCGAGCTCTAATTATTATCTTCACCTTGCAGATGGTGAAACTGAAACCCTGAGAGAGCTTAAATGACTTAAATCACCTTGAGGGATCAGCCCAGGGACGTGGAGCATTCTGACTGCAGGTGGTCATCGTCATGGTCCCCTCTGGGCGGACTGGGGGTGGGGGCGGGGCAGACAGGGCACCTTGCCCACACTGTCATTCTTCTTTTGCTTATTTCTAGAAGCTAGTTAATGCACATGGCACAAAACTTCAAAAGCTACGAGTGGGATGAGTGAGAAGTAAGTTCCCCTCCCTTTCTTGTTCCCTGGTCCCTCATTTGTCTTTCTAGGAACAGCACTGTCATTGGCTTCTTGTCTATTCTAACAGTCTCTCCTTTCATACATCACAAAGTCAGTGTCTCTTTTGGGGGGGTGTAGTTACGTTTATTTACTTATTTTTAGAAAAGGTACTGGCGGTTGAACTCAGGACCTTGTGCACACTAAGCATGCACCCTACCACTTGAGCTCTACCCTCCCCCCAGGCTTCTTGTCTATTCTACCAGAAACATTCTATACAGATATTCTATGTTTCTCTGAAATACTTTATTCTCTCTTTCTTCCTTCTACAAGCATCAACTTCCCTTTTTATTGAAAGCGATTGTCTGGAAAGAATGCAAACACCACTTGGAGCAGATGTTGAATGGCAGAAAGTCTCTGGTGAGCTAATCACCCAGATTGTTCCATTCAGATCTTTGAAATGGGGCAGAAAAACTCAGGACTCCCATCAGCCTGTAAAAGGATGTGCACCAGGCTGTCCCCCTGGTGTGGGCCTGCTACCCCATCTGGGGACCACTCCAAAACCCTGATACTGATTTGTGTGTGATACGGTGACTGCACGTATCACATCTGCTGATGGTGAGGATTAAAGCCTGGGCTGTGATGCTTTGAAATAAAGTGAACTGTCAGATCTCTGGCTTTGGGGCCATAGAAACTTAGGTTTGAAACCTGATTCTGCCCCTTATGTCTGCATGTCTTTGTAGTCACTTACGACCTCTGTGACTGATTTTCTCAGCTGTGAAATAGTGATGATAATAACCACTACATAAATGCAAGGGATAAATGACAAAATAAACTACAGAACCAGGGACAGAGTGGTGTGTAATAAAATATATCTATATCACTATCCGTGGCTCATCTAGTCATTCTTTCTTTCACTCATTCATTCAAAATCATTATGGCAGACACGGTTACTAAGCAAGGGATATAGATGTGAATAACACATCGGAAAAAAAAAATCCTAGTCCTTACAGAGTTGACATTTGGGTTGGAGGAGGCAGACAGCTAAAAAGTAAGTGAAATGATATATCAGATAAAAGAGAAGAGGAAGGATTGCTGGATGGGGAGGATGTCGGGACTGCGGGTTGGAATTTTAAACAGGGTGATGACAGGGCTCACAACACTTCCTTAGGATACAGCAGCTCAGCATATGAAATATTTTAAGCTGAAGGATTGTGGGAAACAGCAGGTTCCGGGAAGAATCTCTGGCCTCCCCGGCCTCCCCTGAAGCAGGTTGTAAGACCCTGTGCGGGAGGTGCCCTCCCTACACCCAGAGAAGGGAGTATCCTTATCTCAGAAAACAAAGGGATTCTGAGAGGGAATTCCAACAAGCAGGCCTTGCTAAGTTTCCTCAGTCCACCGCCCTTAGCTCTTACCCCTGATCCTATCAATCGTCACCAAATCTAGCGTAGAAACACTCAGGCTGAGCCTTCCTTTGGGTCTTCATTTCCTTAGGAAGGCTCATTTGTAGCTTTTCTATGGTTAACCTGTCTTTTGTTACAGAGACCCGGCAGGATAGAAAAGTCCAGCTGTGGTCTGGAGAAGATGAGCAAAATCTGGAGGGAGGTGATGGAGCAAACCACATGGAGACCTGGCGGGAGAAAGCTCCGAGCAGGGAGGACAAGGAGGAGGTGAGTGCGACTAGACTGGAGTGAACAAGACAGGGAGACAGAGGAGCTGGAGAAGAAAGGAGGCAGATCATGGACCACTGAAAGGACTTGGGCGCAAGGACTTTGGGAGCCACTGTGAGGGGTTTGAGCAGACAACTAACACCGCCTTACTCTAGACTGTCTGAGGGGAGAGGGGAAGCAGGGTGACCAATTAGGAGGTTACTGAGTAAAGCAGGAGGTGAGGCTTGAACCAGAGTGACATTAGCCAAGGAAGGAGAAATGGTCAGATTCTGGATCTATTTTGATGGTATAGGTCATAGGATTTGCCTGTGGAGATAAAATGGGGTGAGAGGAAAGGAGGGGAGACAAGGCTAGCTCTGTGGCTTTTGGCCTGAGCAATAGGAGGGGTGAAGGTACCGAGATGGAGAAACATTGGGAGAAAGAGGTTTGAGGGTGGAGGGCTTGTTCGTTCAAGATTCCTTGTCCACATCCAAAGTGAGATGTTGAGCAGGGATTTGGATGTGCAAGTCTGGAGCCGAGGGGAGAGGGCCAGGCTGGAGATGGCAGTTAGGTCTGGGTTTGGATGCTGTGGCTAATGGAGAAGGTGAAGCTGAGAAGAAAAGAGGTCCGAGAATTGAGCCCTGCAGCACTGCGGCCTTAGGTCAGGAAGAGGAGGAGGAGCCCCTAAAGGAGACTGAAAAGGAAGAGTCAGTGAAGCGGGAGGAACTAGGGGCGTGTGAGGTCCTGGAAGCCAAGAGGAAAACGTGTATCAGGGGAGGAGTCCCGGGACGGACGGTCTGTGTCAGAGACAGTGGATAGATCAGTGCGGTGTTTGGCTGTTGGCTTCGGACCGTGCAGGACACTGGTGACCTAGATGGAGTGGTGGGGACAGCTGCTGATTACAGTGGTTAAGGGAGACTGAGGGGAGATTTGGAGGCAGTACCACCTTTGAGGAGTTTTATTATCAGTAAAGGGAAGCAGAGAATGAGAAGTCAGCTGGAGGAGGAAGTGGGGTTAAGAGAGTTTTATTTCCTTTTAAAGTGGGAACAACAGGAGGGAAGGTACAGCTCAAGCAGCAGAGCACGTGCTCAGCATACACGAGGTCCTGAGTTCAGTTCCCAGTACTTCCTTTAAAAAAAAAACCTAATCACCTCCCCCCTACCCCGCAAATAAATATAAATAAATAAATAAGTGGGCACAATAATAGCGTGTTTGTATTTTACAGGGACGATTCAGTAAACGGAGGAAAAACAAATGTGGCTGGAAGAGTGAGGAAGAATTGCTGGGGCGACGTCCTCGAGTTGGCGAAAAGGGTGGCACCCAGTGCCCAGGTGGAGGGGTTGGCTCTGGATGGCAGCGCCGAGCGTTCCACCAGAGAAACGGTGGGGAAGACACATGATGTGGGGGAGGCGACAGCTGGCGGGAGTCTTCCTGATTGTTATTTCTCCAGTGAAACAGGCAGCAAGGTCCAGGTCGCCAGCTGGGCGTGCGCCTGGGGAAGGTGGCATTAGAGGTTGGAGGATGGAGCAGAAGGTATGAAACAGTCATCTGGGAGGCGGGGAGGCTGTCGCTGCTGCGCAGCACGGTGGGCCACTTAAAGCAGGAGCCCTCATTTGAACTGAGGATGCCCAGCCCAGGAGCTTGGTTTTCTCTAGTCTTTTCCAGCCACGTGGGTGCAGGGGCAGAGCAGGCAAAAATGGTAGTTAGTCAGGATTGGGGTTTGGCCTTTTGGTTTCTCCTAATGTAGGTTAATAAGCCATTACAAATTTATCATTTGTTTTAAACCATGATCGATTTAAAACCAAACTCATAAAAGCCAAGTATTATAATTAATGAAAAGGGATTCTGCCTATAAGGGCAAAAATAATGTTCCTTTAATATTAACGATTTTTTAATAGTTCCAGCCACAGATTAATTTAGACTTCTCTTTCTACAAGCCATTATCATTTTATCCACGTTTTCTATTTCAAGGAATACTTATTTTTCTTATCTTCTTGGAACGGAGTGTTTCAAGCAGGCCAGAAATCAGCACACTAAATATTTACTTACAAATGCACTAATTTCAGCCAGCTGGTGTGTGTTTGTGTTCAATCAACGCCTGGCTACCTTAAAAAGAGGCCCAAATTTGGCAAAGCACAAAACGATATGTCTTTTTCTTTGCTTGTATGACTCGACACAATACATATTTGTGAGAATTTCTCTTCAAAGCGTTTGCATTTGGCACTTTCAAGTGCATGTGAATAATTTGTTTCTTGTGAGGCACAAAGTCTTCTCTGAGAGTATATTAAGACTTTTGAGACTGGATCAAAACGTCTCCCCAGTTAAATGTAGAAAATTAACTGCACTAATTCAGGACATGCAAACTTTTGCATTGTTGAGGAGCAAGGCTAGAATTGCTGGCTTTTCGGAGGTTATAGGTTGAGAAGAGCCAATTTGGTGGTCTCACCAGGATGGGTGGCATGAAAGAGGTGAATTTATACAGATCTCATTCCGTCAGGATTTCTTAAACATTTTTTTTGCAAACTTTCTTAGAATTCTTATGTTTTATGCAAGTTCTCTATTCTGTTCCAGTGCACAGCTTCATGGTTCAGAGCACGGCCTTTGCGGGCAGAAGAACTGAGTTCAGGGTGCAAAGTTTGTAACCTGTGAGCTGTGTGACTTTGGGAAAGACGCTTAACCTCTCTGGCCCCATTCCAGTTGTGGAGATTTAATATGCCAGGTGCTAAAGCAGAGTGCTTGGCACTTAGTAAACGCTCAATTTATTCTAAGAGTCAGTGTGCATACATCTGTGCTTTAGTAATATAAAAGAATTACTAAATTATCTTGGTACTTTAGCAATATAAAAATAGACTAAATGACTACCACTGAATAAAACGTAGATACTGGCAAGTACCCCGTTTGATGGCACAGCTCTGTGGACTGGTGTGTCCCTCTCTCTGCAAGGTCAGACTCTAGAAGTGGAAGAGGAAGACGGAGAACATCCTTGGGCCACGTGGAGGCTCTGGGAAGTCAAACAAGTGTCTGCATCACAGCCAGGCTCACTGCTGAGCACGGACCAAGGACCAAGCCTCCTGAGTCTCCCTAGTCCCAGAGCCACAGCTCATGAATTTCAGGGGAAGACAAAAAGGTTGTACACCTTTTTCACAAAAAAACAATTTAGTCCTCTAGGAGAATTGGGTCTTGAGTTATTTTGCAATGTCTCTCACCTCTAAATAATATAACATGTTATTAAATATTTTAATAATATTATAAATAATATTAAATTTTATTGGAAGACTCCAGATCACTGGCTTAGTTTTCTGATTCCAGTCTCTTTCTCTCTGTCTTTTATTACTGTCTTAACTATTTGCAACTGTACAGTTAAGCCGTGTTAAGTATATTCATATTGTTGAGAAATAGACCTTCAGAACTTTTTCATCTTATAAATCTGAAAAACTATCCATTGTCATTTGCTGCTGCCCCCATCTGCTGCTCTCCGCAGCCCCTGGGAACCATCATTCGACTTTTCTGTTTCTGCGAATTTGACTACTATCAAACCTTACAGAATTGCAATCATGCACTGTCTGTCCTTTTGTGTCTGGCTTATTTCACTTAACATAACATCCCCAAGGTTCAGCCATGTTGTTGTGTCTGTCTTTTTAAGGGCTGAATAATATTCCATGTCCAGTTCCCTAAGTACACCTAGTCACTACATCTGTAAGAACAGAGCTCTGTCAAATCCCAGACCAGCGCTGTCAGACACTCTATTTGAGATGTTTTATGTTGTGGCTCAGTTGACTCAGCTATTTATTAGTTACAACAAAATTTCCTTTCCTCCATCCATGTTGGCATAAATGATGCAAATAAAGAAGCTCCCTCCCAGACCTGCAACATGCCAGGACCCTCCTCTCTCCCATCCAGAGAGGCAGGGCAAAGGATCTTCCTTTACCTTTCACATTCATGATCTGTTTTTAAAATTTCTCTTTAACTTCAATTAAAAAAATAAAAATTAAAAAATAAAATTTCTCTTTAAAATGCCTTTTACTTTTCAACTTATACTGGAGGGGGCTATTCACAACACTGTCCGTTGAAAAAAATCTAGATATTTTTAAAAATGCATGCTTTTAAGTGACATAATACATTAATTCTAACAGCAGTAACATTCTTTGCTAAAACCAAAATGCTAACTATTCATCTATTTGCATGGTAGGATTATGGATGCAATGATTTCCTTTATTTTCAAAGCTGTCTGAAACTTGATCATACCACATTTATAGAGAAGTTCTGATATCTTTTTAAAAAATTTTTTTGGTGGGGAGGTAATTAAGTTTATTTATTTTTAGAGGAGGTACTGGGGATTGAACTCAGGACCTCATACATGCTAAGACTGTGTTTCACCACTTGAGCTACACCCTCCTCACTAAGTTCTAATATCTTAAATGACATTAACTACTAATCTTCTGAACATGAAGTTGCTTTGTCCATCCTGGAAGGTAGAACTTGCTTGAATTTTGATGCCACTCTCCCTTTCTTCCCTGGTTAGAGAAATCTGAGTGCCTCCCTGGAGCCAGGCACAGTGCCTGACACATGAGGTTGAATAAGATGCAATCTCCGTGTCCAAGAGTTCCCAGTCCAGGGAGAAACAGAGAAGCAGATGATTATAATTCAGTGTTGGAAATGCGGTTATGGCCGTGTTTGAGGGGATTACTTTTGTTACTGAAAAACTATTTGAAAAATCTTACTAAAGATGTGAAAATGACTGAAAATAGCCCTGTGAAAAGTGGCTTCAGGTCAGGCTGCCTTCAGATGGATATTTGCTTTGTAAAGATAATGATTGACCCAAATGGCATCATTTGTTTCATAAATCAATTGTGTATCACATTCCCATTCCCCTGGTAAAACAGCAGGCTTTTAAATGTTTTTCCAAATATCATTTACAAAGATAATATTATTGGTCACCTCTTGTTGACTTCCTATTTTTCACCTGTAGGACATTCCTTTCCTTAACACATTTTGCTGTTGACTCTCTGAAATATATTTAAATAAATGAAGATGGAGAACTACAAATAACTTTCACGTCTCTGAATCTGGTGTTTACCAGAGTCATTAACCTGTGATTGTAAATCTTTGAATCATATGCCGCTGTTCTGTTTTCTCAGTCATGATTTCTAAGTGTTGCATGACTGTGGACTCAGTCACCTAACATATTGGTATCAGTACAAAAGACTGATTGTGTTTATGTTCCATATACGTGCTTAATCTCGGTGATGCATGTGAGTTAAATCATGAGGCGTTTTAAAATACGTGACAAAAACTGCTAAGGAGAAAGAAATGACTCTTTGTTGCTGGCTGAATCAACTCTGTGACTTTGTAAGGATCCAATTTAAAATAAATTCTCAACTAATGATCTTATTCCCCAAGCTTGTTCTTCCTCTAGGTTAGGTGAAGCCAATGTCCCCATAATTGCTCCACGACAGAAATCGATGAGGCCACCTGTGATTCCTCCCTTGCCTTCCTCCACCAGGAGGAGAGTAGATTCTATCTGCTGAACCACCCTCGGCCCCGACAGTCCACTCCTCTCCCTGCAGCCTCGACCTCAGCTCCCATCTGCGGTCCTGCTGGGACTTCCTGATTTGTTTCCCACATATGTTCTCTTCTTCCTCCACCCCAGGCTCTAACCTGTAGTCTTTGCTCTTCCTAAGACGCAGATATCATTTCACTTCCCTTTCGTAGGCTGAATTTAACCTGCTAAATCATATCAACATTTTTCTGAAAACACCAAACCTCCTGCCTTTCCTTCATCAGGCATGTTAGCCATATACAGAGCCTTACATCAGATCTCAAAGTGACAAGGCATCTGGGTTCCCCCGAGATCACAAGAATAGATCATCACAAACACCGAGCCTACTACCCTGCGCACTCTCAGTGTATTAACTCTTTTTACAAAACCAACAATAATAATCACCGCTATCATTCATTGGGAGTCTACTTTACACCCAGATATTAGGTGTCCATTAGTTGTTACATTTTAAACTACCCTGCAGGGTAAGTGTCTCTGTCTCCATGAGGAAGATGAAATGAGGGAAAGGACTTCCTAGAGGTTCTTTCAGGTGTTGCCTCCGGCCAGTCAGCTGGGAAGGAACCAGGTTTGGATGCAGCCCGCATCCCCCTGTCCCTGCTCTCTGCCCACCCTCAACGCTGGGCACCTCAGCATTTCCCTGCCGATTGTGGTGCTACATCAACAAGGGTGAAGGATACACAGTACTGTATAAGCAATACATAAACGACAGGGACCTGCTGTGTGGCACAGGGAACTATATTCAATTTCTTGTAAGAACATAACGGAAAAGAATCTGAAAAGAAGGACACATGTGTATGTATATGTATAACTGAATCACTTTGCTGTACACCTGAAACTAACATTGTAAATCAACTACGCTTCCATTAAAAATAAGAATTTTTTTTAAAAAATGTAAAAGAAAAACCCGATGGAAACAGAAATTAAAATACCGTGGCAAAGCCAGGCAGGCTGTTTTGACCTGTGAGGAACAAAGATTGGCGCTAAGTTGACTTCAGTGAGTCCATCTCTGAAAGTGTCACTGTTTTGGTTTCGGGTTGTGTCGAGTGACAGCAGGCTCAGAAGTCCTGGATGTTTGGTGGAGTCACAGAATGTCAGCCCCCAGGCTGAAGGAGAAACTGTCTCTTGCAGAGCGTGATTAACCACAGACTTAGGTTTTAGGAGGAAGTAGGCTAAGAAAAATCTGCAAACCCTGCCTGTCAGCTGCTGAGTCGGTCAAAGAGAACTAGACAAGGAGCTTATTATTTCTTTAAGTGGGAAAGCCGCAAATGGAAAGAGCCCCCCATATGTTTTGTCTGAGTAAGTTCTCTCAGTGGATGTCCTAAGAACAGGCGATGTCTAGATGACAGCCGGGGCCAGGACCCAGCTCACCGGCCAGAGGCAAGTCTATTACCTTGTGGCCGTGTCTGATGACAGGGAAAGCATACTCACATGTTCAGGCGAGGATAATTTCCTTATTGCCATGTCCCTTCATGTCATCGCTTAGTCCAGAGGAGGAAGGAGGAGAGGTCAGGGGGCACGCCACACTGTCACCCAGGCTAAGATGAGAAGGCACTCGGGAGTTCCTCCTGGCCCCCTGCCCGATCTGCCGGGTCATCCTCGTCCTATCAGGAGAGAGACAGCACTTCCGTCAGCAGGCTTGGGTGGGGGCAGCACCCTCAGCCCGCTGGAGGGCATGGCCCTGTGGCCTCGGGCTGCTCCGCAAGGTGGCTCAGGACTTCCTCTTTCAAAGAGCTAATTATACCGGGTCTCCATTCCTCTCTGTGCTCCCAGATGAGCCGGGCTGCTGGCTCCCCACTTCCTCTCAACCCACCCCACACGCTTCTTCAAACCACACTGGGATTATCCTAATCGTTTATTTTACCTTCTGGGGACAAAGGTGTAAATTAATGTAGCCCTCAGTCTTTCAGGCTGACATCCCTTTTCTTGGTGCTTTGACCACAGGACCTGAAAAGATTTTTCCCCGAAGGTCCTCAGCCAGAGACCACCAGGGTAACCTCGGTCTCCACCTTCTCCCGACAAGCTTTTGATTGTACCATCTGATTGTCTGCCGACATCCCATTCGAAGCCCCTTCCAGTGAGATGTTTACCCCAAGGCCAACAAAGTTGGCCCCAGTTCTCCCGGGTGAGTCTGTGAAAGTTCCTGGCCATTCAGATGCATCTGTTTTCAGGGGGAGCAGACACTGGCTAAGCTCTCTGGTCACTGGGGGTGGGTGCTGGGATCTAGGGGTGCAGATGGGAGGTGAACGTACAGCAGCACCTGTGGCCACACTCAGATCTGTTTCCTCATTGTCCTTTCCAACACACCAGGTTTTTAAAAACCTAGAATTTTTAAGAATGGTTAATTTCAAGAGAGTGCAGAAAATGGAAATACAGTTTTGCCTTGTCTCCAAGAGGCTGAAGGAACTGCCAAGGAGAGAGGACTTAGAGCAAAATGCACTCAGCCTGGTGCCAACTACTGGTCATGTTACGGTGAACATTCCCTGAGCGCTGCTCACATTCCTCTTCCTGCCAGCTCCTTCCTTCCCTCCCTCCCTTTCCTTCTTTTATACATAGATTAAAAAAAAAAACCTATTGGATAAACTAACTGCTAGTTATCACAGTCTAGACATAATCTCAATTCCAAGGAAGACGAAATGATCAGGGAGGTAACCGAACTAGGATATCCAGATTCTTTTCCATTAAGAATCACTGAATATATAGCATGTACCACTAAATTAGAAGGAAATGTTATGGCTCATCCGTAGAAATCAGCTGATTTGCAGACAATGAGGCAGGTAAATGAGGAGAAGCAATTAGAGCCACTAGAACCCTGATTTCTAGATGTGTGACCTGCCTGTTCTGGTCCATAGGCAGAGGGAGATTAAGGAAACTAGGCAACAAGCTCCAGCTGGGAATAATCCGGAGCCTGGTACACACTCCGGGAAGACCCAGATGTCTGAGAACCAGACCAGGAGTTGCAAGCTCTGGGGCCTGTAGGGATTAGACATGAGATGGAAGACAGTAAATGAGTAGCGTCTGCTCTTTGCACACTCACTTTGCATAGTAAACATGTGGGAATCGTCTTTGTTTCCTCCAAGAACTGTACAACCTTCTGTTTTTGTGGGTTCTGCCCACATCCACAGAATTAACCAACTGGCAATTGAAAATATCCTCCCCCCAACAAAAAAAAATTCCAAAAAGTTCCAAAAATTTCTAAAAAGTAAAACTTGAATTGGCTGCATGCTGCCAACTATCTACATAGTATTTACATTGTATTAAATATTATATATAATCTAAAGATGACTCAAAGTATACAAGAGGATGTGCATAGGTTATATGCAAATATTTACATCATTTGATACAAGGGAATTGACCATCCATGGACTTTGGTATCTTCTAGGAGTCCTGGAACCAATTCCTGTGGATACTGAAGGATGACTTTTTTTTTTTTTTTTTTGAAATTCTTAAACCTTTTATATCCCTTCTTTTGCCACTTCTGATAAATGCATGGGAATAGAGAATACTTCTCTATCATAAGGAAAAACACAGAAGTGAAATTTTATAGTGGTAAATGAAAATATAATCCTCAGCCTCACAGTCAGAGATATTAGGAAAGGGTGGGGATTGTGGCAAACTGGAGAACACCTGTATCATCTAAGTGGGCAGGAGCCTCTCTGCTCTAGCAGATTGCTTCAGGAGCAAATACGGCTCCAGTATCCAATTTTTGAAAAAGAAAAGCTTTAAAGCTTTTTATGAGGTAGATTCTGATTTTTAAACATTGGTTTAAAGAAAGAAAGAAAGGCAACATGTGGGTAAAACCAAACAGCTTTGCAGTTGTTGGTTTTTTACTTCTGTCTAGGTAGTGAGGGAGTCAAATTTGAGCAAACACCTGGGAATGGGGGACCACATACAAAGAGATCAAATGGGAGCAGAGGGTGGAAGGCAGGGAATCTGTGAGGACTGCAGAAGCTACAGAAGGGCCAGAGGCAGAGAATTCTGAAAGCATTCTTGCCTCGGGAACAGACACTTTCCCTTCTAGCTGTAGCAGAAACCAGTAACAGTTTCCCAGACAACGTCGAGTCTGGCAGAGCCTGAACACTCATGTGCTTCTGCCACGCAGCATAATTTCTTGATAGGCCAATTTTGGCACAATTTCTCAGTCTTACCAATCCAAGAATGGAAGGTGAGACAGTGCTATGGGACAGCAACTCCCTGTCATGGCAAATCTTAACCCTTCTGTGAAGTACAATATTCTTAGCACATTTTCATTTCTTTGTCTTCGGAGTTCACTGAAGTCGAATTTTCCCAGCCTGACTGCCTCATAAGAATCTTCTAGGTGTTGTTCTTATTTGATTTGTGGTGCTTAAAATGAATATAGATCATTGGAGATTCGTAACACCAGTATGCCGATATTATAGTTGACCTGAATGGAACTTAATATGTCTTTACGATTAGGCAGAGCTCAGTGGCCTGTTTTCAGGTAGATGCTTTGGCTGACTCAAAGATGAACTTAAAAATATCTATTTTCTTTGTTAAGGAATAATAATAGTAATAAAATATTGTTGGTATATTTTATTTATATAATAAATGATACTAAAATAAAACATTATATACTGCAGTATTAATAACCATATTCCCTAGGACTTTAAAGAGCCCTCCAAAAATACAAACTGCTATGTACAGAATAGATTAAGAAAAAAAAACCAGGTCCTACTGTATAGCACAGGAAACTATATTCAATGACTTGTAGTAACCTATAATGGAAAAGAATATGAAAAAGAATATATATGTGTAACTGAATCACTATGCTGTACACTAGAAACTAACACAACATTATAAATCAACTAGATTTCAATTTTTAAAAAAGTAGAAAAAAAAAAAAAAGAGCCTACCAAATAGCTTCAAACAAATCTCTGCTCTGTTGCTGAAGAACACTGGGGAAATAGGAATTAAATGAACAACTGTGCCTTTTAATCCACATCTCCTGGGCCCTTCACTGTTTAACTGTCCTCATTATTTTTTCCACCTTCTCTCCAACTAGCTGAGCCGAGTTACTGGTCTAGACAGAGCCGGGGAAAGCTATAGGCACACTGTCCCCTGACCTCAGCAAGACATCTGGCAATGCCTGTCACTGCAACACTGTACATAGACGGAGAAGCATGTGTGAACTCGGCGACAGCACATTCCAGTGCATTCATCGTTAGTCACCTACACTCAGCATCCAACCTATTCAACACTGACTGAGCAAATGTTTACTGGGAATCTTCTCTGCTTTAGGTTCTACAAGGATAGGAGTGAATATGGATTTTTTTTTTTTGTAGAGGACACTGAGAAGCAAATAGAGGCTTTAAAAAAGATACACACACACGGAAACACTACATGTATAAATACATATGTGCAAATACAGATGTAATTTTTAAAAAGATAACGCTAATCTTGAGTGGAGAATAGATTTCATCCAATCCAACAGTGGATACTGAAATATAAAAATAATTTTGAAATGTCATAGGTGAAGCATGCTATATCTTTATATATAATGATATATGAAATATCTGTTAATAGACTATTATGTTCAGAGTTCCTACTCATACTCCTTCCACCCCCAAAGACCCCCCTATTATTACATTTTGCATTAGTGTGGTACATTTGCTACAGGAACCAATATTGAGGAACCAACATTGGTATATTATTTTAACCTAAAGTCCTTAGTTTCCATTAGGGTTCACTCAGTGTTGTACCTTCTGTGGGTTTGGACAAATGTTTATTTGTATCCATCATATCGTGGTGTCATTATTATCATGTATCACCATATCATGTACCCACCATTATAGTATCATACAGAATAGTTTCATTGTCCTAAAATTTCTCTGTGCTGGACCTACTCATCCCCCAACCCCATCACTAATCTTTTTTATTGTCTCTCTAATTTGCTTTTTCCAGAAGGCCATATAGTTGCAGTCATGCAGCATGTAGCCTTTTCTAGTTGGCTTCTTCCACTTAACAATATGCATTTAAGTTTCATCTATGTCTTTTCATGGTTGGACATTTCATTTCATTTTATCACTGAATGCCATTCCATTTTATAAGTGTGCCACAGTTTCTTTATCCATTCACCTACTAAAGGACATCTTGGTTGCTTCTGAGTTCTGGAAATTATGATAGAGCTGTTATAAACATTAAAATGCAGATTTGTCTGTCACCATAATTTTCAACTCATTTGGGTAAATGCCAAGGAGTAAAATTAATGGATTGTATGCTTAGAGTAAGTTTAACTTTGTAAGAAACTGCCAAACTGTCTTCTGAAGTGGCTATCCCATTTTGCATTCCCACCAGCAATGAACAAGAGTTCCTGCAGCTCCACGTCCTCTCCAGCATTTGGTGTTGTCAGCGTTTTGGATTTTGGCCAATAGGTGTCTCATTTTTGTTTTAGTTTGTCATTCCTTAATGACATATGATGTTGAGCATCTTTTCATACACTTGTTTGCCATCTATATCTTCTTTAAGATGTCTGTTTAGATCTTTTACCCATTTTTAAATAAGGTTGTTTATTTTCTTATTGTTGAGTTGTGAGAATTCTTTGTACATTTTGGATATAAATTCTTAATCAGATATGTGTTTTGAAAATATTTTCTCCTAGTCTATGGCTTGTCTTTTCACTCATTTAACAGTGTCTTTCAGAAGGCAGACGTTTTTAGTTTTATGAAGTCCCCACTTGTCAATTTTTCTTTCAAGGATTGCGCTTTTGGTGTTGAATCTAAAAACTCATTGCCAAACCCAAGATCACCTAGATTTTCTCCTATTATATCTTTTTTTTTCTTTTTTTTTTAACATTTTTTATTGATTTATAATCATTTTACAATGTTGTGTCAAATTCCAGTGTTCAGCACAATTTTTCAGTCATTCATGGACATATACACACTCATTGTCACATTTTTTTCTCTGTGATTTATCATAACATTTTGTATATATTTCCCTGTGCTATACAGTGTAATCTTGTTTATCTATTCTACAATTTTGAAATCCCAGTCTATCCCTTCCCACCCTGGTAACCACAAGTCTGTATTCTCTGTCCATGAGTCTATTTCTGTCCTGTATTTATGCTTTGTTTTTGTTTGTTTGTCTATTATATCTTCTTAGTGTTTTATTGTTTTATTTTTATTTTTTATAAATTATTTTTTAATGGGGATAGGTAATTAGGTTTTATTTATTTATTTTAATGGAGGTACTGGGGATTGAACCCAGGACCTCGTGCATGCTAAACAAGTGCCCTACCACTGAACCACCCCCCGACTAGAAACCACTTTGAATGGAATTATCAAACAGACAGTGTTATTTTTGAGGAGAACAATTTCATTTCTATCAAATTTTGCCGCACGGTACCTTTCCCTGCCTCATTAAAACCCAGCCCATATATTGCTGCTTTTCCATCTAAGGAATGTCTGTTCTTTAAATAGCACATGGAACTCCTACTAGTGTGACCTTTTTCTTGGCAGGTCATCTGACAATATTAACTAGAGTACTTTGTTCCACGGTTCCCAGAAGAGCAGGAGACCTTCATATTCAGAGAAGCTTCACTGTCAAAACAGTCTGAGCAGACTGCCAGAAATGACCGACTTCCTTTGCTCTGAAGAAGTGTCTTTTGTGTTTGCCATGAGTGGACTTCAAAGGGACACTGATGGGTCTACACTGGTCCCACTGCTTGTAGAGAGCCCCACCCCCGAGACGGATCTGTTTCAGGGGCGTGAGAGGACGTTTTCTGAATGATGCTGGCAGCAAAGGGCAAGCAGCCACTACTGCGGGGGGCTCTTCACACAACATGATCAAGTGTCCCTACAGGTGGCAGAGTATAGTAGTGGCACATCAAGAGCATGTGACATTCAATGTCAATGCAGGCTGGCAGGAAACCAGGAATGCAGCTTAGTGAGGACAGGAGCAAGGCCCCCCACCCCCCGCCCCGGAGGGCCTGAGCAATGAAATGGGTTAAGAACAACAACTCAGGGGGAGGGTATCACTCAGTGGTAGAGCGCATGCTTAGAATGTACGAGGTCCTGGGTTCAATCCCCAATACCTCCATTTAGAAGAAAAAAAAACAAAAACAAAAAACAACTCAAGAAAACACAGGCAGTTATCACAACTGGGGCGCAAATGGTAGACTTTGAAACAAACTGGTGAATGCAATCAGCAAACAAGGTTAGAATCTTGGAGACTATCTGGTTGCCTCATATGATTTATGGGACTAGAGAAATGTGTGAATCCTCATACCGAAATTTATGTTGCAGGGTGAAAATACAATTCTAACTTCCCAGTGAACCATGATTTAAGCTACCTAGGGCTGAGCATGTGGAAGTATGTCTTTGAGGGACATACTTTGAGAGAGATCATAAGAAATGCTTTTAATTTATAAAAGTCATCCATAATTTTTAATCTTTTTCTTTTGGAGGTCAGCCAGAATTTTAAATCTTCTACACTAATCATCGTAGTAATACAGGCAAGTGAAGGTGGTGGTGATGGAGGGGACGTCAGAGACAAGGTCATGGACGGAACAATGACTGGAGTGGAGTAGGGAGGGGAGAATCGTGAGCAGGGAAATATTGTGCAGAATGATTCCTTGGTGTTAGAAGATAAACTAAGGCATATTAAAATTTTTTTTTAGTTTCTCTGAGCAAAAATCAGTTGGTATGGAGCAGTGTCAGACCAGACATGGTTAGAAGCCATCCAGCAACGGGAGCTCCCGGGGAGACTTTTACAGAGAAAAGATGGAAGCAAAGCAGGGAATGACGGGTCGGCTATAGCTCAGAGCCTAGCTGGCTGCTTGTGACTGGTGATCCATAGGTTTGGAGTTTGTAATTGTGAGGATTCGACTTTGGTTTGCCTGGTAAGCTGCCGAGGCCTTAGTACCACCAGGAGGTCTTAATGGCCCCCTTGCTGAGTTAATTTAACACTGGTTTCAGGAGTGGCTTGGACAACTGAGTGGACAATGATGTTAACACAGAGTAGGGACAGTCTGATGCCTGGAGTCAAAACCTGACTCCATTTTAAACAAATAATCCAATCAAAAATAGGCAGAAGACCTAAACAGACATTTCTCCAATGAGGACATACAAATGGTCAATAAGCACATGAAAAGATGCTCAATATCACTGACTATCAGAGAAATGCAGATTAAAACTACAATTAGGTATCACCTCACACCAGTCAGAATGGCCATCATTAAAAAGTCTATAAACAATAAATGCTGGAGAAGGTGTGGAGAAAAGGGAACCCTTCTATACTGCTGGTGGGAATGTAGTTTGATGCAGCCATTATGGAAAACAGTCTGGAGATTCCTTAAAAAGCTAAAAATAGACTTATCATATGATCCAGCAAGTCCACTCCTGGCATATATATGGAGAAAACTCTAAGTCCCAAAGATACATGTATCCAAATGTTCACAGTAGTACTATGTTCAATAGCTAAAACGTGGAAGCAACCTAAATTTCCATTGACAGATGACTGGATAAAGAAGTTATGGTATATATACACAGTGGAATACTACTCAGCCATAAAAAGAATAAAATAATGCCATTTGCAGCAACATGGTTGGACCTGGAGATTATCATACGTAGTGAAGTAAGTCAACCAGAGAAAGACAAATATCATAGATCACTTACATGTGGAATCTTAAAAAATGACAGAAATAAACTTATTTACAAAATAGAAACAGACTCACAGACATAGAAAACAAACTTATGGTTACTAAAGGGGAAAGGAGAAGGGAGGGATAAATTGGGAATTTGAGATTAGCAGATGCAAGCTACTATATATGAAATAGATAAACAACAAAGTCCTACTCTATAGCACAGGGAACTATATTCAATATCTTGCAATAACCTATAACAAAAAGAATATGAAAAAGAATACATATATATGTATAACTGAATCACTACGCTGTACACCAGAAGCTAGCACAACATTGTAAATCTACTATACTTCAATTTAAAAAGAAAGACTCCACTTTATACTTTCTGTGTGAACCTGAGCCAAGTACTTAACCTCTCTCAGCCTTTACCTATAAAAACAAGAATAATTCTACTTATAAAGTTGTTGTGAGAACTAAATGAGAGTTTATATACTAATGTGACACTTATATTGAGTGTCTAGTAATTGCCAAACTCTGGATTCAAAGTCCAGTGTGCTGGGAGAGGCATGCAAAAATAACCAACGCACTACAGCGAGACAAGTGGAAAGCGCTGAAGTGTCAGTGTGCGAAAAGTGTTCGAGGAGCCCACAGTCAGACCGTGGCCACGTTAATTTCCATGAGCGTCCGTTTCCTCAGTTGGGGATAATGACAGCCACCAACTCAGGGAGTGATGGTGAGGGTTAAGTGAAATAATCCATGAAGAATGCTCAGCACGGTGCCCGGAACACAGCAAGCACTCCAGCGATGTTAGTTATTTTATTAACATTTATTACTGTGGGGAACTCTGGGGGTCATGGGCTCTGAGGGACTCAATGACATAGCAAGGTCACAGCTAGTTAGTAGCAGAGCCTTTACTAGGGATCCAGGCTATAATTTTATGCTCAAAATGAAAGCAGAGCCCTGGACTCACCCATCCTACTTTTTCTACTGGAGATTTTTAAAGAGGGGGTTGGAGCCTTCTGTGCAACACAGGGACTTCAGCGACGTTTCCCAAAGGAAATGAATTCATTTAATCTTTTGAATGAGCTCATGTGTAAAAGGATTACCCACTTTGACAGGTAAATCAGTCTGCAGTACCCAGAAATTCACTTTGTCTTACTGGACATCTTTGGTTTTGTGCTTTGTTTTGTATTTTTTTTTCCCCAGGCTACGTATTTATCTTATTTCAGCCCTCTAAGCACCTTGTTCTCTGCAGTCCATTTGATTTACATATCAAAGGAAAATGAAAGTAAAAAGAATAGGTTCTACTTGTAATCAACATCCATTTACTGTCTATTGTGGTTTAGAAGCTCTTTGCTGGCACAGTGGGTGAAAAGAGGCAAAGAAGAGAAAAGACAGTCTCCACCTTTGAGACGGCTGCTGTTTTGTTTCAGTAAACAGGATCTAGATGCAATGAGAAAATAATAATTCCAGAACAACGTATAGTTATTCCATGGTGACATGGGGTAGATTGTATATATTTCCACAGAGGAGGCAAAGGAAACTGGTGTCCCACTGGGCAGGGGCTAATGAAGGCGTGTGGAGAGAAACGAGCCATGTCCTCGGCCAGAGCTGTGCTAGGGGTTCTGTACAGCACCTGCACGGTTCCGAGTCAGCTCTAAAAATGGTGGAGATTGGCAGAGAGAAAGGCAGGCCGTAGCTCTCCTTAGAATCATCTAGTACTAAACAAACAAACAAGCCTGCACCCAGGCCCCACCCTCAGAGATCCTGCCCCTTCCGCGGGGCAAGGAGCCCAGGTAGCCACAGCTTATGAAAGCCCCCAGGTGGGCTGACCTGCAACCAAGGCTGGGAACCTCTGCTCTGGGGCAAAGACCAGATGAGAAATAGCACCAAATGCGTGTGGAGGGCTAACGCATATGAAAGTGTTTCCTAAATAACACAATACCGCATGGATAAGTCTTCTCATTGTTTTCCTGTGAGAAAAACCATAGAAATTCCAAATGAGTATCAAATGATATCAAATGGTACTCTGCTCTTCTGGCTAGGTAGCTTTTTAAGGTCACTTCCAGATTCAGCTAGGAAACCAATGATGTGAGCAATAAAGTGGAAGAGAAGAGAAAAATGATCAAAATAGAAGGCAGAAGACATGAGAGAGAACAGCAGAGCGAGGTCCCAGGGTAAGTGGAGGCTCCCCACCACATCTTGATGATATTGTGACACACTGTTCCACAGACCAGGAAGACCTGTGGTGAACAGTCTGGATTCTTATCCCTATAAGGTTTTTGCATGGAACGTCACTGATTCCTATGAGTTCTAGCCAAGGAGTTTATAACATGATCTGTTTCCCTTGGAATTAGCCTTTAAAAATGTATTTATTCATCTAACATTTAAAAGACCTCCCCCAACCCCAACTTTGTTAGATGCTGGGAACACAAAGATCACTAAGGCATGGCTACTGCTTCTAAAGACCTTATTTAGTAAGGGGAGACACATTTAATTTAATAAATGCCACAAAATGCTGTGGTGCTATGACAGATGGGTTAGGTAATTAGATAAATGCGGACACTGGACAGGTAAGTGGAGGAGAGGAAGGATGGTCCGGAAGAGGGGCGGTATACCCGCTTCAGCACAAAGGGGCTTCACTTCCTCTGAATGAGTGCCAGCAAGAAGCCCGTCAGCACCTGACAGCCGAAGCTGCATGGTAGCAATAGGACCTAACTGCACATGACCCGATGCTCATTGTAATGTAATCAGCATTGCGGTTTAGGCAACCCCCCTCCATGGGTTTATCTGTGTGCACCGTGGGTAAGGACATGCACAAAATGGGACAAGCATGACTAAGGACTCCAGGGGCAAGAGCCGTCCATCAGTCGAGCCCACCTCTAAGCGAGGGTATGAGAGAAGGGGCAAACGAAGACCACGGCTGTCTGCCCTTGGATCAGCCTGCCTCCCACTCTTAGAGGTGCGCTTTCCCTTTGCTAATAGAACCTTTAAAATCTTTTGCTACACAAGTTTTCTGTCGCCCATTAGAATTTTTATCTTTCAGGCAGACAAGATCTGGGGCCTTTTCCCTTCCCCTTTTGGGGTAACAGATGTATGTCTGGGTAACTGAGGGGACACAAAGGACGAGGAGGTGCTCCCAGGCAGAGCAAACTCACACTGTGGGTCAGAGAGCTTGGGATGGTCAGGAGGACGCAGGTAGATCCAACTGACCAGTAAAAATTCTGTTCTTGGAGAGGGTGGGATAAAGCATAGGTCCAGGCAGAGAGGTGGCAGGCGGGGCCAGGGGGACACATATACAAAGATGCCAATGGAAGCGTAACCCGTAAAGCCAGTCTTTACAAGACTTGGCCTCGTACAATGAGTTTATAGTTCCCAGATATGCCTTCAATGAAGCCAATTTAACATTTAAGAGAAATTCCAGAACGTGCAGAGTTGAGAGTTGCCTGGGAGATGGAATGCTCAGACAGCTACTCCCCAGTAGACTCTGCTCCTGAACTCCTGAGTGTTTAGTGTCTGTCTTAGCTGTGAAAAAATAGATTTTAAAACATGGATATGTTTACTGTTTAGTGCTGGGTTGAACTGTTTACCGGTCACTGAGTGAAGATGAAAGACACATCTCATTACACAATGCTGCCTACAGTTAAAACAACATCCTGGTTTCTCTTCTCCTTTATTGTCCCTTTTTGAAACTGGGTTAATAACTCCCTCGGAGCAGGGGTAGGGGATTTTCATCAGTACCAGATCATTTCCCCTGCCTTCTCTCCCTGGGATTTCCAGTGTCCTGACACTTGGTTTTCTCTAAAATTTCCATCCCTCTCTTGGTTTTCCATGAGCTCCCATGGTCTCTCCCTGTGAACACTACCTCTCAGATACCCTTGCTTTTCTCACTTCTTACCTGGAACCATCTACCTGATCCTTTGCCTAAGTTTTCCTCCCCTCCTTCCTTCCATCTTCCTTATTGAAATATAGTTAATGTACAATATGTTACTTTCAGGTGTACGACATAGGGATTCGACATTGAAATACATTATGAGATGATCACCACAATAAGTCTAGTAAACACTTGTCCCCATAAAAAGCTACTGCAGCACCACTGACAATATTCCCTATGCTAAATAAATTATATATCCCATGATTGATTTATTTTATAACCAGAAGTTTGTACCTCTTAATTCCCTTCACCTATTTAGCCTAGCCTCCTACCCTGCCTGCTCTGGCAACCACCATTTGTTCTGTTTTTGTGTGTGTGCCTGTTTTTGTTTTGTTTTGTTTTGTTTTTTTAGATTTCACATACAAGTGAGATCATATGGTGTTTGTCTTTCTCTGTCTGAGGTATTTCATTTAGCATAATACCCTCTAAATTCATTCATGTTGTGGTAAATGGCAACATTTCAATTCTTTTTATGGCTGAGTAATATTTCATTCTGTGTGTGTGTGTGTGTATGTATGTGTATTACATCTTCTTTATTCATGGACACTTAGGTGGCTTCTAGATCTTGGCTATTGTAAACAGGGTTGCAATGAACATAAGGGTGCATATTCTTTTTGAATTAGTGTTTTGTTTTCTTTGGGTAAACATGCAGAAGTAAAAATGCTGGACTATATGGTAGTTCTAATTTTAATTTTTTGAGGACTTTCGATAATATTTTCCATAGTGGCAGCACCAACTTACATTCCCACCAACAGATATATTATTTAATCAAAATGTTAATTTTCTTTATGTCATCTGATTTCCAAATAGTATAATAAGTAAAAACCATTTTTTAAATCATTAGCAGGAAGAAAGAGACCCCAAAGCCATTTTAACTTGGCTTTTAGCTTTCAGGTAGACTCGAACCCTATCCATCCCAATAATACATTCCATTTCCATTTCCAGTCTCTGGACTGATGAGTATCAAAATGTTTGTTCGTTTACATGTCCTCACTTTGTCGCATCCTTTCAGACAACTGGATGTTTCTGATCTGTAGTCAGTGTGGTGAACTGATTAAGAGCTGGGGATCTGCATTTGCTTGGGTTCAAGTTCCAGGTCTTTCCTCACCAGCTGTGTGGCCTTGTGCAAGTTACTTCAACCTCAGTTTTCCTCAACCGTGCAATGGGAATAACAGCAATAATATCTACTTCCTTAAAAAAGTGCATAAAGCACTCAACATAGTATTACCATAACTTCAGCTTTCCCAGCACTACGGGTCTATTACTTATAGTGACTCACTGCCAGGCACCCTTGAATTTTTCAAATCCTCTCTCTTTCTTACTCAACTAAGTCAAAGAAATCAATGCGATTCCTCTAACAGCGCCTCCAACCAGAGGATCTCCCAAGATTTCAGCCATTTCAGCTGCTCTTTTCTGAACTATCTTCAAGTTTCACTGGCTCTCTTCAGTTTTAGGATTTCTAACTGAGCTCAGTCCTCTGAAAAAACACCTGCTTAGAGAAGCAGAACCATTTGCGACTTCGAAATTACATCAGATTGTTTTTTGAAAAGGTCTGTGAAGACTTCAGCCTTTCCGTTGCCAGTGGGAGTGGACTATTATTAGCACCTACTTCTGCACGGAGCTTTTTGGATTCCGTTCTGGTTTTGAAGGGGGGAAATTACAGGATGTTTCTTGTGGCAGGACTAAGATCCCTGAAGGGCTGTAATGGTTGGTAATGATGGTCTGTTTTCTCCTTAGCACTGACAAAAAGTTGAGTTGTTTTACTTTTTTTTTTTTCTTTTTTTCCCAGTAGAGGGGATAAATTAGACCGAGGAGGTTAAAAAAAAAGTTCTAGATTTAAAAGAACTTAGATATCCAGCATTCTTTCTCCTATACATGGTTTTTCTATCTCATGGTACTCAATCAAGAGAAAAGCAGTGGAAAATATTTTCACTAGCCAGAACCTAGCTCCCTGAAACCATGATTTAAATAGATTAGAAATAGAAACTTTATGAGAAAACATGAAATAACGTCAAGCTAGCTGACCTCAGTGATTAATCAAAAATCAACTGCTAGGGTATGTTCATGTATAAATTAAGTCAGCCCAATCTCTTACTCCTTGTGCATATAACATTGTACTAAAATTTAATTTCCATAGAAGATGAGATTTTTGTCTGTTTTGTTCTCTGTTCTGCCTTCATCCCCCCATTAGAAGAGTACTTGGCACATAGTAGACATTCAGTTGATATTCATCAAATGGATTGATGAAAGAATGGAAACAGTATGTTTGGTCCTGGAAAAATGGGAAGTGATAGTTCAGAATTATGAAGCGGAGGCGTTGTAAGGTCTGAAATAATTAACCATAATATCAGTAACGTTAGAATGGAACTGTACCTCTTCAAGCAAAACAGCTGACTTGTAGGTATTGAGAAAGAAACTGACAAAGTGCTGACTTTTTAAAAGAAATGACTGAGTAAACTGGAAATGTTATTTCATCAGAATGGTCCACCATTCCAATTAATTGAGGCTTCAAGTTTAAGAAGAAAGGTGCAGACCTTGCGTTTGGTAATAAAACTTTATGAAAACCAGTCCTTCAGCGAAGCATCCCCAGATGTTCTGATGAGCTCTGTCGGTCCCTTCTTTCATCTTTGAGAAGAGGCCACCTCAGTTTGCACTCCACATTAATTTTCTTGTACTTAATTGGGTCTAGCTAATCTTGGCACCAAAGGTCCTGTCTGAGCCTTTCAGAGACGCAGATGAGAAGCAGAGAAGGGAAGATGGGAATCAGGTGTTAGGATCTAAAGTGTGGTTGCAACCTCGTGGGAGGTGACTGGGCTCTTCATAAGGCAAATTACGGCAACACTTCCATTTGTAATTTATATCATCTGGATACAACTTTGTATCATTAATCCTTCTTTACTTTTGAACATGAAAAATGATAGGCAGTTGCCTCCGGGGCTTCTAGACACGATGGTAAAGCATTTTTATGTCATCCAGCATGAAGAAGGTCCTTCTTACATTAACTTCATGAATACATTTACAGTGTTGTCCGCCTTTTCTGTTTCTCCTTTATTTTCTGAGATGGTGGCACAGCTATCTGGGATATCCAACTGTTGGCATTCCATGATCTGAAAGTCAACCTGATCTTATCTGGCCTCACCAGCCCATGGGATTTCCTGTAGCAGCCCTCCATCTTCTCGGATAGTACCTGAGCATCCTCTCCCTCAAATCGGCCCTATTTATTTTGGGGACTCCCCAGAGACGTGCTTCACATGTGCCTGCAGATACGTCTCTCAGATACGTGGTGTCCACCATGTTCTCCTTGTCTTTGCCCGCCTGCCATTTGATTTGCCAACCAATTCCAAGTGCCATGGTCTGAGGTAAGAATGCCAGTGTTCATGCCAAGGGGGTGGGTGTGGTGCTGATTTTGCGCAGAGTTGAGGAGAAAGGCCCTTTCTCTAATTCCCTGCGACTCCGGGTCACTGGGTCTTTAAGCAGATCTGTTTACATCTGGAGTCCTTTCTAGTGTTCCAGGTTCTGGCCCCTTCCCTCACTTAGAGTCTTACGAATAATTGTGTCCATATCTGGCTCTCGTTCCTTGGCCAGAATTATTTGGGAAACATTCCTTAAGTTTCTAGTTGCCACCCCCTTTGGCCAAGCACCGCCCCCCTCCACCAACCGCCAGGCTGGGCCGTCGCATCAGCTGGACACAGAGGCCGCAGTCTTCACCCGGCCCCTCTCCTCCCGCGCTCCCTCTCGGACCAAACTCAGCCGCAAGCAGAAGCTCCGCCGGCATCACTGGTACAGAGAGGTTCCGTGTGAGTGTGGTCGGGGTACAGCGGGGGGATGGGGTGAACGTGCCCATCAGCAGTTGGTTAACCGCTTTCTTACAGAAGGAATCCTTTTTCTCTCCTTTCTGAAGTGGTGAAACAAAACCTAATCACCTTGGTCTCTCTCCACACGTTTCCTTCAGGGCACCATTCAGCTGAGTGCCGCCCACCAGCCCTTCCAGTGCCTGGTGGTGAGTCATCCCTTTGTTGAATACAAAGGGCCTTTGTGGGGATGTTTCTTAGGGACAGGGAGTTCTTCACCCAAGCCCAGACTAGAATTTGTGTTTGCGGGGCGCCTTGTAAGTGGCAGCAGCCCTTTCCAGTCCTCCAGAGCAATGAAGCACAGGCAGTCTACCCGTGTGACACAAAATGCATGTTTTATGGCAAGGCAAGGCAGATTTAAACATAAACACTTTCTCTGCCCTTTCACCTGCTCTGTCCCTTCTATCGCGGACTGTGTATCCGCATTGTGCACAGACCAAACCTCCCCCATCAGCAGAAATACCTGCTCAGCCATGAAGAGCGTCAACAAGACAGCTCCTTGGAAGATAACATTCCTTCTTGACCTTGAAAGGGGCCACGATGACCGTCAGATCTGGACTGTGTAAACTGTCAATAACACGTCGTCCAATGTACAGCCCTCTGTCTCGAAGGACTTTACAACTGTGCCTGGAACAGTTCTCGGGCTTTCTGAGATGCTCTTCCCAGGTTATAATTTGGCTCGAATAAAAATTTCCATTTCTTTCTTAGGTCGACTAATTAATTTTTTGTCGACAGCTGCTCAATCTGCTCGGGCTCCTCGGAGCCTCTGCGCCAAAGGGACGGTCTTTTAACTTGTTTTCTCTCCTTCGCTTCTTCACGCAGCTTCAATTCCATCTTCTTGCTGTCCTCACTGGGGACAGCCATGACTTCTCTTCCTCATGTTTTCCTGATTTTAGCTGATCCGAAATCCAGACACTTTTTAAGAAGGAAAAGTACTGGGCAATAATATTATTTAAAGAGCCCCTGGCCAGAACTCATCAATATTAAAAGGAACAGACAGGTTTCCAAATTCCCAAATGGAATTTCTATACATTAGAAACATTTATGACCTGACATTTAAAAACCAGTATAATATTCTAGATAATGACCAAATAAGATTAATTATGAGGTTTGGCTCCTTTGGAAAAAAAGCCTTGAACTAATTTAACTCATGGATATGCGGATACTGTGCAAATTAATATTGATTTACTAACTCAAATTATATGAAAGCCCAAGAATGGATAAATAGTTTTTCATTGAACTTGGTTTTATTGCCCAGATATTATAGGCATTTGGCCCACTTTGCTTCTAGGATAATGTAAAAAAAAAAAAAAAGAAAAGGAAGAAAGAACAAATTTAATGTCTAAGATCAGATTCCTAAGCTAAAGCTATTACCATATATATGTTAACCGTAAATATTCTATTCAACTAGCAATTTAATTTTTCCACAATTTGTGATTCACTCTTCTCTACTAACCATCAACAGTAGAGAATGGGTGAAATTTGAGAAGGAATGTTAAAGAGGTATTTAAAAATAATTCTAAGTGTTACTGTGTCTAGATATATAAAACTATATGGTATATAGTTATGAGTTATAAGCAGCAATAAGAAGCCTCATTTTGGAGGCTTACTATGTACCAGATACCTTGTGAGACTCACACTTACATCATCTCATTTAATCTATGCAGTAGATAGTTTTAATTCCCATTTTACAGATAAAGAAACTAGAGCTGAGTGATAGTAAGTGACTTGCCCACCGCTAATGGTAGGCCCAGGATTTGGACCCACATATATCTGATTCCACAGGTTATACATTTAACCTTTATGCTGTGAGGTAAGACAAAGGAAGACACTTAAGAAACAAAAAATTAAATCCTAGTGTGCAAAAGTACATGTCAGTTATTTTTCTATCCCCTCATAAAATTGTCACGTTCATTCCAATTGGCTAAAGGTCTGAAAAAGTAAACGCTGGAAAAGATGAGGAGCCAAGAGGAAGAGGGTTGGATGTACGTCAAGACCAGTGGGTGCAGTACTCCAGAGGGCAGCCAACTGGGAGCACAAAGGAAGCACAAGTCTGAGGGAGCCAGGAATCAGGGCACCAGGGTGAGCAGGGCGGAAAGACGCTACAGCAGGACATCGCACACAAGACAGGGGTGAGAGGGGTTGCAGGAGACGAGAGGGCAACGGGAGAACCAAAGCGGAGGCGTGTACCAAGGCAGCTTGATTGTGGCTGCTCCTATTGCTACATCTACATTTTCTGAGAATTCCCCATGTCAATAGCCAGTGCCAGCAGAATCCATCTGGAGGGAGACCAGGCAGTTTGGTGCCCTAAGCTGAGGCAGAAGGAGCATCCACAGTATCTGTGCAGGAGAAAATCCTGGCTAAAGGCTGTATTTTAAAGATTCCAGGTAAGTAAGTACCAGAGAGTCGGACATTCCGTGGGCTTTGCTTCTTCAACCCCCATGACTACTGCCCCTTTTTTTGGGGGGGGAGAGTTAGTTCTGGGAAGTAATTAGGTTTATTTACGATAAGTATTATTTTAAATGGAGGGACTGGGGATTGAACCCAGGACCTCATGCATGCTAAACACCACACTCTACCACTGAGCTATACCCTCCCCCTGCTCGCTGCTTCTTACAGAGCTCTACCAGAGGACGCCCACATGTCTCCCAAGGGCAAAAATCAGTTCTCAGAGACAGCTCTATCTGAACCCACAAAGAAAACATTTTCCTAGCTACACTGCAAATGACAAGGCCCCTCTCATTAAATTCCGTGAGTCCCAAATTGTTCAGAGCCAAGTGCCTAAACCAGTTAACCCTCTTCTGTTTCCATTTTGCGGGACATGTTCTCAATGCCGACTCTCCCCTTTGAATGTAGTACTGGGAACTGTACGTTTCCTTCTACACGTGGCTTGGCTCTCTGCTGAGAGCACAGTGAGCGTGCTCCTTCCTTAACCTGCACCCTCAGCTTTTATGTTGCATTAGCATTGTAACCTGCCACGTCACGCTGGTATCGAGTTCACGGCCACCAAAAACTGCTAGATCTTTTTCACTGAAAGGCCACTATCAAGCCAGCTGTCCATCTTACATTTATGAAAACCCAATTAAAAATAACTTTTGCATGGGTCTTTGCCTGTAGGCCTGTTCATCTCTCTGTGGTTTCAGCGGCCCAACGTTCCACATTGCTGCGATCAGACAGAACTCCAGCCTGCTGATGACATCACCGAAACCGACAGGGTCAACCCTTCGGGCTCTGAACTACCTGCAGATATGACAGAACACCTTCTGTGTCTTCAGTGAATTAAACGATTTCTTATCAAAGTCACCAATACTTATTGAACACATGTTCTGAATGAGCCACTTTTCTACATAGGAGGATAAATGAGATGTACTGATGACGTATGGGTAAACTGGACAGAACTAGACCCTAAGAGGCTCATGACACCTGGGGGGACAGGAACGGCCGCGGCTAGGCTAAGTACTGTATGGTATGAGTAAAGTCCTGAGACAGCATTGAAAATGATCAAGTACTGAATTGCTTTCACGGTTGTTTCAGTTTCTTATATAGAGCTGTCCGTGGGTATCAGAGGGGGATTGGTTCCAGGTGACTGGCTAAAAATACCAAATCCATAGATGCTTAAATTCCTTGTACAAAATGGTGTAGGACAGTCCGGTCCTCTGTAACCATGGGTTCTGCATCCACGGATACGGGAGGGCCGACTGTAGGTCATCTTCACTAAACCAGTCTGTTTTCAAATTTCCAATTGGTTGGTGTGGTACCAGTTCAACCTGAAGCGAGGTCTGTATAGAGCAACCAGACCAAGCGATGGACTGAAGACACTGTTGACCATGCACTGAGCACAGGAGAACGTGTGAGTTTGATTGTACTAAGAATATTGATGCACGTAACCAATACATCAGAAACACATGAGTATCTGATCGTACCAGCACTGCCTGTGATTTCAGCTTTGAGACAACAGCGATGTGAAAGGCAGTGCACAAGACAGAGTCGTCTCACGTGGGCTGCCCCTTCTGCAATACAAAGAGAGCAAGAAAGCAACGGAGAACAAAGGGACCCCCACCTGTAATGGTAAACTTTGGCCACTAACCACTTTACAGCCTCAGGAATAGCTCAGACGTGCCACAGCTCCGCAGCTGGTAGCCAGCCACCAAGTCTGACCACACAAGTTTTGGTAGCTGAAGCTGAAAGAATTATTTGGGTGGTTGACTAATTGTTCCTTTACCTTGCCTTCCAGATAGAAGGAGGGGGAGGGGGAGGAGGAGAAAACCTTTCTGCCCAGTTTTTACTAGGCTGCCAGATCTACCTTGGCTTTGTTCACATTTATTAATCCGAGTCTTAGCAAGAACAAGACATTACTTATTCAGATGTGGGGCTCTTGGTATTTTACCCCCAAAGCAGTGACTCAAACTTGAATATAACTGACAGAAGGGAGACTTCTTTCATAGCACCTAGCCCCCATTCAGAGCTTTCTTTTCTCCCCTGACACCCTCTGCCCTAGGAGAGCCTCATGCAGCCTGACTGGTGCTGTCCTGGGCTCTGGTCTTGAGGCAGGCACCAAACTACATCTTCCCCAGACGGGGCCCCGGCTCAGACCTTTCCTTAAGCCTGGATCGTGCGTGAGGCTGGTGCTGTCCTGGCCAAGAGGCATGCCAGAGCCAGCAGCCCAAAGATGTTCAATTGACTTTCTGTTTGTTTTGCTTTGTATTTCCTCCCCTCCCTCCTTTGCTGCCTTCCTAAGTCATCTGAGAATTTTATTACTAAAGTTCAAAACTCAGTTCTTGGCCAAGGCAAGTATAAATACAATTTTTGAAAGATGTAATAAAGATGAAACAAACAGTTAATAGACAGTTGATGGAGCAAATAGAATCGGAGAGTTGAAAAATGGTGCTGGAACAGTACCACTGGATATTCCTACGCCAAAAAAAAAAAAAAAGAAACCTGACTGTTTCTTGAACCATATATAAAAATGAACCGAAAATGTATCAAAGACCTAAATGTTCAATGTAAAACTGTAAACATTCTAGAATAAAAAATAAGAAAAAAATCTTTGTGACCTTGTGTTCCTGAGATTCCTTAGTATGATACAAGAGCACAAACCATAAAACAGAAAATGATAAATTGTACTTTATTACAATTATAAGCTTTTCTTCTTTGAAAGACACTTAAGAAAATAAGACTTGCTACAGACTGAAAGAAAATATTTGCAGAGCACGTATCTAATCAAGGACTTGTAGCCAGAGCATGTTAAGAACTTTCCAAAGCTCAGCAGTAAAGGAAAGAAACAACCCAGTTTAAAAAAAGAAAAAGCACAAAGGATTTGAAGACCTTTCACCAGAGAAGATATACAGAGGGCAAGTAATCATGTAAAAAGATGCTCAACATTGTTAGTGATTAGGGAAATACAAATTAAAACCACAATGAGATACCAGCTATTAGAATGGCTAAAAGAAAAATCAAACCAATACCCACTGCTGGGGAGGAAGCAAAGGAACTGAAAGTCAAACACTGCTGTGGAAATGTACAATGGTCTCGCAGCTTGAACAACAATTTGGCAGTTTCTTATGATATTAAACATATACTTACTTACCTTATGACTCAGTAATCCTCTTACAAGGTATTTACCCTGGATGCATGAAAATCACATTCACACAAAAATTTGCACCCTATTTTTATAGTAGCTCTATCCAAAATTGCCAGAAACTGGAAACAACCCATGTCTCCTTAGAGGTAAGTGGATAAACAAGCTGTAGTACATCCCCCCCTGGGAACACTACTCAGCAATGAAAAGGAACGAACTGCAGACATAGGCAATGACTTGGATGAATCTCAAGTGCATTGTGCTAAGTGAGAGAAGCCAGAATCCAAAGGATACATATTACATGAATCTGTTTACATGATATTTTGGAAAAGGCAAAATATAGCGACTGAGAACAGATGAGCGATTGCCAATGTCTGGGGGACAAGGAAGGAAACTAACTTACAAAGGGGCACCGGGGGACTTTTTGGGTGGCAGAAATGTTTGTATCTTTATTGGGATGGTATTTACATGCGTGTATACATGTGTAAAACTCCATCAAGCTGTACATTAAGATTTGTGCATTTTACTGAAGGCAAATTGTTTCTTAATTAAAGCATTTAAGAAATAAAGGTGAATGTATGTTCATGTTCATGTGTAACTGAAAAGTTGTGCTCTACACTGGAAATTGACACAACATTGTAAACTGACTGTAAGTCAATAAAATAAAATTTAAAAAAAAGAAATAAAGGTGAAACAAAAACATTTTTAGAAAAAGTGAAACTGAGAGAATTTATTGCCAAAAGACCTACCCTAAAAAGGGCTACTAGATGGGAACCTGGACCCAGGAAACAAGTATGTTGGAAATGGTAAATATGAAGGAAAATCCTGTGTGTATATATAGTATGTACATTCATTTCCCGAGTTTTTCCCTTCATTTTTCTTTAGGTGGGGGCAGGTAAAATACCAAACACCTACATTATGAAGGGGGATGGCGGGGGTGGGGAAGAGGGGAATTTTTAGGAAACAAAGAGAAAGTCACCGAATCAATTAGGGATTCCTAGCTCCTGAAATTCGATTCTAGCTCAATGCCATGGTACAGAGTAGATTCAAACTAGGTCCTCAGGATGCCAAACAACCTGGTGAATAAAACAAGTTTGGGCCAACTATTTCCAAGCTTTGCATGTTGGTTGGGCGTTTGGTGTCCACAACTTGCTGTTAACAGTTATTTAAAAAGATCTGTTAGGTGATTACAATCTCAAATTTTAATTCTAGTATTTGAAGAACTAATCTTACAATAGACAGAATTAGTAAATTGAGGCCCACTTTGGGTAGGAAATGTCAAGGTCATGGACCAAGGTTTAAACTGAGGTCAGCTTGATCCCAAATTCTGCTTTATAACCAACACTGCACTGATTTTATTCCTGACTGTTTTCTCATATGTGAAATGAAAATGGTAACAGAATCTATCTCAGTGTTGTTACAAGGATTGAATGAGAAACGTCTGCAAAGTACCTGGGGTATAGTAAGAACTCAATCAATGGGAACGTGTCCACAAAAATATATGACCTCTAGTTAATACATTTGATGGCCGCCAAGACTTCAGTGAGGGGCAGTGTGTGGAATTCCCTCTTTTTTTGGACTGATCACTGCACTATCCTATGACCAGAAACACCACCCTAATTCTGCCAGCCTTCTAATCGACCATGCCTTCAGGTAATCAAGGGCTTTTTAAAGGAGCAACAAAAATGCTCTCCTTGTAACTCATTATACTACATAATGGATAATGGACTGAATTTCAAATAACCCTCAGGTTGTCTCTGGGCACTTTGAATTAGCAATAGTTCCCTCTGAGGCTTACCCCAGCCACATTTTTGTACTCAAACCTGCTCTAAAGCAAAGGATTGTCTGATAGTATTTTGGATTAAATATGGATTAAAGGATTTAATTGGATTCCCCTAACATTTATAGAGCTTGTCTTATTTGTTGGACATCTTGCTAGATATTTCCTCATATATATTTAATTCATTTCAAGAAGAATACTTTCTAATGCAGCTGTTACAAATGGTTTCTTCAGCGTTTTAAAATAATATGAAAAACCTGAGAAGTATTTGTGGGGCTCTTACGATCAACATTTAAACAATCGATGAAAACTGTGTATCTTATTTGGGCATTACATTTTTCTTCTAGTATCTCAGAGATTAATTATTTTCACCCTAAAATCACTGATTATGAATCTTCTTTGGCAGGATGGCTCAAATTCCATGATAAATACAGACATTCTGTTTTTCCTCCCACCATGTTCAAGGGGGAAAAATTAATGTGTTTGTTAAGCTAAAGGAATAATAAATAATTCTAAACTTGCCAACGGGTACTGTAAGTCACATATTAGCTTTGGGGAAAATCTATTTCTAATCCTTCTGATGGCTGATTTCTTCCATCTGTGACTTGCCATAGTTTAAACCATCCAACTTAATGCCTGATGGGTCATTTTCAGCCACTTGCTCTGTTTACATGGATCACCCTGAGTCAGAAATGCAAAGGAAATTTCTAGTGTTCTCTTACTTCATTTCCTTGGTTCCTTTTCCTCTCTTTACTGTCCTGTCTTCCCTACTGCCTCTTTCAACCTGTCTCCCTAAAAACACACAAATACAAGTTGGTACTTTCCAGCTTTGTTTCAAACTGATTTTCTTTTGCCGCCGCCTCAATCCCTTTCTCCCAGGGACGTATCTGTGTTGTTTGGGATCTCAGGAGACAATTCCTCCCTTCTTCAAAACCACCAGGAAAAGGAGAAGTTCACGATTGCCCGTCCTTACCTTTCCCAGCCATGATCTCCTAGCAAGTGCTCTGGAGGAAGGCATTGTTATCTCCATTTTACAGGACCAGGGTCGGAGAGTGTAAACAATTTGCCCAAGTTCACAAAGCCGGCAAATGTAGAGCTGAGATCTACACCCAGGTCTTTCTGACCACAAAGGCACACTGTTATTTCACTGTTACCCTGTTCTCTACGATATACCGGATCACACTCAAAGTTTATCAGTCTAATGCTCGTAGATTTCCTTGATCAGGATCTTATTTTATACAGCCAGTTTTGTATCAGTCCTAAACTCCATCCAGGCTTTCCTGTCTTATGTCTGAAGGTAAGATGTACCTATTAGCCTGGAATACCCTTCTCTTCTCCTGTCCCAAATCTCCCTATTCCTCAAGACTCATTATGTCCATTTTTTCATAGGACCTTTCCGATGCCTCCAGTTCCAGTTTGCTCCTCTTAAACACTTGAGGAGTTTGGAAGATAGTGTATTCCTTGTCTTTCCTCCACCACACCGTCCAACTGCCTCTCCTCCTGAGATGAGTGGTTCCTACAGCTGACAGGCAGGCTGAGCCTTGAGCTGAGCTGGCTTGGGTGGAGAAATCTGGTAGCTGATACATGACTTCTGCCCTTTAGTCTAAATAAGAGCCTGGAGTCCTGGGTACAAAGAGACCGCGGACTAGTCTCGGCTGGTCCAAAGGAGATCTGAAGGCCTGTGAAGGGAGGGAAGTGGCACTGGCACATGTAGGTGCTCCTGGGATATCTGCTAGACTCCTTGGTCCATCAGGAGAACTGAATAGACGGGTGAAGTCTGCTCCATCCCTGAGGTTGGAAGGTCACTGACATTTGCAGCTAAGGAAACCACCAGGACGGAGATAAGCTTCCTTTTGGTGCTCTGGCAGGAGTCTGCAACTTGCTGGATTTGTACACCACCTACCTCCCTGGCAGAGCCAACTACAGACCTACCACTAGCTAGAGTGTGCACATAAGGAACCCAGCAGCTGGACATGAGTTCCATCTACAGCAGCGGTTCTCAAAGTGTGGCCCACGGACCAGCAAGCATCAGCATCACCCAGAAACTAGTCAGAGATGCAATTTCCAGGCCCACTGAATCAGAAACTCTGGGAGCAGGGCGAACAATCTGTTTTAACAAGTTCTCCAGGTGATTCTGATGCGTGCAAAAGTTTGAGTAGCCATGCTGCTCAAAGCGTGGTCCACGGACCAGCAGCACTGACATCACCTTGTTAGAAATGCGGACACTCGGGCCACACTCCAGGTTGTCTGAGTTTGAGTCTATTTTTTAAAAAGATTCCCTAGAAATATGAAAAAAAAATAAGTACATAAAGCCAAACAACCAAAGATCCCCAAGTGATCCATATGTACATTAAAGTTTGAGAAGCACTGATATGGGAAAAAAATAGCCTCAGGTTATCAAGAGTCGGGAGGGAGGAAATAATGATGCCCTTCGCCGCAGAGCTCCTCGGAAGACAGGACTGCTGGTGGGAGGGGCAGCAGGTTGAACTGGGAAAAAATAAAACTGAATTTAAGAGGATCACTTATAACACTAAACAAACAAACACCCAAACAACAACAAAATAACGGAACATTAACAACAACAACAAAAAAACACATGATTTTTTTAAACTAAACAAATGAATGAGTGAAGAGGATGATTAATGTTGAGCTCAAATCAGTGGCCTGGAACATCAATTGGAAGAAGTATCTTAAAATACAGAACAAAATTCAAAGAGGTAGAAGTCACTAGCAAAAAGATAAGGGACTTGGAAGACAGATCCAGGAGACCTACGTGCTAATATCAGACAAAAAAAAGGACAGATTGAGGAGAGGCTAAATTAAATACATATGAGATACCTCTGAGTCAGCAGATGGGAATGTAATATCAAGATTCACACACTAAAGCATACTCCGGTAACATTTCTGAACTTTAAGGATAAAGAAAAAACTCTTATAAACTTAGGGACAGAAAGAACAAAATATCCAAAAAAAAAAAAAGCAGCATTAGACAAACATAGGACTCTGTCACCTACAACTCCAGAACCTAATAACACACAGAAATAACATCAGAGAGAAAAGAATGACAACCCAGGAATTCTGTACATCCAGGCAACATAATATTATTCATTTGTCAGGAGAAAAAAAATGTACACTTTTGGCTATGCAAGGATTCAGAGAAAATGTCGTCCTCCTATTCCACCTTAGGGAAGTCAGATCAGAGTAGAGAGTGAAGAGGAGAAGCAAAAATGGCAAGCAGTGTATCTTGCCAGAAGTATAGTTAAATGCAGTAGATGCTAATAGAGTGAGGTGATGTAATACAACAGCTAAGTAGCCTTAAACAAGAGAAATTTACTGCAAAGGAAACCTAGTAATGGTCTGAAATCCAAAATACTAAGCCATTAAGCCATGTCAGCCAGATAGGCATGCGGGAGTGGGACAGATTCTACTTCATTCTAGAGAGTCTTTAGTAGCCTCCTAGTTGCTTTCTTCATCGTTTTCCCTCTCTTTAATGTTCTTCTCTTCCTCTAGCTCACCCAAAGCTGCCTCACCCCACCAGCCTCAACACACAGACATGCAGCAGGGAAGAACCAACCTGACTCCATATGAGATCTGTTCCTTTAGCTCTAACCCTGGGCTCTGTGTCCTGGGCTTAGTCGTGCTGGTTCTGCACCTTTTGTAAAAGAATGTTGCCTAGAGCCTGAAATAGACAGGATTGCCTATTCCCAAGGCTCTGACCTTTAAGGGTATAACACTTTCCCATCCATATAAAGACAAAAAAGTTGCAGAACAGAGAATACCATTTGTCTTGTTGGAGGTTTACTGGGACACCATGACCTGACCTACCCGGATAGCTGCAAGAACAAAGGATTCTGACACCAAGAAGTTTGCAACAACCAACCACACCCCCTCCCGGTTTTAGTATGAAAGGAGCCTGAATTCTGACTTAAGGAAGATGGTTCTGTACGACATTAGTCCCCCATCTTCGTGGTCTGCTGGATTTGTGAATAAAGTCGTTATTTCTTGCCCCAAAATATTGTCTCCCGATTTATTGGCCTGTCGTGTGGCGAGAAGAAAGAGTTTGGACTTGGTAACAATATTCTGTGCCTGAAAGCCACACTTGTAGTCAGTCAGTAAGAGAAAACAACTGTCATGTCATTGCCAAAGATGTGAGATTTTGCCCTCCTCGTGAGCTAACGGGTTAGCCTGCCACTGTTTCATGGATGCTTGTTGATGACACCAGTCTACTGAGTCTTAGGAGACCCGTCTCCCCCAGCTCAGATGCTCTTGACAGTCTTGCACCCTGGAGGTAGGGGTGGGGTGGGGGTCCCTTGAGGTAGAAGACCCTTCGTCTCTCCCTGAAGAACACGGCCTCCCTCCTGTGGTCAGCTACTGCTAGTGGAGAGGGAAACCTCACAGGACACCATGCAGATTCCTGTCTCAGTTAAGATGTTTGACTCCCAGTAACAATATCAAATCAAAATGTAATAGGCAATAGGAGAATGTGCTACCATACATAACTTTAGTAGAGGTAGGCTGTAGTCGTGGTTGATTCAGGAGCTCCGCAGTATCATCTGGAATCCAGCTTTCTTCTCTTCCCCATTCTGCTATTTATGCCACTAACATTATCCCAAGGTTGGCTCCCTGGTGGCCATAATACGGCGCCAGCACAGCTGCGTACACGTGCAACCTCACCCACATACAGGATGCAGACAACTCCAGCAAACCACATCTCACAGCCCAGTAACCCAACCACAGGTAAGGGCAGGGCTGGCTTGGATGGATCACCCAAGGAGGGCTGTTACAGAGCTAGCCACAAGGTCCACTTCTGCTCCCAGCTCCTCTCCCCAGCTGATCCATGAGGAAATGCAGGACAAACCCCCAGAAATGCCCCAGAGAAATAAAAATTGTCACCAACAGAAAAATTTACCCTTTTTAATAGGGGAGATCATATTGTTTCTTTTTTTCTTTCCTTTCTTTTCTTTTCTTTCTGTGTTTTTTTTTTGTTTTTGTTTTTTTTTTTTGACTACAGCTCATCTTGATTAGTTACTTGTTCGCAAAAAGACTTCCCTCTTGGATTCTTTCATTTTATGGAAGGAATAATTGAGGCGAGGAGAGCATCATTTTGAATTCTTTTACTAGAATGGACTGTAAATCACCGGCTGTCATGGCTGTGGCCAGTGGCCATTCTACCATACTTAATTCAGAGGCGATTGCTATGACATGTTTCTGAGGTCAGCTGAATGTTTCTGTGCATCCGTATTTTAATTGGTTTCCTTGGTGTTTTTAGCTGTACGTGTTAGAGAAAAACAAAGCTGGACATTAGTTAAAGGTGGTAAAACAGACTTTCTTCAGGAACTCCTGCAGTAAGGGGAAAAGGACTTCAGTTTAGAACCAAACCCGACTCTGATCCACGTAGAGGTGCAGAGACTGAGTATGGTCTTGAACGAAGTCAGGGAAGTGGGAAATTATAAAAATCAAGCAGCGAGGTGGGCCAGTGTGATCAGGCCACCTGGGTTTGTTAACTGGCCCTTATGTAAGTGAGGCTCTCACCCTCCCACAGAGACTGGGGAAAAGGCACCCTATCTTCAGGTGTTGGCTGGAACAAACAATAAATTCTTTTGTCAGCCTTGAGTTTTCCCAGACAGGATCTTAAGAGGGCTGGGTCTTCCCAGGGACAAGGCCTTGAACTGTCTGAAGCCCTACTAAGCGTATGTTCAAGATCTTAATGTTGTCGGACAAACGAAATAGTTTATGATGGAAGTAAAGAACAGTTCTCAGATGTAACCTGAAGAAATCATGCTATATAATGCTCTTAATATACACAACTATAACCATATGATTCCTCTCTGTCCCTAAACGTATAATTGCATTTACTAATATAAAGTCAAATTAATATACATATGAACTTCTTAATTGAATAGAAGATTAATTGCATATTATGCCTCAGTAGCCCCTGAAAACATTCCTCTCTAACAGTGTAATATGTATATAACCAGTTCCAAAGGATAGCCTGAGCCAGCCATCTGGAACAATCTTTTTAAATGGAGGAGCAAGGTTTTGTGGGTGCATCACTCAAATAGTCACCTTTTAGCCCACCAACTTTAAGTGGTGATAGAAAGTCAAGGGGTTACTCATAAAAGCCTATTGGTAGGCATCTGGACAAGGAAATGTGGGATGGGACTTTTTAGCCTCATCAATCCTTTTACTGTAGAAGAATTATTGAAACAACTGACAATAAGTAATCTATGTTGTCTCTGGACCTGTTAAAAGAATGTGTGCCAAATTAGTTATCAAAATGTTTTTCCAGTATACATACACTCTTTGGAAACACACACACACAGACACACAGACACACAGAGACACTCATACACACACACAGGTATACATGAAAATGTGAAAACCTCCATAAAGCTGACAAAAATGAAAAGCAATTCTAGAAAAACTGCCCATCATTCACTCATTACGAGTTGTAAAATGGTCTTACCTTTGCAATACAAGAAGCAGTCTATGGGGTAATATGTTATAGGAAAATGAAATAAATGTTTTGCTAAATCAGCTCCTCCCTTGGTGAGGTTGGCTGAGCTCTGTGATGTATGTTGACGTTCAAGAGGGAAAAAAGAGCCTCATCTTATTACAGGTCACATTTAAGCTTAGATGAGGGTAGCAGATCTGGGTGATAATCGAACAAAACAAGTCTAGTTAGGAATTTGGAAACCCATAGTCAAATACTTCGTGCTTGGCACACAGCAGGCATTCAGGACATGTATGTTAAGTGGAGTTTTCAAACTCTGTATTTTGGTCACATATTAAGAAGATATTCAAGACATTGAATAATATTTACATTTCAAGTGGTTGGATCGCCCCTGAATAAGCACCTTTTTTCAAAGAAATGACAAAGGAAGAGAAGCTCAGATTGTTCAGTTATATTATTAATATCATCCTTTCTCACTGTTACACAGAAGCATTGAATCGAATTGGATGTTCCTGTCACCGAATCTCCCCTCTAACAAACATAGCTGAGACCAAAGAAAGAAGCAGGAATACCTTCTGAAGAGTCAACTGAAGCTCCTGGAGTCGGAGCCAGCAGGTTTAAAGCCCTCATCACAGGAGTGTCCTGAGCCCCAAATCAAAGCTTATTTAATCTCATTTAACACAGGATTTACATAATTTTGTTTCTCTGGTTAGAAGGGCTGTGCACACTGTTGATTTCCCAGGGTAGAATTTTAAAGCCATCATGCCTTAAGGAATACTAGCTACCACTTTGGCGCATGTTTCCTCTTGTCCTAAGTCCTACTTCAGGACGTCGTCCTCTCTCCCCAAGTGCCTCCTTTGTATAGTTGTTTACATCTCTGTCTCCTCTTTTACGGTAGGTGCTTACTATGTCTGATTAATGTTTGTATTCCTCTTTCCTTTGAGACTTTTTCCTGAAACCTCAACACCGTAGGTAAACCATAAATGCTCGTTAAACACAATGAATCAAAAATGGAGAATTAGAAGAGCTGATGCCCGGTTGGAAGCAGCAAGAAGCCACATACAGAGGGTGGTGTGTAGGAAGAAACTAAAATCAAAGGGCTGATGTCCAGCTATCTGGGGCCGTTCGTTGTAGGAAGAAAGAGCTCCACACCACAGGAGCCTGGGGAACTGCATGGAGATTAGTAAAATGGGTATGGTTATAAACTGGTGGGTGGTGTAAACAGTTTTAAGTTTAAAAACAGTTTTAAAAAGTTTTAAGAATATTGCAAAATGCTTGCAAAGGCACAAGGAACTATATTCAATTTCTTGTAATAACATACAGTGGAAAAGAATCTGAAAAAATACACATGTATGTGTGTAACTAAATTGCTTTCCTGTACACCTGAAAGTAACATTATAGATCAACTATATACTTCAATAAAAGATAAAATTTTAAAAAGATGCTTGCAAAGATTATATGACACAACGATGTTCACTGCAGTACTAAGACTCACTATGAAAGACTGCCCATCAATAGAGAAATACTGACCAGCAAAGATTTTTTAAAATGAAATTAAAATACTTCAATATAATATAAATGTATACATGCGCATAAAAAGTATGAAAGTGCGTGTGAAAGGGTACAGATTGGCACATAACAGTGGTTGGTAAGGTCACAGATGGCTTTTATTTCATTCTTTATAATTCTGTGTTTTCCAAATTTTCACCAATAGATATGAATTAATTTACTAATTAGAAATAAGAAGAAATTTTCTACGTGTGTGTTCAGGGGTAAACTTTAGCTGTATGGAAAATTCATTTATGTAGAGAAACCCATTCCTTGATCATACTGTTATAGATTCTTAGGAGATGCCTGCTATGCACTTGATGTTTGTTAGGTCCTGAGTATTCAAAGATAAAAGATATGGCCCCTGGACTCATGGAGCGTGGACTCTGCGGGGAGACAAGGTTTTGCTCTAATGTTTGTTGAACATTCACCGGTGCTAGGCATTTTACTTAGATTACCTCATTTAATCCCCACAATAATTCTGTGAAGTAAATATTCTTCTTCTTCTTCTCAAGTGATTTGCCCAAGATCGCAGCTAGTAAGTAATGAGGGAGAGCTTCAAACCCAGACCCACCAGATCTGGACGTTCTTCAACAAGACTGTCTCCAACAACTGTCATCAAGGAGATATATGCTAAGATGGACGTTAAGTATAATGACACTTAGGACATGTTTCTAACCCACGGTGAGTGGAGAAAAGGATGGGGAAGGCTTCCTGGAGGAGGTGTCATTTTCACAGAACAGAATGTGGACAGGAGTTGGGGAATAGGAAAGGGGGTTCCAGGCAGAAGTCACATGCACCTGTGCTCAGAGGCCGGAGAGAAGTGGGGCACATCCAGGCAATGCACGTGGTTCCCTATGGCTGGAGCGAGGCTGCAAGGGCGCATCAGGACCCAGGGCACAAGGCTGGGATCTCCTAACGAAGGGGTATATTTGTCTCATCCAGTACTATCGTGCAAAATGAAAACCTTTCTTCTAGTTTTGCACTGGTGGATGAGAAAAAGGGTTAAGCAGGCTTTAAAAAAAAAAAAATCCCACACTCGTTTGACTGATTACTGCCATGGTAACCCAGCAGCAGCCAACACTTGTCAAGGCCTTTTCTTTGGATACAATAATAAACAGTGATAAAGCATTACTTCAAAGCTTTATATTTTTGCCATCAGTTAAAATTCTGTTCCTGGCTATGGTAAAGACTTCTTCAAATCACAGCCAAAAAGAAAAAAGAAAAAAGAAAAAAAGAAAAAAGGAAGGGAAAGGAGAGTGAGAGAGAGAAAGGTATATTTTAAATAATGTCCTGGAAACAATTTATGCCTATGCCTTAAGAATGTGAAGCCCTTAACATTTGAGGCCCTTGGAAAGACCAAAAACCTTATCCAGGTGGAGCCTTCTGAAAGGGCTTCCTCCCTCCTAAGAATAAAGACTTGACAGAAGGTAAACAGTGACGCTGCACTTTGTCGCATTAGCCCCATTATGTCTGCCGTGATTTCTGTGGAGGTGAACAGCCACCCCCTCACCCCTCCTTTCACTGTTAACTTTAGCTGAAAGAGAGGAGCTGAGACGCACAATTATTGCCGGGTGACAGCTGTGTGATGGGTGGGAACTTGTTTCTAAAACAATCCACAAATATTTAGATTTGGTACCATTCTGAAAGCTACTCTCAAAGCAGGCAGCTTCTCCCAAGAGGCAATTCCTTAGAGGAACGGAAGGCTTTTCAGCTTGGAGAGGAGACTCGCCCGGTCAAAGTCACAGCTCCCATCCCTTCTAGCACCTTCCTCCTCAAACCTGACTTCACCTCCAGGAGCTCAGTCTCCTGCTCTGTAAAGTGGGACTTACACCTCCCCTTTGCAGTACAGCTGGAAGGACTGGCGATGCTCAGTCCACAGGCGGCGGGCACACATACACTCTGTGTTCAGTCGGTAGCTCTTCTTATTTATTCACTCACAAACTCAAATGATAAGCCAGATAATAAAACCCCCAATTTATGTATCATAGTTCATAAATTCTTAGACACACTGTTTTTCATGGTTTAACGTCTCTGAAATTGGGATGTCTTACAGAATAATTGGCCGTGATTTTTCTTTCTTCGTACATCATAAAATAGGAGGATGTCTCAGATTAGATCAAACAGGGTAGCCCCTGGCGGCATATGGAACATTTGACCTTGGTTCCAGGCCAACAGATAAAAGAAGGAGCTAAACCCTACTCCTCTTCAATAAATCTCTGACAGAAAAGATAAGATTCACGGCAAGTACCCATCTCATCTTTCCGAGCTGTTGCAACCTGGCAACACATCTGTTCCTAAGAGAAGACACATCAGAATCATCCATCCACTCAGTCTCCTCTGTGATCCATCCCATCTGGGGGCACCTTTCCGCATCTCCACAACTGTCCTTCTCCCAACACCTGCGCTGCTGCTAAAATGAAACAAAACGGAGGAGACTGAGCTTGGGATTTTCAGGGCTGTCTCTAAAAGGAAACCAGGCAAGAACGTAATGAATGTAATTTTTCAGGCTTGTAGAAACATGTTGATCGCGGCTGCAAGGCTTACTGTAGGGGGAGGGAGTAGAAAGATGCTCATGCAAACACACACACGCGTGCACGCACACACACGCACGTGGCCTTCTGTCTTACACTATGGAGTTCTGCCTTAAGGCTTCACGTGACCCTCAAAACCAGAGCTCTAAGGGAATGTAGATGGTTGGAACCCTAGAGTAGCTAGTGTCACCTGCTTGGGGACAGAAGATGCACCCACACACCTGCTGCTATAGGTAACAGAACCAGATTACGAAGCGGGTTAGGGGTTACTTGCCTGGAAAAACAGTCTATAAGGATGCTACAGTATTGGCACAGCTCAGAACTAGGGTACCAGCGAACTTGGGTTTTTGAAAGCAACTCTACCTGGTGGCCGAACACAAGTTGGTTCTGTTCCCACTAAAGGAGACACTGACATCTCGCAGAAACAGTTCAAAACCAAAACCAAAAACTCTCTACAGGTGCGAAATCTTTTGAAAATGAGTATGTTTGTGGTGCTCTTGAGTGGTTGCAGAGAACAGTTGTGGGATCAACCACCGATCCTGCAGTGGAGGAAAGACAAACCTGACTCCATATGAGGTCTGTTCCTTTAGCTCTAACCCTGGGCTCTGTGTCCTGGGCTTAGTCGTGCTGGTTCTGCACCTTTTATAAAAGATTGCTGCCTAGAGCCTGAAATACACAGGAGAGCCCATTCTCAAGGGGCTGACCTTTAAGGGTATAACACTTTCCCATTCATACAGAGATAAAAAGTTGCAGAACAGAGAATACCATTTGTCTTGTTGGAGGTTTACTGGGACACCATGACCTGACCTACCCGGACAGCTGCAAGAACAAAGGATTCTGACACCAAGAAGTTTGCAACAACCAACCACATCCCCTCCTGGTTTTAGTATGAAAGGAGCCTGAATTCTGACTTAGGAAAGATGGTTCTGTACGACATTAGTCCCCCATCTTCGTGGTCTGCTGGATTTGTGAATAAAGTCGTTATTTCTTGCCCCAAAATATTGTCTCCCGATTTATTGGCCTGTCGTGTGGCGAGAAGAAAGAGTTTGGACTTGGTAACAATATTCTGTGCCTGAAAGCCACACTTGTGGTCAGTCAGTAAGAGAAAACAACTGTCACGTCATTGCCAAAGATGTGAGATTTTGCCCTCCTCATGAGCTAACGGGTTAGCCTGCCACTGTTTCATGGATGCTTGTTGATGACACAAGTCTACTTGTGTCTGATGGTTTGGAACAAACAGCAGTCAGCACCTTGCTTGCGAGAGGTGTAGAATGGGAGAGACCCTGGAGCATGGTAACGTGACGCAGTGGAATACAGCATAGTGGTTCCCACCCCACTGAACAGACACCGTGAACACCACATTAGAACAAAGATACTGAAACATATACGGAAACAGTATCCGTGTGAAGAGGCGCAGACTTCCGACCGCCTAGGAAGTTCCCGTGGTCCAGCTCTGGTCTGGAGCCTGGCAGGCTCGGTCGTTTCACGGGAAGGGACTTGAATGAAAATGCCAGTTCACAGAGAAGAAATAGGACAGAGGAAACAATGAACAGTTCTGTTTCCTTTGTATTTGGAAGCATACCTATTACGTATTTCATAATTCAGTGGGAAGAATAAAGCTGGATGCTTCAAAGTAGTTGGAAAAATCTTAGCCCAAAGGCAACGAGAGGGCTCAAAAGCCAGCTACGGAGAGCTAACTTCGTTCCTGTTTCAGTATAGACGGCTTTTCCTTTTTTTTTTTTTTTTTTCGGCTGTATCTAGCAGTTTCTTGTCTTCATGTTTAAAGGACTTGAATTGGTAGATAAAGACAGTTACCAGATTTGAGATGAATGGAACTCCAATCATTTTGAATTTCTATATCAAATTATATACGAAATACATAGAGAACACTTTCTATAGTTTTAAAATGTGTATAAGCTATAACTTCAATTTCTAAATGCTAAGCATTTTCTTTTTTTCCTAGAACTAATACCTTTGGTTACAGTCTTAATTCTCTTAATAACTGTTGCTACCTGGCAGCCTAATGCTGTTTTAGAAGGTAACATTGATGCTAAGTCCTCTCTCAGTACCCATGGGGGATTGGTTCCAGGACCCCTCTGGGATACTGGAATCTGAGGATGCTCAAGTCACTTGTGTAAAATGGCAAAGGCAAAGGATTTGCATGTAATCTAAGCATGTCCTCCTTATACTTGAAATCATCTTCAGATTATTTATAACATCTAATACAATGTAACTGCCACGTAAATTGCTTTTTGGAACTTTCTGGATTTTTCTTCCCCCAAATATTTTCAATCCACAGTTGGTTGAATCCACAGATCTGGAACCCATGGACATGCAGGGCCGACTGTACTATTAACTAATCTTCAGACCTTATTCCAATGTCTCTGATTGTCCTCTTTCAGGTTCAAAATTCAGTTCAGGAGCCCACATGGCATGTAGCTTTCCTGTTTCCTTAGTCTTCTTCAATCTGAAACAATTTCTAAAACATTTCAGAATTAAAGAAAAAAGTTTTGTTCATGACCTTGATATTTGGAAGAGTCCCTCAGTTTGAGTTGGTGTGATGTTTTCTCGTGATTGTACAGAAGTTATGTGTCTTTGTCGAGAAGATGGCAGAAGTGATCATACGCCTTCTTAGGGCAGCGTATGAGGAAGGTACACGATGTCAACATGTCTCATAACTGATGCCTTTGACTTTGATCCTTCGGTTAAGGTTGTTGTCATCTAGGTTTCCCCACTATAATATTATGATTTTTTTGCTCATGTAACTGATATCTTGTATCTTGTATTTATTCCCATGTAACTAGTATCTTTTGGGAGATGCCTTGAGAGCATGCAAATACCCTAATTCTCATAACTGTTTTGCCCACTAACTTTGGCATCTGTCAACGTTGCTAGCCTGCAACAGTCATCACTGTTTACTTTGGTGTTTACCAAAGAGTGATTTTTCTATTTCCATTATTCTTTCTGCACTTATTCACTGGAATTCTACCATAAAGAAGAATGGAGTCATTTATTTATTTATTTATTTATTTGTTTGTTTGTTTGTTTATTTTTATTTAGAATAGAAGTACATACTCATGGATATTCAGTTTATTTTCTTGCTCAATTTGTCCCATCTTGGGCCCTTGACAGTTCCTTCAAATTGGCTCCTATATTGTTTTGAATATTTTTTAGTACTACCGTATTTTCTGAGACCCCCACAAAATAGTCCAGGCTCATCTCTGACTTCTCTTCTCCAGCCCTGGAATCGGCCATTTCTCCAAGGAGTCCTGGCTCCTTTCACTAGAGAATGATGATTAGAAACCGAAACCTGGTGGGTGCCAGGCGTGCTCATCATTACTGGGATGTCACTGCTGCCAGAGGCTTTCAGCAGACAGAACTAGGAAGTGTACGTGTGTGGACACACCCAGACACCTATCTCATATCTAAACCCGTGATTCTCACTGGTTACCTCTGACTCCTGTCCAAAGTTTCATTGTCATCTCCCCTCTTTCCTTATTTGTAACTTCTTTCTCCGCAGTTAAGATGCCTGATTCTTATTATCCACAATCTAGTTACTGATCCACACAATCCTATAATGCACATAAAGCAGTTTCAGAGTTGCTTAACCTATACCTCTGTGAAAAACAAATTTATCAATTCTAATACAATATTCCTGTATAGTTCTTTCTGTTTTTAGCTTGATGGTATATGGTGGTTAATTTTATGTGTCATCTTGACTGAGCCATGCATGGGGTGCCGAGATATGATTCAATGTTATTTCTAGGTGTGCCTGTGAAGGTATTTCTGAAGGAGATGAACCTTTTGAATCAGGAGACGGAGTAAGCAGCTAGCCCTCCCCAACGCGGAGGCCAAATGCAATCTGTTGCCAGTGTGAACAGAATACAAAGCTGAGTAAGGTGACACCTCATTGTAGTTTTGATTTGCATTTCTCTGATAATTAGCAATACTGAACATCTTTTCATGTGTCTATTGGCCACTTGTAGGTCTTCATTGGCGAAATGTCTGTTTAAGTCTTCCACAAAATTTATGAAAAATAATACATATATATATGTATGTATCTATAACTGAATCACCATGCTGTACACTAGAGACTAACTAATTTACAATATTGTAAATTAACTATACTTCAACTGAAAAAAAGCAGAGTAAGAAAAAATTCTTTCTCACTGCCTGACTATCTTCAAATTGGCCACGCATGGGTGCTGGGACCATGCATGGGGCACTGGTTTTCTCCTGCTTTTGGACTTAGACTAGAACGTATGCCATCAGCTCACCTGTTTCTTAGGCCTTTGCATTCAGGCTGGACCTGTACCACTGGCTCTCTTGGGTGTCCAGTTTGTCATCTGCAGATCCTGGGACTTCTCAGCCCCCAAAACCATGTGAGCTAATTCCTTACAATAAATCATAGATGGATAGATGGAGACCTCATTGTATGTAACTCATCTTTATACCTATCTGTATCTATCTCCTATTGGTTCTGTTTCTCTGGAGAACCCAGACTACTAATATTTCATCTATTGTCAAAATACTATTTTCCACAATCACCTAGATTAGTGTTTTTCCTCTGTACTCTTTCTATTGTGGTTATATTGTTCATTCATAATGGTGCATTTCTTCCCATTTATACTTCTTTTAAAAAAATTAAGTTAGATTCTATCTGCACAAAACCCTCCAGCACTTTCCATCTTGCTCTACGTCAAATTAGAAGCCCTCCCACCGACTAACCCTGCGTGATCTGGACTCTTACGTCTCTCTGACCTCATCTCCTTACCGCCAACCCTTTGCTCACTCCAGTGCAGTCACACTGGCTTCCTTTTCTTCCCCCCATTTTAAAAATTGAAGTATAGTTGATTTACAACATTGCACTAGTTTCCTGTGTACTACATAGTGATTCAGTTATATATATATATATATATATTCTTTTTCTTATTCTTTTTCATTACAACTTACTAGAAGCCATTGAATATAGTTACAGTAGGACTTTGTTGTTTATCTATTCCGTACGTAGTCACGCTGGCCCCCTGATTTCCCTCAGCATCCCACACGCTCTCCCACCACAGTGCCTTTGCACTTGCTCTCCCGCAGACTTCCACATGGCTGAGGCCCTTGCTTCCTTCAGACTTCTGTTCACAAAGGCACTTTGTCTACTGATTTCTTTGTCTGTCTTAGTTAGAAGAATGTGAGTTCCATGAAGGCTTTGTTCTGTCACAGGCATACTTCCTGACCTGGAACTATACCTGGACCTTAGTAGGCACTTACCCATAAATTTGTGTTGAATGTTTGTTGAATTAACCTGCTTCATATTTCTTTAAGGAAATATCTTCAATCTTTTAGATGTCAATGATGAATGTCAACTGATAACAAACTGCCAGCATAAGGCCTGACAATATGTATTTTGCCTCAAATGCGTATTACGGTAACTGTGCAACTACACTATGTGATTCAGTCTCATTCATTAGAATGTTTCCCTTCAATATACTCCCCACATCTCTTCTAATAGCTGTGTCCTTCTATAAAGAAAATAGGGTTCTTTTCCTCCTAAATTCTCTGCAATAAACATGTATTATTTTTAAAATCAGGGAAAAAAGCAAAAACTCTTAAAACAAGCAACTCATGTAAAAGCGTTAACCTAAGTGATCTTGGAAAATAGTATTTTGACAATCTACGAACCACAGTGTAAGTTCTCATCACAGAATTACTGTGATGCTCTCCCTCCCTCCTCATTCTCCCGAGGAGTCTTCCGTGCTGGCAAGTTCTAGAAGCAACTTTTAAAGCATCTGTCTGAGAAAATGATCAGGAAGCCTATTTGCCCCTACAGATAGGCCACCTACTATCATGCAAGCCAGCCTATAAAAAGACAGTTATCCCAAATCATTTAACAGGGAGCGGCAGAAGGAGGAAATAATAACAGATAGCAGAACGTGTGAGGCAACTATTGTGCGAGTCCTCGGGGGACCAGACAAAGGGAGACAGATGTGAGAAGAAAAAGGAACCGCGCTCTAATGGTGGGGTGAGGATGTCAACATCCCTCCCTGCACTGAAGCACAGTGACGTGGGGGGAACGCTCCAGCGGAAAAGCACTTAAGGGAAGTGAAATGTATTGTCAGTGCTAGGCTGAGGATGTTTGGGAGCTAGACACGAAGTACCAAATCACGGAAGCAACTGAGTGATGTCTAGACTGAGAAATGATAGCTAGAAAGTTGTTTCCACCATTTGAGAGCACAGAGGTATTTCTGTAAACTGGAAAGGCTGGGGATAGCCTAAGGGATGTTGAGAGGAATGGAATCTTCCCCGAGTCCCTCCCACAAGGGAAAATTCTCAGCAACCCCATTTCCTGGCAACGGAATGTTACCAAACCCCAAACCTGAAGGCAGGTGGACAATGGAAAATAAAACGGGGAGGGAGAAGAGATAAAGGGGACAGAAAGTCCGAGTTTTGTAAAATCTCACAGGATAAGGGAAAGACCCCAGGGGGACAAACGTTGAAAACTGCCGTGATCGCTCTGGTAGCAGGGATGTCTGAGATTTAAGGAAGTCTAGTCAGGAGCGCCAGAATCTGGCCAATGCGATAAGCTCGTTGGAATGAACGGTGAAGAAACCTGTGAAACAAAGGGCGTGTCTCCTCCCTAAAGTAGAGGGCTTTCCTTTCTGGAGAACATCTGGGCAAGAAGGGGGAAAATAAAGCTTGTAGGAGCATCAAACATGGTTCTTCTGGTCTTTGTTTTTGTTTTGTTTTGATTTCCTCCAGGAATCGATTAACTTCAGGGAAACTGAGGCAACACAAATGACCGCTGGGACCCCCACGAGGACTAGAGAATTCAGAAGCTCGGAGAGCTGCCTCTGATGGGCTTTCTACCTGTGAACTTGCTACAGCAGACAGCTTTGGTCGCCCACCCAATAGCAATTCCTGACTCACGATCTCCTAACAGACCCTGAATTTATTCTAGTATCTACACTTTTCCAAGAGATTGTGGGTTCCCAGTCCCAGGTGTTTGATTATACTAACCCAGTGGCGGGGGGGGGGGATTGTCATTATTTGCCAATGATTGGCTCAGGAAGAGGCAGTTTTGGTCATCAGGACATCAAGGGAAGCTGATAAGGGAGGCATGTGGGCAAGGTTTCTTAGCTCTTTAAAAGAGACACAAGGAAAAGTCCCATTTTTGTGTCTGTACAATGGAGTCTGAAGACGGGATGCCTGAACCTGCCAGACATGTTTTTCTTTTACAAAATTTTTAAATTTTTATACAATTTTAAAGGTTACTTTCCATCTACAGTTACTACAAAATATTGGCTCTATTCCCCATGTCATACAATACATCCCTGTAGCCTGTCTCACGCCCGGTAGTGTGCACCACCCACTCTCCCACCCCCAGCTGTCCCTCCCTCCCTCCCTACTCGTAACCACTAGTTTGTTCCTGCTATAGCCATTTTTTTAACCATGAAGAAAGCTAATCAACGTGCTCAGGATGGAAAAGCAGACCAAAGAACTAGGGTTTTTGATGTTGTCAAGGTGCTGAATTGAACAACCCTGGGGCCGTGCTCCCTGGGGGCTTCTTGCTACGCAGGTCAATAAATCCATTAGCTCTCGCAGCCATTCTGAGTTGAATTTTCTGTTGCCTGAGCCCTACTTCTTTTATTTTCTTACTCTAATAATGAAATTTGGAATGTGCTAGCAATAAAATCCTTACTTCAGAGATTACTGAGTAATATTGAGGCCGCTCTCCCTTTTACTCTGTGCGAGGTCTTCCAGAGCGGGGACAGTGTGACACTCTCAGAATGCCAAAGGCCCAAAGTGGAGACAGAAGCTCCCATCACAGCCAAGATCAAAGGCACACTTTCCAGGTTCCGGTAACCCACTTACTGGAAATGCCCATTGGCTGGAAATGCAATAGCTGGAAGTGCCCACTGGCTTGGAGGACTGATGCACCGACCACATTTAGAAATTAGTCCTTAGGCTCACATTTGGACTGGGGCTGCCTCGGAATTGCCTCTTGCTGAGCCCTGATATCTCCAAGATGCCCAGATAGCATGCCTCCCCTGTGCAGCAGGAGGTTAGCTCGGCAGACTTGGGAGCTCAAACCTTGTACATTCTGAAGAAAGGAATGAATGGCCTTCACTGGCTCCAGGGAGGTCACCTCTGAGCTCTTGGAATATCCTTCATGATAAGAGTGTCTTCGTCACAGAAGAACTTATTTACAAAACAGAAACAGACTCACAGACATAGAATAGAAACTTCAGGTTACCAAAAGGGAAGTGGGGAGGGGGAGAGGTATAAACTGGGAGTTCGGGGTTTGCAGATACTAACTACTATATATAAAATAGATAAACAACAAGGTCCTCCTGTATAGCACAGGGAACTATATTCAGTGCCTGTAATAGCCTATAATGAAAAAGAATATGAAAAGGAATATATCTGCATATAACTGAATCGCTATGCTGTATACCAGAAACTAACACAACATTGTGAACTGAATATACTTCAGTTAAAAAAAAGTGTCTTATATAACTGAGACCAGACCTTGAGCCCTTCTGGATAATTTGTGTTAACAAGGAGATTTATGGTGAACAACTGCTTTGTTTACCCGTGGCCCTGGACCACGAGGTATCAGCCTGACCTGCGGAGCCTGAACACTGAGTGGTCCAGGTCAGTCACTCGGGCGCTCCACGCCTACGTGACCGACCCCAGTAACACGCCTGGACACCGAGGCTCGGGAGGGCCCGCTAGTTGGCGATGGTACTTTGTACCTTGTCACACATTATTGCTGGGAGAGTTAAGGGCTGCCTGTCCAACAACACTGGGAAAGGACAACCGGAAGCTGCTGCCTGATTCCCCCGGACTCTGCCCTTTGGCTTTATGAATTTTAGTCCGTACCCTTTCACTGTAATAAATCATTACCACGTGTGTCCCAGCTTTTCTGAGTTCTGTGAGTCCTTCTAGCGAATCACTGAACCTAAGAGTGATCCTGGGGAATCCCCAAAACTCCTACTACCTCAAAACTTAACATTTCTTTTGGAGCCTCTGATATTCCGTCCAGAGTTACACATAACTCAGTATTATAGTGGGTTGATCGGTCCCCTGGAAAGAGCACTGGGACATGGAAGACCTGGATTCACCTCCTGGTTCCATGACACAGTGGTGGTGGGACCTTGGGGAAGGCTCAGGACTCCAATCTGTCCTCTTTTGAAGAATGGAGCTATATCTGCTCTACTACAGTAGGCTGTGGGGTGGAGCACATCCAATAACGTATGTGACAACATTTTGAAAATTATATGGATTTTTCATCGTTAAGTGTCATATCTACTTTTAACACCTGACATGAAAGTGGAGTCTTAATAGCTAACACTGAGCGCTGAGTTTGCACCAGGCCCCTCTCACGTCTGGGCTCATTTAATCTCCACTCTATCATCAGCCTCCTGTTATACGTGTGGGAAACTTCGTGAGGAAATTGAACAACCTTCCCAAGGCTCTGCAACTGGTAAAGGCCAAAACCGGAACTCAAAATGCAGCCTTCTCAGGGCTCAAAAGCCCAACCATCTTACAGGGCAACTCCGTCCTTTCAAGTACCTCCAAGGAATTCAGTCTCTTATATGTAAAACACCTTAGAGATGTGCCATCTGTCATTTGAAACGGTCCCTAGATCAAGGCCACTTTAGGAAATACACCAGTCTTATCTACGAAGGTTCTGTTAAGTTTTGGGTGAGGATATTTGGCAGGTAAACAACATCTTGGAACAGAGGGGAACACCAGACACCAACACGACAGGAGAAGGGGGATTTGCTGCCTCTGTTCCCTTTTCCTGTTTATCCAGTGTATTTGGGGCAGATTTTCCTTGTTGCATCAATACAACTGCCATAATCATGACTAGGATAAAAAAAAATCTGTTATCTGTCAGATATGTGAAGCATTTACCACTGTCTTCTGATATAACTGAAATCTCGGTTGTGAAGTACATCTTTAGTATTTCAGTCTTGGTTGTGTTTTCCATGTGGGTCAAGATGGAGACCGTATATCATTTCATTTCATTGACTAAATGAGGAGAGAGGTTTTGGGTCCAGATGTTAATGCATAAAACAAAATTGAAAGTGACAACATATTCTGTTGTCCCTGACACTCTGATACACGTTTCTTGGCAGCCCAGGATGCCAGGGGCATTAGAGACTAGATAATATAGGTCAAGAAACCTTGGGCCTTCAAACTCACATGTTACCCATAATTAAGTACAGATCTTAAAACTCTGTACTTATTTAAAATGTATTATGGATTTGCTTTGACATTGATGCTTTGCTGCGTTATATGTTGACAATGTTGCAAGGCATTAAATTTCAATGATTACGATAATGTAGCAGAAACAGAGCAGTGTTCTTTCTCAGAAAACATCAATGCACCATTGACAGTCTGGATTATTTAAAAAGTAAGATGCCTTCTTAGTATGCAGTAACATGCGAGGCAGTCTTTTAATCCCGTGAGCTCATTCAGAAAGAAACAATCAGAAAAGAAATGTTTCTTTTCTTTTCAAGAGGAGGTTTCCAAACACCCTGGCAGGATGAGTATTGACCAGCTTTTGTTGTAACAAGGGTAGTAATTTCAATACACTAGTAATTTCAATACACGTGCGTACCACCACGCACACACGGGCCCCCACATACACCCCCTTCACACCAAACACACAAGCATACACTACACACCATACACACACCACGCCACACACATACATACATATACCATGTACACACACATCACACAAATCCAAGACTTCTTCACACATGCACCACACACATTCCCTCTCACACCAAGAACGCACACTCCTCACCCACCCCTGCCACCCCCGCACTTTCCTTACCCCTCACAGTGGGATCTGGCCCCTGGCTACCTCCTAACCTAATTTTCAATCCTCTCTCCTTGGTTTCCTGTACTTCAGCTACCCTTCCCCCCCACCCCTGCCCCTGTCACCACTTCTTAAACACGCCAAACACACTCCTATCTTTGCATCTGCAGTTTCTTCTGCTGAATTTCTCTTTCCCAGACATGCACACAGCTTACTCATCTTTCCTCAGAAAGCCCTCCCCTGACCCCGTACCCAGCGTAGCACACAGATCTCTGCATGGTCTGCCCCTCCCCTTCGCTCTCCAGATCGGCCTGAGCTATCTGTGCTCTTAATCCCAACTACAAGATGTGAATCATCCTTAGAAATAATCGAATCCAGTCTGATACTCTCATTTTCCAGACAACAAAATGGAAACCTCAAAAGGACAAGTAACTTCTCCAAAGTCACACAAATCATTTATTCATCCGTTCAGCAAATATTCAGTAAGCTCCTATGTGCCTGGCTCTATTCTAGGTACTACTTATCAGAGGAGTACAAAAGGGGCAAGAAGATTTACATTCTATTCAGGGAGATGGGCAATAAACAAATAAATAAAAACATAGTGTAATGTTAGGTAGTGATTCATGCTTTAAAAAAAGCAGGGCAGAAAAAGGAGCCAGAGATAGGAAAGAGCCAGGAATAGTTGAAAAACATTATCTCAAAGGCACATGGAGATTGCATCTGTTGGAAATGCTCCAGATGTTAAAACATCTGTTCATTCAAGATGGTAGTCAGGTGGCAGGCTAACTTAAGAATATGGAAGGTTTAGCAAGGGGTTCCTTTGCATTTGAAAATGAGGCACAGTTTCTGAATCTAGGCTCAAGGCAAAGAGAGTATAAAAGAACCTTGGATGGAATAATGACGTTCACTGTAGTAATAACTTCAGTTAAGATAATGGTGGAATCTGGAGCAAATCCATGCAAAACATTGTGCAGAATGAACCCTCCTGGAGTTTTGATACTCTTGTTAAAGTCAATTGCGGATAGTGGCTAGAGCTGACTGTAAATCCTGGAACACACAGAATCTTCTGAGAAAATAATCAACAGTCTAAAAGTGGGAGCCAGGTTCCTGAAAGGTGGGAAATCAAAGGTGGTCATGCACCAGGCAAGACCAAAGTCAGACCACTCATCTAGGAATATACCAATATATACTCATTCTGGAAAGATAAAAGTCCACTGGAGCCATCATAGGATGGGGCCAAGTCATAGGCTAAGAATGGCAGACAAGATCTGGGGGGAAAAAAAGACTAAGAAGCAACAGTTCCTGAGAAAATAACCTACCAGGAGCTCAGAGACTCTTTATTTCCCCATGCGTGAGATTCTATATGGAAGGCAGACACCAAACAGAGTCATCTGAGTATGTGTGTGCATGCGTGTGTACGTGTATAAAGGAGTAGGAGCAGACATACTCTGGAGAAGTCCCTACGAGTTTAATGATACATTCTGTCCACCACATCTGGTACAATTAATCCAACTCATCATCTTTTTATGGAAAGAAGTCTTATGAATGGTAGTCTGCTTTTTACGCTACATGAACCTCCAGAAGAAGGAGGTACTTCTCAGATCACCAGAACTGCTCACTGGTAATTTCAACAAAACAGGCCATTTGCACTTTAATTACCAGGCCCACTTCAGTGACAAGGTTTGAGCATTTCTGAATAAAGTTTCAAATCTCTAAAGTGGCTCAAATCTCTCAGTTTAAGTAAAAACATCTCTGGGTACACTGTAGATTTGGGGACTACATAATCCTTCTAATTTTGAGCATTAAAAAGATTCAAGATTCCTTTTTTGAAAGACAAAAGCTTTCCCTGAATGTTTAGAAACTGAAATAGGAACATTTTAGAAATACTTCTTATATAGAAATCTATCTAATAGGATTATTGTAGCACTTTATATACATAAACTATTTTACTTCCCATGACAGATAAATCATTTTTGTAAAGGATTGCTTTGGATTTTTTGATGATTTCAATTCTAATTATTTCTATTTTTGAAGATACATATTAAACATGATAACATGAGAAGCTAAAATGTGCACATTTAATCAAAATATGTCATCATTTAAATGTGAAATAAAATGAAATTAAGGCTATGTTTACACCCACTCCATGAAAAAGATTATATTAGGTTTTGTAATCAGTACCACAATATTTCACAAGCTGGAGAATAATCAGGAAGCCAATGAGACACTGCAGAACGCAATCCACAGATACGTTACTTTCCAAAAATTAAGGGAATTCAGAATGTTATGTGGATTATAAAATGCTTTACCATCAGTTCCTTTAAACAAAATAACCTACGTGCTAGGTAGGAAGTTATTAGATTCATTTTATAGATGAGAAAATTGAGACACAGAGACCCTGAGGGCGTTCCCCAAGGTGACATGCCATGAAAGTTACACAGAATCCAAGTTTACCAACCCACATCGTGAAGGCCATTCTTCAGTGAGCCTCTCCTGCTGTACTGTGCCTTATCTTCTAGTATAAGTTGATATCATTTTAACTTAAGGAGTTGTTTAATACTATTTCACAATAATACTGAGATGCTCAAAATGGAACTTAAAATTTGTCAGAAGCATCACTTAAAAATAGGAAGATTCAGGATTCTGAAAGATACTGAAGAACAACATGAAAGATGTAGCTCTTTGACGTTCTGTTGTGCATGTTTTATGCAGATTATAAAGGCATGAATATTTGGTTATTTTCCCAACTCTGGTGGATCACATTTCCCTTGGGAACATCATGCTGCCTTCTTAATGTTTACTTATCCTTTCAAGTAAGAGATAGGTTGGCTTTTGTCATCTCCCATATCTCATTTTTTAATGGAATCAGGCTGAAATTCTTTTTATAAGAGGGCTTAATAATTCCATCTGCTAAGATGAAGGAAGATGATAATTTATTTTTACCATTAAAACTTTTGACAAGTGGACAGGCTAATTTTCTTGATTTACAAAGAGCTCATTCAAATAAATTAAAAGGTGAGCAGACCAATAGAAAAATGGGCAAAAGATATGATCATGAATCTTATGGTACAAAATCACAAATGGCCAATAAATATACGAAAGATGCTTATAGCAAAAGAAATGAATAGCAAAACAGTGAGGTACCTAGCAACTTAGAAGAAAAAGACAGTTGGATAGTACTCACTCCTGGTGAAGATATGAGGGAGGAAAAAGACTCTTATGTCCTACTGGTGGAAGTGCAAATCAGAATGCCCTTCTGGAGGACCATTTGTCATTATCTATAAAAATTTTAATTGCATTTATCTTTCGAAGGCACGATCCCATTGTATGTATCTTACTACATGGATATATTGATGGAAGTTCACCTAGATCTATGGACATCAAACTTCATCAATTACAGCACTACTTGTTATAGCAAAAAACTCTAAACAACCAATTCCTATCACTAGGGAATTGGTGAAATAAAAAAAAAAAAACAACAGGTAAATCCATAGATGCAAATACTGGTGCTTAAAAGCCAGTGAAAATCTGTATATGGAATGATTTTCAATATTAGATAATACACTAAAAAAAACAAGTAAAGAGGTATGTATAGTAGGAGCCCTATTCTATAGATTAAAATAGAGGAAAAATAAACAGAAAATGAACACATGTACATGTGTATATGCATATGTGTATACTTTTATGTCACGGGTGAATCACAAGATGCTATGAAACAGCAGTTACCTTGGAGGTCAAAGACTGGGTGGGAAGGAGTCAAGTTTAGGAAGGGAGACTTTCATTTTGTAGAGTTTTTGCTCTGTTTGAATTTTCTTTTTTCTAACCAAATATATGTATTATTTTCTGTTCAGTTTAGTGTTAATAAGAGATACTGTAATAGGGAATCATTATAAGTTATCTAACCCTTTGAATTTGTAATCTGCTTATTGGTATCAAATTTTTTATCCTGCTCATCAAATATATATTTATAATAATAACTAAACACTTTCCCATGAGAATATAATATCCAAGACATAAAAACAACTGGGATGAAGAAAGTAATGTTAAATAACTTAATTCTATTTTCTTATTTACCTTTCCCAGGAGCATTTTAAAGAAAACTGGGTAAAATGTGTTCAGTGACATTTTGTATTTCATTGTGTATCTTAATAACTTACTCTTTACAAATGAAAGCTTCACTACTGGAAAAAAAAAAGCTATCCAAACAAATATTTTTCTACACCTACAGCTCAATGGCTCTCAATTCACTATTTGCAAATGCAGGAATGTTAACATCAACTAAAATTTTATTTGAAAATCCATTATGTAAAAACGAATACTATGAAACTGCTCTGGTTGCAAAAGGGCATAGGAAGCTAAGGGTCCTACCTACTAAGTTTCTCCTTTGGGCAAAACTCAAGACTTCCTGCCAAGCACAGTTTGAAAACAGTTTGAAAATCACTGCTTTAGGCCATTATAATGGGATGAGAAATTTGTTTCTCATCTGACACAAGCAAGTTCAGTGGATGTGCAACGCTGCTGTGGGACGTGGCTGTAATGGGCAGGCCGTGTCTCGTGCCCGCCAGGTACAGCGCCTCCTGCTGGGCTTCTTTGGAATTCCTACCAGACTTATTGAAAAGATAAATATATACCTACCACATGCCCAGCCATTTCACTCCCACTTGTCTATCCAAGAAAAATAAAAGCATATATCTACACAAAGATTTGTAAATGAATGTTTAAAGGAGCTTTGGGTTTTTTTGTAATAGCCCCAAATTGGAAACAACCTAAATATTCATCAACAGCTGAAATGGATAAACACATTGTGGCATATCCATACAGTGGAACAGTATTCAGCAATTAAAAGGAGTAAACTTTCAATACTAAAACAGCATGCATCAATTTCAAAATAATTATTATGTAGAGTGGAAAAAGCCAGACAAAAAGAGAACATAAAATATGGTTCCATTAATATAAGACTCTAGAAAATACAAACTAATCTATGGTGGCATAATAGAGAAATGATTTGCTGGGGATTGGGGTACAGGAGAAGGAGGGGTTAAGGGGCAAGCGAGAACTTTGTGGGGTGATGGATATGTTCATTATATTGATTGTAATGATAGTTTCATGGGTGTGTACAAATATGAAAATATCAATTTACACATTTTAGTTTATTGTATGTCAATTATCCATCAGTAACTGTTCAAAATATATATTTATAAAGATGTTCATTGCATTCTTATTTATAGTAGCCCAAAATGGAAACAACAAATTGTCTAACAGTAGGGGAATGACTAAATAAAATCATGTATTCATAAAATATAATTATCATGCAGCCACTAAAACACTTTCAGAAGAAATTTAGTAACACGAGAAAAGGGTCATGTTACAAGGCAAATGTTAATTAAAAAAGAAGATTCAAAATTATAGACAAGCATGATCCTGATTATCCTGATTTTGTAAGTTAAAATGTAATTTAAAAAAATGGGAAGAAACTGCTTGTTTAACACCTGTAATTCTCTGGGTCTAGAGACTCTTCCTACTCATATTCGACTTATGTTCTTGTCTTCTCATATTCACTGAGTTTTCACTTAAATATTGAATCTACTAAGCAAGGGGGAAAGGAACTGTTATCAGGTTTTGTTTTTTGATATCCTGGTGGACTTATTATAAAATTTTGGTGAACTGATTTATTGATGATAATGGAAGTATATATATATTTATCTTAACCATACATCAAATAGGCTCTTTAAAGGGCAAAGCTTTGCAATCTCTGTTCTCCATAGATAACTGACATCATAAAAATTAAGCACCTATATCTGCATGGATAAAACCAAACTACGCCTGGGCGGATATACATGGATATACAGGAGGCTCACACACTGTTTAGAAGGGGCCACGCTGGAGCTCAAATAACACTGTCTTCCCTTATAAAACAACTTCCAGTGTTCAGAAACGTGACAGCATTTTTACCTAACAAAAGTTGTAGGAAATCTTTTTGACCATTAATTGTAAGTGAATTTGGATCTTTTTGGTGTGACCGCTATCAAAGGTGTTTTGTGGAAAACTAACAAACTTCATATTTGGTCTAATAATCTAGGCTGTGATGTAACTGTGTAATTATTCTGGAAACTAAGGTTTCTCAGCCAGCAATGTCAAATTCTTCATTCTAATATAATAACATTTTTTTCCTCTACTCAGCTTCTCATACTATGGCACGCTTCCCATGAAACTCAAGTGTCTCCCACAAATGAGAAAATAGCAAAAATAAACAGGTGTATGGCATTTGTTTTTGATGTAGGGGGTTATCATCTCCAGGAGGTCAGTGACTAATTCTTTTTCAACTTCTCAAAAATGGACACGACACTGCAGGGCTCTTAATAAACCTGTAATCACTGAGCAGGTTTTAGACAAGACCTGCGCTGTACAGCCAAGTTCTTACAAAGGGACAAGATAAACCTGTAAATCATTGAAGCGCCAAGGACTGCACCCACCTCCAAATTCTCATTTTCCAGATCCGAGGGACCTAAATACGGCCTACAAAAGAAGGCTTGAGGAAAACGTTCCTTTTTCTAAAGAAGAATGGCGGATGTTGAGAGCGGAGGTTGGACGGTGAGAGGCACCACCAGCCTAGTTTTCTGTCCTACGTATCTTGACTGAAAGATTAAGCAGCTGCAAGATGTTTAATGACTTTCTATTACTGAGGACATAAGGAGAGCATTTGTTTCTCACACTTAACGAAGTATGGTTTGAGCAATTACAATGTAAGTCACACCCTGACAAAGTGAAATACCGTGTTCTGGAACCAAGTATGTGTGACTGGCTTTCTGCCCATCTTCAGGGAAATATCGTGTTGGCTCCCATTGCTAGTGAAGCACATTTTCTGTGGTGTAAACACTTAAGTCAGTGGCAAATCTGCCATGGGGCTTTAAAAAAAGAAAAGAAGGGCCAGTGTGAATCATTAGATTATACATACTCCTCCAATAGAATAATTATTAGGCCAAGTGATGAATGCCTAATTAAAATAATAATGATGAGAAACATTTAAAGTGATTACTATATGTAAAATGTACCCATTTTATTATTCCAATGAACATTTTTACAACTTCATTGAAGACTGAACTCTAATCATACCCATTTTACAGATCAAGAAATGGAAGTTGAGAGCATTTTTCCACAGCTTGTTTTGACAGAGCCAGGATAGATGCCTGAGTTTCCAGTGCTCTTAAGCACTTCTCTACTGCCCCCAATCAGCAGGAACTTTCTAAGGCAGGCAGGCTAGCCAACTTATCTATAATATTCTCTTTGGATGTTTAATTAGATTAAATTGCTGTTGTATTGGAAATTGTTTTAGAACATGTTAAACATGCATTCTTGTTCTTGCATATTGAGTAAAAATTACAAAGGAAGGTTTCTTTAAAAAAGCACTCAATATTTTGCAGTAATTAAAAAACTCACATTACTATGGGCTTCACGTTACTTATAATTTTTATAAGAGCTGCAAGTGATTTGGTTTCTCAAGAGCCAGTGGTTTTGCAGCAGGTTCCATCTTACAGGACAGCAAGTATCCATGAGTAATATAACTTTGTAGCTTCCTGCCTTTTGTCAAACCTCATCTGTAAACTGTCCCCCACAATGTACCACTGCAATGCTTTCCTTCCCAGTGTATAAAGAAGAATTTTCACTCAATTTTTTCACCGAGATATAATTCATATAACTACAATTTACCCATTTAAATTGTTCGTTCCGTGGGTGTAACCCATTCACAGACATGTGACATCATCCCCACAATTTTAGAAGGTTTTCGTCATCTCAAAGAAACAAAACCTTGTATCCATTAGTATCAAAAAGAAATGATATCCCCATTTTCTCCAGCCTTAAGCAACTATTAATCTACTTTATGTCTTCATAGTTTTATCTAATATGGACATTTCATATAAATGGAATCATACAATATACGGTCTTTTGTGGCTGGCTTCTTTCACTGGGCATGTTTTCAAGTTTCATCCATACTGTAGTTTGTATCAGTACTTCATTCCTTTTTGTGGCCCCATGATCTGCTGTATGGATATACCACTTTTTGTTTATCCATTGTTAGTTGATGGGCATTTGGGCTGTTTCCACCTTTGGGCTATTATGAGTAATGTTGCTATAAACATTCATATGAACACTTTCATTTTCATTTTTCTCGGGTATACACCTGGGAGTAGAATTACTAGCCATGTAGTAGTCTAAGTTTAAAAGTTTGAGGAATTGCCAGGTTGTTTTCTCAAGTGGCTGCACCATTTTACATCCCCATTAGAAGTGGATGAGGGTTCTGATTTCTCCATATCCTTGCTAATGCTTATTATCTTATCTGACTTATTTATGCTCTAGCCATTCTCGCGGGTGTGAAGTAGTATGTTATTATGGTTTTGATTTGCATTTCCCTGACAACTGACTAACGATGTCAATCATCATTTCATGTGCATATTGGCCATGTGTATACCTTCCTTGGAGAAGTGTCTATTCAGATACTTTCCCCATTTTGTAATTGAGTTGTCTTTTTATTACATATATTTATAAGTCAGATATATGATTTGCAAACATTTTCTCCCATTCTGTAGGTTGTCTTTTCGCCTCCTTGATGGTGTCCTTTGATGCACAGAAGTTTTTGGCTTTGATGAAGTCCAATTATCTGTTTTTCACTTTGTTGCTTGCATTTTTGGTGCTACATCTAAGAATATATCCATTGCCAAGTAGGAGGTCATAAAAATTTAAACTTTGTTTCCTTCTAAGAGTTTCATAGTTTTAGCTTTTTAGTATAGGCTTTTGATCCATTTTGAATTAATTTTTATATATGGTGAGAGGTAAGGGTCCAACTTCATTCTTTTTCATGTGGCTATCCAGTTGTCTCAGTATCATTGGTTGAAAAGATTATTCTTTCTTCTTGAATGGTTTTGGCAAAAACCATTGTCAACCTTGTCAAAAATAAGTTGATGATACACACATCGGTTTATTTCTAGACCCTCAATTCTATTCCATTGATCTATGTATCTATCCTCATGCTAGTGACAGTACCATTGTTTTGCAAAGAATAAGATTTTACAAACATTCATGACTGACAAAGTGCAGGACCTCACAAGTCCAATATTTTTAATAAATGATTACTTAGCATTTAGATTGGCAAATAATTTGGCTCAAATAATCCAACTACCTATTAAAACTTATACTTATCAGTTGTGAACTGTTATAAAGTTGTCTGCTGTCTACTGTGTTTAGGATGAAATTTATATGACAAAAACAAGTCACATTTTCTTATCTGACTGTGTTTTAGAAAATCAAAATCTTAAAATAAAGTATATTTTACAATTTTGGAATTGAAAACACTTAGACACCATTTAGGCCAATCTATTTGTTTTTGTTTTTGCGTTACAGATTAAAAAATAAACCTTGGCTCTTTTCATAATAAAGATGTCACCTTTCCCATACTGTGAACTAAAAGCATCTCCTCCATTAAATTTATTTGCAGACTAGAAATAATTCAGGTATTTTGACAGTCTGTGTACCTCTCTAAAGGGAACAAACAATTATTGACGTGAAACAGAGCTTATCAACTTCTCTTTTGTAGTCAAGACCCACCATACAGAGGATGTGTCAGGAAATATTTAGATGATAGAATTTTGTATTTGTCTTCTGGATACTTGGCACCATGTAGACCCAAGGGAAAAACCATATTAGTAAAGATTATTTTAAAATAGAAACATACTGAGAGAATCATGTCATATTTTGAAACAAAATGCCAAAGAAATAAACTAATAAATTGTGGAATGATTGATTCAGAAATAATTTTCTATATATATCTTGTATACTTTAAAATTGTGTTGATCTAATTAATATAGATTTATGGTGTGTTAATTTCAAGGAACATGGCTTTATAGATGTTACACAAATGCTCAGGGGCTCTGTTAAGGACTGAATTTGTCTCCCCAAAATTCCTATGTTGAAGCCCTAACCCCTGAAGTGACCATATTTGGTGATAGGGTCTGTGAGGAGGTGACAAAGATTAAATGAGGTGACCTAATCCAATAAGGCTGGTGTCCTTATGAGAAAAAGAACAGACACCAGAGCTTGCTCTCTCTACCATATGAGGGCACAGCAAGTAGTCTGTACCTCCCACTTTCCCATACCTACATGGCCTCTCCCTCCCACCCCACTGGAAACCACTAGTTTTTTCTTGCTATAGCCATTTTTTAACCATGAGGGGAGCTAACCAGCATGCTCAGGACGGATAAGCAGATGAAAGAACTTGCTCTAATGAGACACAAGAGATGACAAAAGCCAACCCAACACTTACTTGAAAGGATAAGTAAGCAGCAAGAAGGCAGCATGATGTACCCAGGGGAAATCTGACCCGTCAGAGTTGGGAAAGCGACCAAATATTCACACCTTTATAATCTGCATAGAACTGCTCTAGCTGGAGGGCTCGGAGGCAGCAGCCTTAAGCCTGTTGAGATAGGACATTTGCTTTTTCTTGAGAAGGTGCTACAGGTCAAGTGACAGCAGGAGGAGCAGGGAGGCAGCCTCTGCTAACCCAGGACAATGCAATTCTGCGCTAGAATTGAGGTGGGTGCACGTGTCCTGTGAGCCCGACACAGATCTGTTCCCAGGGGTAACGTTCTTGTCTCTTACCCAGTGTGTTAAGACGACAAACCAGAATCTGGAGGGAGCTACATTTCCAGCTTTGATGGGCCAGACTGTAATTAGTTGAAAAGCCTCTGCCTAGATCTCAAATAGGTCTGCTTCTAAGTCAGAAGCTGCACCTGGAGGCACAGGGCCTGAGTCTGAATCTAAGTTCTACCGTTTACTATCTATCCAGTTCCGTCATGTGTCAACTGGGGGAGATGAGCACCCAACTCGAGGTTTGCTATGAAGATAAAATGGTAGAAGACAAGCCTGGAATGTAGTGGTATGTGGCGGGCACTCAGGAAGGTGTCCTGAACCTGGAGTTTGACAGCTGCTCTCTCTACGGCACTGCCCCTCTGATTACTGTGGCTTTGTGTCTTTTCCTGCCCCCGGCAAATCTTCAGTAAATCACCAAAGTCCCAAACTTAGGTTTTTTTCTCTTGTAATTGGAATCACAGGAGGAAGAGAGAATTATGCAGACATACAAAGGACTCTACCATTGTGTTTCTCTCAATAAAATATAGGACTCTCAAAACCACATTCTTAAAAAAAAAAATCCATTTAGAGCTATCCTTTGAGCACGTGTATTTCTCTGCATACATGTCCCACAAATTTCTGATGCCAAACAGAAGGCGGTCCCAATCTGGTAAAAGCTGACTGAAGCCTTCTAGTCTTCCTCCTTCTTTTTTTTGGGGGGGGGGGGTGATCCAGGTCAAGACAGAACATGAAGCAGGAAGTGTAATCAGCAGGGGATAGTGCAGTAAAAGGGATAAAAGCTGAGCCAACAATCATACCTGGACAAGTCTGGATGCCCTCATTTATAAACTGGGGTTAAAATGCCTAATCATATGAGGGTTGTGCAGATAGAACTAGATAATTTATGGAAGCTGCCTAACATGGTGCCTGGTATGGAGTATGTGTCCGAGTTGGTTACTTTCACTCCTCATCCTGTGACTCCTAAATTCAGAGATCTGCCCGTCGCCTGCATTCCCACAGCCTTTGCTTACACCACACGTCATGTCCTGACTTGCATTATACTAACGGAGGAGACATCCTGTCCCTACTCCTTCAGCACAAGGACTCTGTCTGATTCATCTCAGGCCATTCCAGAGACCTCACTGGTCCCCAGCGTTCATTTATGGAATGAATAAGACATCCCATGTAACTGGGAGCGAACTGTGTGTGACGTCAAAGAAAGCTAGTTCTATTTGACAGTTTCTGGTAATAGACTGTAAAGACAAACATACCAAGAGTTGGGGAATATTAGTTAAGAGAAAGGGAAAGGAGTTTCCACTTGACTTTGCACCCAGCAGGGCAGGATATGCTGGGGGAGATCGACGACTATCTTTTGCCCAAGATGCTCTCTGAAGATGGAGGCTTTTTCTAGAGAAATGAAACTTAAGTCTCCCAGTTGAAGGGAGGAGGCACTTGACTATCCTAATACTGCCTGGAGCCCAGGGGAGAATGAGGAGTCTCTTAAAGGGCACAAGAGAAAGGCAAGTGTGACGCCTGCTGTGAAAATTTGCAAGTAATGGGACTTTACAAAGTTTTTGTTAAACGATCACAACCTTGGAAGGTATGGTCGTAGTGTAATGTAACTTGGAAGTGGACTTCCTTTAGAGAAAATACAAATTTCTATTTGCTACAGTCTAACACATAGATTGTGATTAAAATCACAAATAAGCCTTCAGCCAAAATTACTGTTTTGGGGGGAGGATATAGCTCAAGTGGCAGAGCACATGCTTAGTATGCACAAGGTCCTGGCTTTGATCCCCAGCACCTCCATTAAAAAAAAATTCAATAAATCAACCTAGGTTCCGATCCCCTGAAAATAAAAATAGCAACAACAACAAAAATTCATTCCAAAATTACTGCTTTGTTAACTAGAAACTGGAAAGGATGTAGCGAGTAGAAATGGGTGCTTCTGAATTAACACCATAAAATATGGAGGAATATATTTTCCTCCAAGACACAAAACCTAATGAAATATAGTGAAATTTGCCTTGAGACTCTTACTGAAATGGCACTTACTTAAAAAAAAATTCTATAGCCTAGCTTTTAGAATTTAAACAATCAAGACTGTATTTGAGAGGCACTAGGAGATGAGGCTCCTGTTCAATGGCTTGGAGGAATCGGTCCCTGGAGCAAGTTTGGCAGAAGTGTCCCTTGTTGTACAAACAAACAGGGACTCTATCAAGTAGTTCCAGGTTTATGCTGTGCTTGGTGCGCGTTGGCCACATAGCTAGTGTTAAATAAAATAATAGCGACGTGTGGCATGGGAGCCTGATTCTCTCATTCTTCCTGCTAAACCCACATACCAGATGGTTACACACACCCGTAATCAAGTGCAGAGCCGTGTGGGCTGGGGGCTGGCGTGGCAGCTCTGAGTCAGGCCGGCTGCCTTCTCTCTCCCTCTCGTGGAAGAGCTTCATGAGCTCCACAAACAGTTATTAGGGGCGGTGCTGGGGCTTTTGGGAGCTCACAGAGCCTTGAGTGGGTACAAACAATCCATGAGCGATGCCAGTTTCCCTCAGCTATGCACAGAATGACTTTTTTTTTTTAATTGAAGTATAGTCAGTTTACAATGTGTCAATTTCCGGTGTACAGCGCAATGCTTTAGTCATACATATACATACATATATCTGTTTTCAGATTCTTTTCCTAATAAGTTACTACAAGACACTGAATATAGTTCCCTGTGCTATACAGTAGAAACTTATTGTTTACCTATTTTACAGCGAGTAGTTAGTATCTGCAAATCTTGAACTCCCAATCGATCCCTTTCCACTCCCTTCCCCCCAGGTAACTGTAAGTTTGTTTTCTATGTCTGTGAGTCTGTTTCTGTTTTGTAAATAAGTTCATTTGTATCTTTTTTTTTTTAGCAGAATGACATCTTATCAGCTTCTTAGCACTGAGAGAAGCAGCTTTCTAATAAGATCTGTAAATAAACTGAAACACCTCAGCTAGAACAAGATTGTTTATGAAGCACTTGAATTTATTAGCTCTTTTTAAGAAAAACTCTACCTTGAAGACATTATGTTGAGTGAAACAAGTCAGCCATGAAAAGAAAAATACTGGATGATGCTGTTAATATGAGGTCCTCAGCGGAGTCAAATTCATAGAGACAGGAAGTAGGATGGTGGTTGCCAGGAGCTGAGGAAGGGAGAATGGGAGTTATTGTACAAACTGAAATGGGTACAGCGTTTCAGTTTGGCAAGATAAAAAGGGTTTGTGGATGGATGGTGGTGATGGTTGCACAGCAGTGTGAATGTCCTTAATGCTACTAAATTGTACACTTAAAACTGATTGGGATGATAAATCTTATGCTATGAGTATTTTGCCACAATTTAAAACAATTTAAATAGACAAATGGGGGGAGGGCATAGCTCAGTGGTAGAGCACATGCTTAGCATGCACAAGGTCCTGGGTTCAATCCTCAGTACCTCCAATTAAATAAATAAATAAACAAACCTAAATTACCTCCCCCAACTATATAAATAGACATATAAATAAAAATCAAATGAGCACTTATTTCTTCCGAGGGTCAGTGGAAACGATGGAGGTGTCCCTCCTATTATAAAATGAGAGCAGATGCATTTTGCAGCATTTAAGAGGCAGTTCTCCACAACTCTCTTCACATGGGAGCTGATCCTTCCTAAAGCATGAGCCCCTCCAGGGCAGCATGATGCCATCTTCATCCCTGTGTCCTTGTGGCTCACAATATGAGGATCGCAGTGTCCTCAGGCTTATATTACTAAGATAACCCAAATGTTAAATGGACTCTTCAGTTCTACCAAAAATTAATTTAAAAAAAATCAGACTGCTTCTAAAGCAACTTGATTCAGCAGGAAGAAAAATGCATTTCCCTCTGCAATTTGAAGTTATTTAAGTCAAACTTCAAAGAACACCAGCACACTCTTTCATGCTGCTTATGTGTTTTGAGCAGAAGAGCTCAAATCTTTGGTGCTCTGACCTCATGTTTGCCTGCATCAGTAGCCTGGGAAATCAAACTTCATGTTGCTCCAACCTCTGCCATGTGGTGATTCCGGCTCAGCAAAGAAAAACCTGATCAATATTTACCTGATCTAAAAACGAAGCTTGTATTTTCATGATCAAAGCAGCTTCTCAGGGAGACTCCTACCCTTGCATTGATTATGTTCCCAAGTGATGACACAGAGGGTTCTCGAAACATTTCTGACTTGACGTTCAACGTGAGGCTGCTTCTCTTGCACTTAGGGTCTCTACCAGGCAATGAAGAAGAGTGTTATGGAGTATTTTTGTGTCTTAAGGCTCTTGTCTCCCCAGGAACAATCTAAGTTCCTTGTGCTGCAGAGATACCATATTTTGTTAGTCAAGTTGGGTCAGCTCTTATGCTGGACACATTGTCCTTGTCAAACTGTTACCCAATACTTCCTGGGTGAAATGTGCTTGCAACTCATAATTAATTGATTGGTTGAATGTCTACAGATTGAGTAAAAAGTTGTTTATTCTGGTGGATCTTAATGCAACCACTGGACTTTTCCTCTTCATTGACAACCATACCTGCAAAACTCACTTTACACACTCTAAATTCAGTCTTTTTGTTTTTAATCCCAAGGTGAGGTCAGAAGAAGTGATTGTTGGCTGTCCTCTGAATTAGTGATTTACATGACAGATCATTCATTTATCTCTCTTTGTGTATCTACTTTAGAAACTTTTTGTTGTAAAATACACATATACAAAAAATTTACCATCTTAACCATTTTTAAGTGTACGGTTGAGAGGCATTAAATACATCCATAATGTTGTGCGACCACCGCCACCACGCACCTACAGAACTCTTTTCATCTTGCAAGCCTGAAACTCTGTACCCAGTAAACAATAACTCTTCTCACCCCCAACACCCCAGCCCCTGGCAACTACAATTCTACTTTCTGTCCCTATAATTTTAACTATTCTAAGTACTTCATAAAAGTGGAACCATATGGTATTTTTCTTCTTGTGACTGACATTTTACATTCTGTATGTCCTCAAGGTTCATCCACATTGTGACAAATGTCAGAATTTCCTTCCTTTTTAAGGGTGAATAATATTCCATTGTGTGTATCTACTATGTTTTGCTTATCCATTCATCTGTTGATGGACGCTTGGGTTGCTTCCATGTTTCAGCGATTGTGAATAACACTGTTATGAACATAAATCTACTTTTTAGATCAACAAAATTCCATAGTATATATTTCATTTGGAGACACGAACACCATGAGAGGACTAGGAAAAGCAAGAGGATTCACGAGTAATTTCAGCTACGAGCAAATATCCTTCAAGCCATCTATTTAAGCCAGTTCTAAACTCCACTGCATTATGTGGAAAAATAATATAGAATCTCCATTTTACTAGGTTAAAAGTTATTGAGAGGTTCGATTCACTGCCCAAATCTCAATCTGTTTTGGGACCATAGAGCTGTTGGCTAGAAGGGATATGTGAGATCACTGAATTTAGTGATTCTCATGCTTGGTTGTGCATCAAAATCACTGGAAGCTCTTAATAAAAATACTAATGCAGAGATCCCACTCCGAGAGATTCCAATGTAACTGGCCTAAGGGTGGGCATCAGTATTTTTCAAAGTTTTTCAGGTAATTCTAAGATGTAGCCAGAGTTGAGAATCACTGATATAGCTTAACCGTTCTCTTCATTCCCACTTAGAAAGAGAAAGAAACATGATTTGCTGAAAGTAACACAGAAAATGGGAGAAGGATGAAAACAGGGATTTTCAAATTCCAAATCTAGTACTCTAAACTTCTTGAAACTTCTTTTTATAATGCTCTGCCTCCAATTTTGTTCTTGAAAAAGTGCAAAGACATAAAGTACTATCAAGTAGGTAACTTTTATTCAAACTAGAATGATTTAAATTGAGATTAAAGGCAAACCGAAAGTTCATTTAAGTTTTCATTTCAATATCTAAATAATGATGAATCCAAAAGATGAAAGAATTCTACCTATTATCAGAAAACTGCCAAAGGAAGACAAAGCCCGTGGGTGCCTTGAAACACTATATGTTCCTAAAATTAAGTACGTTAATCAGAGGCACAAAGTTGAAAGAAGAGAAGAAACAGGAATGAAATACCAGGACTGATTCTGAAGATGATTCCTTTCTGTGGTAAAAGTCAAGCAATGGACACCTAAGAGGAAGTACAAATGCCCAACAAACATGTGAAAAGAACCTCAGTCTCACCAGGGGTCAGGAAAATGGAAATTAAACTACAGCTTGATTCAGCAGATGAAGAAAAAGTAAAAAATTGATAAACCCAGGCCTGGCAAAGATGTGGGGAAAAGGGTAATCCAAGGCACATTTGAAATTTGTGTTGCTTCCGAACAGTCTCTGAACAACAGGAATGTGCAGAGTAGAAAGGATCCTGGGAGCACCTGCTGCATCGCACAGGGAACTATATTCAATTTCCTGAAATAAGCTATAATGGAAAAGGACCTGGAAAAAATGTGTATGTGCATGTGTAACTGAATCGCTTTGCTGTACACCTGAAACTAACATTGCAAATCAACAATATGTCAATAAAAAACAAAATAAAAAAAAGGAATCTACCATAAAAGTACTAGAACAGATTTAAAAAAAAAATGAGGAAATTGAGAAAAAAAAAAAAGGATCCTGGGAAAGGCAGTCATTGGGAAAGATCTGTTGTTCATTATCAACACCATTGTTCGGCTTCCACTCTGACTGTTAACCCGCATCCTCAGGTCCTGGTTTAGTGGATGCAAATCAGCTCCTGAGAAGCTCAGCAGTGTTTGGGCTACTCTTTCCCCTACTGGCTCTTGCTCCCATCCAGAGCCCACACCAGCAGTGGCTCTGGATGTTCTCGACTGGAGAAAGCAACGCTCACCCACCCTTCCACCTTGAATTCCTCCTCGCCGCGCAAGCCCACCAGTCCCAGGCTCCTGGAGGGTAACCTTCTCACCAGCTCAGATGCTGGTGTGTATCTCCCGCCATTTCTTGAGGGCCTTCTGGTATCAGGATAGCACTTCATTCTGCCCCAGTCTCATTTTGCCCTCTGGTAGTCCGATAAGGTAATTATCATTTACATATGTAAATGTAAAACTGAGGTGTAGAATTTAAATCTCTCTCAACAGGACACCTAGCTTGGCAGGAAAGGCCCTGTTTTTCTGGTTCGGGAGTGTCACTTGCATGTAGAAGAGTTTTAAGGAGGGAAAACATAGTTTTCCACCCATTTCCTTTTTCAGGGGACACTGTATCTGAACCAGTCCCTGGAGGACCAGCTCACACGTGGGATGCTGAGCCCAGGCTGGTGACTCCAGGGCCTAAGCCTGAATCCCTGAGCCCCGTCCACTGGAGGAAGAGGCCTCTGCTGCTGTGGCTGCCACCTGCTGGAACCTGGTCTCTCAGCCCGAGCTGATGTCGGGGCCCAGCTACGACCCTCTCTGGTGCTCTAGCTTAGATCCACTGCACCCTCTGCTTCTCCTGGGAAAATGGTCAAAACCTCAACAAGTTTGCCCCAATATATCTTCTTAAATTGGGGCCCTGAGGGCTGTCCCCTGTGTCCCATAGGGCAGAAGAGAGAACAGCCTCCTTCCTTCTAGAGCAGAGTCTATGCTGTCCTGTTGCACAGACCTGCCCCAGAAAAGCAAGACAACATTCCGTGGAGATGGGCGAGACTCTGATCACGCCAAGATCCCCAGCCTCTTCATACGATGCAGTATGGTAACCCCTTTGACTTATGACAGCCGGCGCAGACACTCACCAGGCCAAACTTTAGGAATCTCTTATGAAGATGAATCAACAATGAAGACTTGATTATCAAGATCAATGTCACCCCCTCCTCCCCTGACTTTGAACAAGGAATTAGGGGATTTTGTGTACAGAAAATTTGCTTCAAAGAGATTAAGGAAGAAAATGAGCACTTCAGTGGATTCATTTGAAGATATGCCCAGGCAGCCCAGCCACCTGAAGAAAATTTTACAACATTAAGAGCTTGCTTTATATATTAATGCGGACACAACATTAGCAAGTGGCAGAAATGGACTCAAACTCACTTAAGCTGGAAATAGGAGTTTAAAATCTCCTGTGTCTGAACCACAGGAAAAGCCACAGAAGACTGGACTAAAGCCAGGAACTCCCACTTTGGGATTCTCTTTGCCTCTGATCTCTGCCTCTCTCTGCAGGCTGACTTCACTCTGTCTGAGTTCAAAGGTACTAGCGGAGAGTTTGAGGGTAGAGGAGGATGGGCGCGGACAACTGCAGCCCAGGCTCACACCCCTTCCCTCCACGACCAGCACGGGGAAAACCTCCCCAGCGTTTCCACTTAGAAAAATCCTGGAGATGGATTCAAATCGTCCTCTTGTTGATCATGTGACCATCTTTGATAACTGGGATGGGCTTTGATACCAAAACAAAGAGGAAGGAGTGCTGGACAGAAAATGAAAAGTGACCAATACAGTTCCACATAATGAATAAGTGTTTGTAAACTTTACATTTATTTTAATTTCCACCATCAAAATTTTTAAATTGTATGAATAGAATTCCACAGAGAGGATCCCAAATGATAAAACTGCAACCGTTGGAAATTAGGTCTTAACTTATTCATAGTTTTCCCTTTATCCCATTTAAAACTATTTTAATTATATGCTATGGTATGATCATTTGATTATTGCTTGGCTGCTCAACTGGAATGTAAACTCCATGGGACCACAAGTATTTTTACTCATCACAATTTCTTCAGCACTGAGCATTCCTGGTATTACAGTTGGCATCCTACGCATGCTGTGAATGACTGAGTGAAGAATCAACTCAGTCTTTGCTGGATTCAATGTAAGGCTGTGCCGGATGATTCCAAAGTTAATTAAAGAATCGTAAGTTAAAAAGCATCATTGGGGGTGGAGTGGGTGGCTATAGCTCAGTGGTAGAGTGTGTGCTTAGCATGCACGAGGTCCTGGGTTCAATCCCCAAAACCACCATTAAAATATATAAATATAGAAATTTAATTACCCCCCAAATTTTTTTAAATAAATAAAGACAAAGCTAAATATCTTTAATTTAAAAAAACTGTCAGAAAGAAAGCAGAAATGAGATGAATGCTAGGAATTAGAAGATCCAGCTAGCCTCATCATCCGTGGCCCGACAGGAAATCCGTGGACCAGAGACACGGTAGTAACAAAGACTAAGGGTCTGATGAGCCAAATGTCAAAACTTTAAGATGGTCATAAAATGAAAAGGTTCAAAGTTTTAGCTAATTCTGAAAATTTAACAGTTTACAGAAAAAGTTGACATTTCCATTATATGAAGAAGAGAATTGAGCTTAAGAAACCTACCACCTATCTTTATATTTCTATTTGACCCAATTTTCAGATGGAAATATCATCAAGCCAGACATCCAGACAGATCGCCTCATCGGCCTGTGTTTAATAGAACAACACGCTCATGGAAACACGCGCCTTGGGTACTTCCCTGGGTTGTGCTAAAAAATTACGGCCTTACAAAGAATCTCGATTGCACAGTTGCCCTATGCACACTTTAATATTAAACAACTGTTTGAGTTTCTGTTAATTAAGCTCACAGCTTCCCATGACCAGGACTTCCTGTGCCGGAGCCTGGTCCAGGGCACTGACTCCCCAGCACGGGTTCTTAATATACAGAGAGAAACTGGTCTGGGGAGAAGGCGTCCTGCAGGGGGCGCTGTGGGCACTGAAGTGTGTACACCACGGTGGAGAAATGCCATTTCCCTTTTCATGAGAGGCAGGGCCTGAGATGCAAAAAAAAAAAGTTTGGAGGAAAAAGAAAAGAAGCATGCTCTGACAGGAGGAATTTTGTTTTTTCTTTAAGCTTCTTCTAGAAAAGGTGGAGAATAAGGTATTGAGGCTGACAGGTGCCCTGTACAAAACCAGGGGGAGGGGCCCTGTGATATTGTGATTTATAATAAGAAATACATATCACAGGGCTCCTAAAACCCTTGAAAATTTTTGACTGACAAGAGCACTAGGAGCATCTTTATTTCTAATGAGGCGACTCTGGGTGGGCGGGGCTCTTGGATGGGGGCTCTTCACTGGAAAGACCGAGCCATGATCAGCAGCTTGGAATCTTTAGCCCCGCCCTCCACGTCTCTGGAGAGGGCAGAGGGGCCGGAAGTGGAGCTAATAATTGATCATGCTACATGAGGAAGACTCCAGAATATAAAAGCCTGCTCATGTGAAAACAGTAGGCAGTCTGAGAGGCCAGGTGGGTGAACATGCGGGTATCAGGGGAGAGTGGTGGCCTCAGAGATGGCATGGAGGCTCTGCAGTCTTTCCCCACACCTTGTCCTAAGCATCTCTGCCATCTGGCTGTTCCTAAGTTATATCCTTTTATAATAAACAGGTGATTTAATAAGAAAATGTTTCCTTGAGTTCTGTGGGCCGTTCTAGCAAATTAATAGAATCCAAAGAGGGGGTAGTGGGAATCCCCAATCTGCAGCGGTGTGTCAGAGCCCTGGTGGCAACCTGGACCTGTGACTGGCATCTGGCATGGAGGAGGGGAGGCCGTCTTGTAGGACTGAGCCCTTAACCTGCAGGATCTGATGCTATATCTCCAGGTAGGTAATGTCAGAATTGAGTTGAAGTGTAGGACCCCCAGATAGTGGCTGAGAACTGCGTGGTGGTTTGGGAAACCCTGTCCCATGTAGGATCTGGTACTAGAATCCTATTAGGCCCCCCTCAGAGACCTTACACAGAGGGGAGGGGGCAGGATTGACCTCTGTGACTCCCTGGCGGAAGGCTCCAGGCCTCGCCTCAGGGGCCTCGGGTGACAGTCAGCGTGGGCACGGGTCAGTTCAGAGCTGGCGGTTTGCTGATGCTCTGTGAATCTGCCTTACCTCAACGCCAGGTGAGCAGGCTGGCCAGAGCAGTTTCCCATATGAACCCACTTTCCTTCCCACTATGGAACTCGCCCCCTGGGTTACGGTGTCTTCAACACAAGACTTGCCTGGCAGTTAAAGATTTCATTCCATGAACAGGAAAAAATTATGCAGAAAGGAGAAATACAAGGAATTTATCTGAGACAACAGTTCTTGACTTTAGAAAGAAAAAATGGAAAACACCAACTCTTCTATGTCAGCAATAGGATGGTCTTTGGGGATTTTTGCGGCAAAGCAGAAAGCGCTCAGACCAGGCGGTCCAAGCACTTACCTTGAGCAATGGGTCTGACACACACAGCTGGGTGGCCTTCCTTGGTGGCGTACCCTCTGGTCCTGTCTCCCCTTCTGCAAAAGGATGAAAGGATATCATGTTCTCTTCCAGACTGAATTTTCTAAGTTTCTAAGTTTTTCAATTAAAAATGATAAAACCTGCTAACTGCATCATTGTTAGGATATTTTTCTACCCTTTACGGGAAGATACAAGGAGTATTTTCCAACACTGACAGGAGTCAAAGTACAAAGTTAACAGACCAGGACCGGGGGGGGGGGGAATCCAGGGTGAGCCAGCTCTAGAGAGATGGAGATGGAGGGAAGAGCCAGAGGCACCTTCCCTCCCCAGGGATGGCCTTCTGGGTCCCATCTATCCTGTCCTACTTTCCACCACCTTCTGCCTCCAAAACATCTTTTTAGAGTAATTAGAAGAGGATGGGGTAAAAGTTGAATTCCCTAAGACCTGGGTTTTTTCTCCAGGACTTAACACAATTTTTTAATTTTCTTTTTTTTTTAAATTGAAGTATAGTCAGTTTTCAATGTTGTGTCAGTTTCTGGTGTATAGCATAATAGTTCAGTCATACATATACATACATATATTTGTTTTCATATTCTTTTTCATTATAGGTTACTACAAGACACTGAATATAGTTCCCTGTGCTATATGGTATAAACTTGTTTATTTTATATACAGTAGTTAGTATCTGCAAATCTTGAACTCCCAATTTATCCCTTCCCACTCCCTCTCCCCCTGGTAACCATAAGTTTGTTTTCTATGTCTGTGAATCTGCTTCTGTTTTGTAAACAAGTTCATTTGTGTCTTTTTTTTTAGATTCCACATATAAGTGATATCATATGGTATTTTTCTTTCTCTTTCTGTCTTCACTTAGAATGACGATCTCCAGATCCATCCATGTTGCAGCAAATGGCATTATTTTATTTTTTATGGCTGAGTAGTATTCCATTGTATAAATATGTCACAACTTCTTTATCCAGTCATCTGTCAATGGACATTTAGGTTGTTTCCGTGTCTTGGCTATTGTATATAGTGCTGCTATGAACACTGGGGTGCATGTATCTTTTTGAATTAGAGTTTTCTCTGGATATATGCCCAGGAGTGGGATTGCTGGATCATATGGTAAGTCTACTTTTAGTTTTTCTGAAGAATCTCCATACTGTTTTCCATAATGGCTGCACCAAACTACATTCCCACCAACAGTGTAGGAGGGTTCCCTTTTCTCCACACACTTTCCAGTATTTATCATTTGTGGACTTTTTAATGATGGCTCTTCTGACTGGTGTGAGGTGATCTTTGCCCCAGTGGGTTAAAGTGAACTTTTGACCCAGGTGTGAGGCAGGTCTTTGGCTGAGGACTAATAACCACAACATTTGGACGATGACTGGTCCAGGGTGATAATGAAAGTGACAATATAATTCATCCATATTCATTGAGCTCTTACTATATGGCATGCAGTCTTATAAGTACCATTTATTCAAGCATTTAATGCTCACAACAGTTCTCTAAATTGGATTTTATTCTCTCCATTTTGCAATTGAGAAAACCTTTAATGTCAGAGAGTGAGCTGCCTTTCCCCGAGTCACACAGCCAGTGAGTGGCAAAGCTGAGCCCAGTATCTGTCTTCACTTTGTTTTGTTTTCCTTTAGGGGAAGAACCTTAGCTGAACCTACTTTATCATAAGACCAGAGGAGAGAAACTCACGTGTCTGCAGGAAGTAAGAGTCTTCAGCACTGTCCAGAATTCTCATATGGTCCCTCTGGGATCTCAGGGCCTCTCATTACCTGAAATGTGAAAATGGCAGAAGTTTAATTATTCATTTTCCATCACCCTTAATGAGGGGATTAACTGCCATGTGAAACGAAAGGAAATAGTCTGACCTTCAGGCTGCCAGGAAGTGATAATTAACTAACGCCTCCAGTCAGTGCAAAGGGACAAATGAAAGTGTTTTACTGATCTTGATGCAAATGAGCTGTCAGGGTCATTAACTGAAGTCACACAATGGTGCAATGACAATGAGAAAATAAACATATGCTAAGCATAGACATGTTTTCTAAATTACGTTTGTTTACAGGTGTTCTTCAGGAGTTTCCAAACTCCTCTGACTCCCTTGATATCTTAGGGTTTTGAGTGTGGTTGTTGGGGGGGTGGGTTGGGGGGGTGGCGGCAAGACCCTGGCTTGCCAGGAGGACAGGGAGGGGCGGCTGTGTCCTTGTGGGTGGGAGTCCATCCAGTCTCAGATTCAAGGAGCAGCAGGCAAGTGGAGGCTAACTTGGAGACCTGTTCATCTCAGCTTCAGGACCAACTGGTTGGTTTTTCATGACTTGGTTGATTGGTTGGACCAAAAGTTACTGTGGGAATGATTCATGGAACCATTCTGCCGCACGGCATGTAAACACAGCCTTCTAATCTAGACCTTCGCTATTAAAATGGTCATAAATAGCTGCGAATTACTACTGTTGTGCAACTCATGACTTCACCATGGCTTCTGGCAGAGCAGATGGGAGCCGCGTTCCAGGCAGTGCTGCTGCGGGTCCCACCTCGTCCTGAGCATCTGTCTAATGAGTGCAGCGTGGCAGGTGCCACACAGACGACAAAGCGCCATCCTCCTGGCCCCGCTCTGTTCCAGAATAACACATTTTTCAAAAGGCCATCGAGCCTTGAAAGCCTCACGCACGCTGCATGATATATAAATATATAACTGCCCCAAATATGGCAAAATGAGTCACTATTAATAACTCAAAGAGTCACGGGGATTCAGGCAGTCCAGTTCCTCTGCCAAAAGTTAAGAATGTTTGCTCAGTGCTTTGATTTTTTTTTCTTTTAAACTCTGTTCTTGATTTGCTTCAGTACATTTCCTATTTAGATACTCCACCGAGTATATGTCATACTTTATCTGTGACCTTACTAGGACATACCAGAGCGTACAGGACGGGAATAGAAGGCCTTTTAAAGCTATTGGGGCTTTAAAAAATCGTGCTCGCCTCACAGACATTTTCCATTTCTCTCCACCATAGCAACCGTCGCCTTTGCCATATATGCAGAAATCGCAAAAGGGCGAGTGAAGAAACTCGCTGAGTTACTTACATTGATTATAATATTGTATTATTAACCCTTTCTTGAGCATTTCGTATCGCCAGACACAGTGCTTTCATACGTCATTGCTAAGCTTTGCATCAGCTCTACTGAGTAGGGTGCTATTCCCACGTCACAAACCAAGGCTCAGAAGTTAAGTAACTGCCCTGAGCTGAAATACAAGTGACTCCCAGGGCTGACATTCACACCCAAGTCTCCTTAGCTTGAGCCATCTGAAGCTGCAGGCAGCCAGTGATTTCTGACCAACGTGGCAACGTTATGGTTCCACCTACTACAACAATGTGTTGGCTCTGAAAGGAAACCTAGAATCTCCTCCTGACTTCACAACCATTCATTCAACAGGAAAATTTTCCAATGCAGTACTGGGCTGGGGGGCAGGGGTAAAATAATATGTTATCTTTCCACTGATTGTTGTTTTTATTACCACAAGTAAAGACATAACATGAAACCGCAACAAAAAATGGCAAAGCATGTCAAAAATTCTTTATTCTTCTCACATTCTCTGATATATTCTGTCTGAAAATCTCCACCTGTAATCATGCTCATCAGACTTCTCCAAGCACTGAGATGATTTCTAGTATTTAAAAGCTAATGATGCTAGGATATAATTTTGATCGACTACGTGTTTTAACAAGCAGGCAGGCTATGTGTCTACAGCGCCTATATATTAAAAAGCTAATTTGGTAAGGGCAATTTAGTTTCTTGGGAATCTCCTGAAAGTCAATAGCACAGTGGCTTAGACAGGAGCCACTATGACAAAGTTAGTCTATGACAAATGATTTCTCTGAGTTGTCTTAGAAACAATTTATAATAAACCTAAATCTTTTTAATTCACAGTTTTCTCCACTGATAGAGTTTAGAATGGGAACTATTAAGGCAGCTAATAATAATTACTGCATTTAATACATGATGGCTACTGAATAGTAAATTGTGAAGTCCATAATAACGGGGATGATTTAGTGTCACAAGTTTGGGTCAAAAGAGAAAGAAGAAGAAAAGGGACAATGGGTCTTAAGAGTGAGATTTCAGTCAGGGGAAGAATCTCATTTTACTGAAGAGGAAACTGAGGCAGAAGAAAGCAAATAAATGACAGAGCCATTCAACTCACTGGTGAGACCTCGGTGACAAACATTTAATTCTGTTGACTTCTGAGCTAATGGTTCCCCCTCTAAAATCATCGTTTGGTTCCAAGTAATATTTCATTTCTTCTTATCTACCGCTCTCTTCCTTGGAGACATCTGGAACAAATAACAAGACATGTGCCTAACACATTAATATATTAAAAGGAACTCAATCTCCTAGGCAAGTATCTTTTAAGATGGGATAAACTAGATTCTTTAGATTTGTTGAAACAAGATGATCAAATAATTTTTTTAAGTAAGTTCTTATGGGTCTATTACCAGAATCCAAAGTCTGATTGGCCTTTCTCAGGGTCAGAAAAGATGTCCTTTCTATCTGATCCTTTCTGGATTCTCTGTTCACCTCCTATATGGGAGGCATCAGATTTGAGATACTGGAGGACTGGGTGTGAACTCAAGTTTTTGGCTCAATATCATGATCAAGAATCTGAACCATCACAAAGTTTATGACAGCTTTACCATATTACTTGGAAACAAATGACAAGACCAAAGGGGAAGAATTGAAATGAAAGAATTCCTAATATCTTTTTAGTATAATGATAAATGAAAGAATTCCTAGTATCTTTTTAGTATAATGATAGACATACAGAGAGAAAAAAGGGGAAACAAGTACATTAACTGATGGACGGATGAGTCAGCTGGTTTCTATATTAACAATGACTCATTCTGAAAAAATCAGGATGTTTACAAAATAAATCATACTATTGTGCCGGGAAAGACAGGCACACAATACGCTGGAGAACCCAACACGCTCAAACATAATTTTCTTTTATTTCCACATGACTTTTTTGAGTGTTCTGAATATTACTCTTGCCTTGAATGACATGAAAAGGGAAATCAAATGTTAATGATTGTCAGAAAAAGCAGTTCTTTATGCATAAAAATAATTTTTCTAAAAGAGTATTTATGTATAGCCCTGGATTCAAGAGTTTCTATTAATATTCCTTCACTGGCTTAGGTCAAGTCTAAAAAAGGACCCTTTTCCAAAGAAGTAGTTAAACATTACACAGGGCAGCTGTTCCTTTGGAACCACTGGGTTTATGCACTTGCACCTGCATTGACAAAAGTATGTTGTATGTCCTCATTGGCAAGCCAGCTTCCTGACTGGCAGGTAATGGATGCGGGCTTGCAGGCTTATGGGCCAATGTTGGGAGTGCCCAGATGGATGGGAAGTTGTGCTGGCTCAGAAAGTCCCTTTCAAATGCCCCTTTAATCACAGCCTGATGACTCTGACTGGGCCACCTCCATGGCTTCTTTTCCTAGGTTGAGTAAAGGCTAATGCCGCTTTCCTGTCTTCCTCACACCCTTCAAACAATTCTAGCAGAGCTCACAGTAGTCTAAGGACACGTGGAAGTCCAGAAGGAATAGCAAAAGGGCAAAGGAAAGTATCTGAATATGAGGTCCCGGCATTCTAAAAACATTCAAGAGAGGTGGAGAAAGAATATGCATTCAGTTTACGCATATGACATGTATTCATTCAAATGAATGCTATAGTGTTAGCCACTGTACTACGATGCTAAGTGTGCAAAGACGGTGGAGACGTAATCTCTATTTTCAAGCATTTAAAATTTGATAGAAGAGTTGTGTGTGTGTGTGTGTGTGTGTGTGTGTGTGTGTGTGTGTGGTGTCGGGGGACAAGGAAAGGTTCATGTGTAATGATGTCATCCTTTAGGCAGAGGAAGAGGTCAGCTCCTGAGATAGTAGAAGGTGCTCTGGGAAGATTCCTAAAATATATTCCAATATATGTTTATGTATATTCCAAATCTATAAACAATGACAAAAATGATATCGTGAATTACTATTCCTTAGTGTCTTGTGTTGCCATCTTACTGCAGTGAGTTTGTAAAATGCTACTGGAAAAAAGTCAGACAATTTGACGGTGTGAACAATTTTCAAACCACTTTCTTTCCTCAAAAGCAGGAGAAGGGCCACACTAAAGCCCTGGGTGCCTGGGGGAGAAGAGAAAGCCATTAGTCAGAGAGACTGTGGGTTGCTAGGAATCAAATCTCACTCGAATTAACTCAAATTAAAAAGAGGAGTTAATTGTAAAGATAAAGCCGCCAAGCTTTCAGACATCCAGAAGCAGAAAACAAAGTCCAGCTTGGACTTTATAGAGACCTAAGCTGGGAACTAGAATCTCAGTGGGTCTCTGTTCTCTAATTCTTTTTTTTTTTTTTTCATTCTCTCCTTCTCTTTGCTTTTTGAACATCTAATATCTTCCATCTAAAGGCTTGGCTTCCTCTGATTATTTATAATTTTGTTTTCAAACAAGCTTGGTTGCACTTGACTTTGGCGTGCACTGGGCAGGACGTGGGCTCTGAGTGCGAGTCCACAACCAATGACTGTTGTTTGTCATTTGGCTCAAATTCTTGCGAGAGTTCAATTGTCATTGTCCACGAGTCTGCCCCTGGTCTATTCAGATTCTCCATCTATTTTCTCCCTCTACTATAAATTTAACGAAAAGTAAACTGCTGGTTCAGGGGTGGCACTGCCATCAATGTGAATGGGGCCAGGAGAATCTGGGTAAACCGAGGTGACAGAGCCAGATACTGAGGTACTTTTCATTCATTTATTAGTTCGTTCATTCATTCAGTTAACCTTCGTAAGCACCTGCTCTGTCTTGTGCTAGATGAGCAGAAGAGCCTTATACACACACTCCAAAAGTTTATTTTATTCATGACTCTTCGGGGTATGTGTTTGTTGGTTCCCCAATGAATACAGTCTAGATGTCACCAGTGAGAATTTCCCAAAATACTCTTGGAATCTATTGTACCTAAAAATTGCTAAAAGTAGACTACTAGTAAATATAGATACATAAACAACGGTCATATCTGATTCTGAAAACTAAGTTCAGCTCAGTGCCTGGAAAGAAAAACGAAGCAGAAAGACTAAAATAAACATGATATCATCTGCCTCACTTTCTCTCCTGTGTGGCTTTAATGGGAGCTTTTAGTTGGGAGGAAACTTACTATGTTTGCTACAGGCAGATGTTTATGTGTGTTTTGAGTTTTAAAAATACAGATAAGAAGCTATAAAAAGAAGGAAGAGGGTGATCATTTAAGAAGTTGTAATTAAATTGTGTATTTTGAGGGATATATTTTCCATAGCCTGGTTTATCTTTATAGACATATGAGTTATTTTAGGTATTTCGAGATGATACAGATAGAAAACTGAACCAGGCATCAGGGGACTTGAGTTCAATGTCAAGTGTGTAAGTGTGGGCAAGTCCCCTTCCTCCCATGACCCCCACTTCTTTGTCTTTTTGGCTTATCCATCAAGTTATTAATGGAATCAACTGAGGGTTGAATGTTAACACTCTTTGAAAACTGCAGAACACCATTTAATAAGCGTTTGAATTTGACAGAGTAAATTCAGTACTTCATTGAAAAATCTGCATTGTTCCCTGACCTCAATACTGAAGTTGTTTTACACAAACTTACAATCTATTTTTGGTGATTATTTAATCAAAGTTTCATCTCAAATATATTTAAACCAGCATAGTTAACTTACATAGTGGCTGTGTTGCAAGTTTATTTTTTTTTAAATGCAGGAAGGAATAAAAAACATTGGAACTGGTAAGTAAAGGGATGTTTATAAATTACTAGACTGTACAAAACAATAAATGTAATGTCCTTTATAGAATAAAATCTAAGTGGAACTAAAATGCAAAGCAAGAAGAACAGAAGTCCAGAAGGGTAAACAGTTTAAAAGGTTTAGGGGTCTCATTTTATCAGAGGAGTGGTAAAAATAATAATTTATATAATTCTGTAATAAATCAAGGATGTATGTTTTAATCTCTAGGATAACTACTATCGAATAAGAAACTAATGTATTATTTGCAAGTTGCTAGAAAAAATTAAATGATCTTAAACTTTTTAATAATTTAAAAGAGGCAAAAAAGACAGGAAAAGAAACATAAAAGGAAAAAAAGGACTATAAAAGAGAAGAGCCTAATAAGAAATGAAAAATAAGATGGTGGGCAGAAACCTAATTATGTCAGGGGTTATACTGAATGTAAGTGAACTAAATTTGAAGTAAAAGACTGTGATTATCAGACAAGATTTAAAAAAATTGAATATGTGCTTTAAATATAATAATGAAGAATTATTTAATGTAACAGGAAAGACAAATATACTATGCAAACACTAACAACACCAAAAAAAGCTTGTGTAACTCTACCAATATCAGGCAATGTGAACTTTAAGACAAGATATTATTAGGGTAATGAAAGACGGTTTATAACTGTAAATGGGTCAATCCAATAGGAAAATACTATAACTCTGAGTCTCTATGCATTCAATAGCATTGCTTCTAAATAAACAAAAAGGAAAAACATTCAAATCAACCGTTACACTGGGAGGCATTAACATATCTTTCTTAATAGCTGGTAGAATAAGCCCAAAGTTAAAAATCAGTAAGTATATAGAAGACACTAATAGCACAATCAGTAGACCTGATCTAATTGCCATGCATGTCAAACCGCACCTATTCATTTCAAGTGAACGTGGCACATTTATTAAAATCAACATATTGTAATATAAGGAGAGTCTCAATAATTTCAAAGTGTTGAAATCTTTCAGAATACCTTCTCTGACCACCATGGAATTAAACTAGACATCAATAATGAAGATAGGAAAAAAAAAACTCAATAGCTTAAATATTAAACAATACACTCTACAGCCACTGTGGAAAACAGTATGGAGATTCCTCAAAAGACTAGGAATAGACTCACCATATGACCCAGGAATCCCGCTCCTGGGCATACATCCAGAAGGAACCCTACTTCAAAATGACACCTGCACCCCAATGTTCATAGCAGCACTATTTACAATAGCCAAGACATGGAAACAGCCTAAATGTCCATCAACAGATGACTGGATAAAGAAGATGTGGTGTATTTAGACAATGGAATACTACTCAGCCATGAAAACCAACAACATAACGCCATTTGCAGCAACATAGATGCTCCTGGAGAATGTCATTCTAAGTGAAGTAAGCCAGAAAGAGAAAGAGAAATACCATATGAGATCGCTCATATGTGGAATCTAAAAACAAACAAACAAAGCATAAATACAAAACAGAAATATACTCATAGACATAGAATACAAACTTGTGGTTGCCAAGGGGGCGGAGGGTGGAAAGGGATAGACGGGATTTCAAAATTGTAGAATAGATAAATAAGATTATACTGTATGGCACAGGGAAATAGACACAAGATCTTATGGTAGCTCACAGAGAAAAAAATGTGACAATGAGTGTGTATATGTCCATGTATGACTGAAAAATTGTGCTGAACACTGGAATTTGACACAACATTGTAAAATGATTATAAATCAATAAAAAATGTTTAAAGAAACACAACCCCCCCCCAAAAAACCTCAATACACTCTAAATAATCCATGGGATAAAAGAAAAATAGAAAATATTTTAAACTGATACTTAAAAAATACACTTCAAAGCTTATGGGAAAAAAACTAAAATGATGCTTAGAAGAAAATATATAGCCTTAAATGCATATAGTAGGGGGAAAAAAACTAATAAAAATCAGTTATTTAGGTGCTGATCTCAAGAGGCTAGAAAAGAGCAGCAATCAAACCTAAAGAAATCAAAGATAGAGATAAAAACTGAAATCAAGAAAATAATAATCCAACATATAATACAGAAAAATCAAACAAACCTCAAAACTGGTTCTTTGAAAAGGTTAACAAAATGGATAAAACCAAAACTGATTTTTCAAAAAGTTAAAAAAAAACACACACAAATTAGCAACAACAGCAATGAAAGAGAGGATATCACTGTGGACTGCACAACAAAAGTATTCTAAAAACAACTTCATGGAGATAAATTTGACAATTTGGATGAAATAGACAAATTCTTTGAAAAACACAATTTACCAAAGCTGACAGAAGAAGAAACAGAAAACATGAATAGTTCTGTGTGTATTAAAAATTTGAACCCATTATTTAAAAACCTTTTTCCAAAGAAAAGTCTAGGCCCAGGGAACTGATCAATGCATTTTCCAAAAATTTAAGGAAAAATAATACACATATAATTCTTCAAGAAAATAAAAACAGAAGCAGAGCTTCCTAGACTTTTTAAAAAATGAAAACAGCCTAAACTTGATTTAAAAACTCTAACAAGAATTCTGATAAAATTTCAAACTCATCTTTCTCATAAACATTATTAAAAATTCTTAACAAAATATTAGGAAATCAAATCCAGTGATACAGAAAACTGAGTGGCGTTTAGTCTTAGGTGTGCAAGTATGGTTTAACATTCAAAAATCATATACTCAGCTCACCACATTCATAGAAGGGAATAAAATCATATGATCATCTCCAATGCAGAAAAAGTATTGGATAAATTCAACATTCACTTGTAATGAAAACTTTCAGCCAGCTAAGTATAGAACCTTCTTAATGTGATAAAGAATGTCTACAATATACCCACAGCAAACATCATTCTCATTGAGAGTTTGACACCTTCCCCCGAATACTGGGACTGAGTCAAGAATGGCACTGTAAACACGTCTGCTCAACACGGTTACTCGAGGTCTAGCCAGTGCAAAAGGCATGAGGAAGAAATAAAAGTCATGGAGATTGAACAGGAAGAAATAAAACTGTCATTTCCAGAGAATAGGACCAGGCACACAGAAAATTTCTGAAGAATCTATAGATAAATTGTTAGAATTAATAAGAGAATATAAGAAGGACACTGGATATAAAGTCAACATACAAAAAATGAGTTGCTGTAGATTGAATGTTTGAGTTCCCTCCAAAATTGATACTTTGAAATCTTAACCCCCAGAGTGAAGGTACTAAGAGATAGGACCTTTGGGCTCTGCCCCCATGAGTGGGATGAGTGCTTTTATAAAAAGAGTCTCCAGAGAGACCCCTAGCCCCCCTGAACGTGAGAACACAGCAGAATGTCACTGTCTATGTATGAAGAAGATGGTCTTCCCCAGACACAAATCTGCCAGCAGATTGTGGACTTTCCAGCTTCCAGAATTGTGAGATACAAATTTATGTTGTCTACAAGCTGCCCAGTGTATGGTCTTTTGTTACAGCAGTCTGAGTTGACTTTGACATGAGTCATATTTGTACATACTGGCAATAAGCAAATAGAAAATACAACATTTATAATAGCACCCAAAACATCAAACACTTAGAAATAAATCTAATGAATGATGTACAGGATCTCTAACTAAAAATTACAAAATATTATTCAGAAAAAATACAGGAGAGCCAAATAAATGGACTTGTTATAGATTGAATGATTCAATATTGTAAAGATACAAGTTCTCGCCAAATTAATATATACTTCTATGAACTCTCAGTCAAAATCCAAGCTGTAGTGTATTTTTTCCCAGAAATTTACAAACCAATTGTAAAATTCATATAGAAATGCAAAAGGCCAAGAACAGCCAAGGCATTCTTGAAGAAGAACAAATATGAAGGACTTACATTATGAGCTATCAGGAACTGTAACTATCAAAACTGTGTAGTACTAGCACAAAAACAGTCACCTATCCAATGGAATAGATCCACGCATATCTGATCACACGATTTATGGCAAAAGTGACCATGTACATTACGCTGTGTATCAGAGATTGACATATTGTAACTGACTATACTTCAATTAAAAAAAAATCGTGTGGGGGGGTGGGAAGTGACCATGTAATTCAGTAGAGAAATGGGTGGTCTTCTCAATAAATCATGCTGGGACAACTGGATACCCACATGGAAAAAAAATGTATATTGACTTCTACCTCACATTGCATGCAAGAGTCAATTCCAGATGTGTCTTGGTCTGTTTGGAAGGTTATAAAGAAATATAATAAACTCTGGCATCTGGTGAGGTCCTGCTTCGTCCTTCACAGATGTGTCTTGTCCTCACATGGCAGGATCTCTCTGGAGCCTAATGCCATTCAGGAGGGCTCTGCCTTCATGAACTAGTCACCTCCCAAACGCCCCACCTCGTAATACCATTACCTTGAGGGTTGGGATTTCAACATATGAATTTGGGGCAGAACACAGATATTCAGACCATAGCAAGCTGGATTGGAGAAATACATTGAACAGTAAAATAATAAAGCTTTTAGAGGGAAACATCTTCATGACCTTGGACGAGGCAATGCTTTTTCAAATAGGAAATGAAAGAGCAAACACAAAAGAAAAAAAAATGTGATAAACTTGACCATATTACAACTAAGAACTTCTGTTCACCAAAAGTGGGTAAAACAGCAACCCACAGGGTGGGACAGAATATTAAATACATATACTTATAGATACTTACATAATATATCTGATTAAAAAACACAGATCCAGAATTTATTTAAAAACTACAAACCAGAAAGAAAAAGATGGACAGTTCAGTAGCAATGGCTAGCTCCATGACTTTCTGATAAGTTCTGCGCTCTTTGTCCATCTACCTCTCTTCTGTGTCATCACCATTCGCCCTGATTTATGATATTCTGCCTCTGCGTACTCTGTGATTGTACTGCCATCAGAAAGAGGAGTGCCTTTAATAGAAAGAGTAATTTTCAGATTGGGGCAGAACCATGACGCCTTTGTATTTTCTCGCATAACTTAAGATTTCACCGATTAATTCCTCGGTGCCTTCAGTCCAGGGATGACAGTGTTACCTCCAGCCAACCTGATACTACGTAACGTTATTGGCAGACAAACCTCTCTTGCGGCAATGGATTTGTCATGCTATAATAGCTTGATACCACTGAACAGTAAATTCATCAAACTAACGGCTCTATTATTTCACACTCAGCAGATACGTTTATGATTACAAATTTGGCTTCCTAAAGCTTTCTTACTATGATTAGAACCATATCAAGTTCTGATCCACTTGATTTTTGCTCTTTTTTGAATTCGTAGGTAGGCATTCTTTCGGCTTATAAGTCACTCTCCACACATCAAATTAACTCTGGGACATCAAACATATCAAGCTTGGACCTGCCAAGCTGGGCTTTGTTGATGCTATCAAGGTAGTCCGTCTGGAAAGCCCACCACTCACCCAGCTTCCCCCCTAGATGCCCGCTACAAAACAAGCAAACAAACAAACACACACATTTGATACTCATCAGGGCAATGTTATTCTGCTTATGAAAATAGAACTAAGGTTCTCAGTGCCGTCCCAGAACAGGGAATTTACAAAAGAGGAATTCAGATGTTCAAGAGTTCTAATAAATATAATCTCTAATAAACGAAAAATTCCACTTTGAGATAAATGTGGACAGCTGCCACAAAAGCATGTTTTCCATCATCCTGCTATTTCTGTAAAGCAGGAAATGTCAGTGAGCAGACTCATGCTCCAGCAACTTGTTCAGATTTGTACCTGACCTCTTCAATACAACAGCTTCCAAGGAAAACTTCCTTGGTTTCCTACCATGTATTTCTATCACAATGCAAGCGGCAGCATGTCAAAACCGCTCTCTGGAGAGAATGATTATTATTTTTTTTAATTTTGTCCTCCCCTGGAGTTCAAAAGTCCTTTGGGTATACTCCAGTGTGTACTGAGATTGGCAATCATCTCTCCTAACTAAAGGTCTTCACCCAGGATGCTCCCCACAACCTGCCAGCTTCAAGTCCCCAGGGGCTTCGGGAAGCCCAGGCATGCAGGCAGGTAGGGCTCATTTCCATCTGCAGCAGCTGCGAGTACCACAGAGAGCAAGGCAGGGCTGAGCCACCAGCAGGTCCTCCAAATGAGGACCTGCCGTGCTCTGGTACAGCCCGGCTCAGAGGAGCCACATAATTAGTACAAACATCACTGTGGTGAGACACCTCTCCAGCTCTGTTTATTCTGTACATAAACCTAGCTTCGGTTCCATTAGGTTCAACAAACATTGGTTAAACATCTGTGCTGTATCACATCACGTCCAAGGCACCAGGGCAATAAGGATGAATAACACATGAACAGGGCTCACTGCAATACACTTTTATAGCTTTATTGTTCCCCAAGCACTTTGCGCATGTCTCATCTCCATCAACCTCAGGAAATCAAACAGAGCATACATTGGAACTGTATTTCCATCTCACAAATGGGAAAGCTGAGTTTGAAAGTCCGTGTCACCGCCCTAAGTTCTCACAATTAGTTAAAGGAAAGTACTGGCACCGGAACCCAGGGATTTGATTCTTTAGTCAATGCTCCATTTTACCATATTGCTGTTTTTTTTCCCCCCACACAATGCCATTTGGCACGCAATCAGAGGATGCTTCAGACTCTGCATGTGCCAGGAGAGAGATCCCTACTTTTCTTCCGTATAATCCTCCATTTGTGAATGCCGTGGGTAAAACAAGCCACAGGCTTCGTATTATCATTGTTAATTCTAAGGGATCATTTTCATCCCTGACCGTTCAAATAGTTTCTCTCAAATTATGTTTTTATTCACATACAATTCACTTTGTTGAGTCAGCTCCTTGGTCGACAAGCAATGAGGAAGACCTAAAATTCTGCTGGTATTGGAATTTTCAATGCCCAAAGTACATATTTTCGGTTACAAAAATTTTAGCTCTTGGTTATATCCAATTTGAGACTGAATTATATACTGTCTTATATCCTGTAATTATTATAGTAACACTACAAATTCCTAGAGGAGAGCAACCATATCGTGGCTCCGGGAGTGTGGCCAGGACGAACGATATTTGCTGAATGGAATGTAAATTATGACTGACCCTTCTGCTCCCTAATGGGAAGCATTAGAGGTAACGGCGGAGCTTGACATCAGAGTGAGACAGACTTGGGTGAGAGATCTGGTTTCTACTTACTCATCTTGGGCAAGTTACATAAACCAATCAAGCCCCACTGCCATCATTAAAAAATAAGGATGTTAATGGCCATCTCTTAGGGCTCTTGTGAGAATTAAATGAGAAACCTGTTACATAGTGAGAATGAATGTTGAGTCTTATCAAGCGTACTTCCCTAGATCTTTTCAGAGGCCCTTCTGCCTTCCCCTATATGAATGCGATGTTTCCCTTTCACTAGGCCAAACTGAAAGGTCAGAGTTCCAGAGCCAATTATCCACGGAGCATCTACCACAGAGAGATTTGCTGAAAATAACTGAATAAGTATTTGCCATAGTGCTGGTTGTATAATAGAGTTTATTATTCTCTCTCTCAGTTTTATTTTACTCTATTTTGTGTTCATGCTGGCTAGCAAATAATGATTCCTTCAAATCACATAGTTCCTTGAATAATCAGATACCACCTTTACAAAGATATGATACATTAATCACTGCTACAGGAATCAGCTTTTTTAGAGGACATCAAACTGGAATCTGAAGGCTTCATATATTTGCTAAACTGGGTTTGTTAAAAAATTATCTGTATTTTTCAGAGAGATAAAATTAGCCCGAGTTTTGAGAGATATAATAGCATTTAGGAATTCAATTAGATGATTTCTTCAGGCTAATAATAAGCAAAATGGAAATTAGAGCATCTACCATTCATGACCAAAATCACAAAAGGGACCATGATGCTAGATGCCTGGCTTTAACTATATTTTATAAAGCAAATTTTCATTCCTAAAGCTGAGAATTTCAGAGTATTAAAAAAAAAAAGGTTCTGCTTGTTTCTCTCGTTACATAATTATGACAAAGAGAGAACCAAACTTCTGTAACCTTCTCAGGTTGCTCACAACAATGGATTTATTCTTCCAGCAGAAATAAATTTACCAGTAAGATTCTAAAAGGCTTTTTCTGATTCCTTACTTTTTTTTCTGTATCTTCCATTTTTTTCAGCAATGAGCACACAGTACTTTTCGGATTAGGAAAAAAGGGTTTTAGTTGTTACTTTTATTTTTGTTTCCCACTGAAAAACCAATGGTGGTGTGGGGCAGGGGCCCATGCTACCTGCCCAAAGGCTGGTCTAAGAATGTGTTGTGAGAGGGACAGAGTCACAGCTGCTGGGAGTTGATCCCAACCAAGGATGCTGAGTTGCAAACCTGGGAATGTGGACAACTGGCCAACAAGAAATATGTAAGTGACTATACACACCTCATTCTAGTAAGACTTGTGACTACAGTAGCACTTAAGTATTGCTGTGATTCTCAGGCTAAAGAGTAGTGCCCAGCACATAGCAGCTGCTCAGTAAATGTCTGCCAAACAAATAACAGTAGTGCTAAGAGGGGACAGCAATTATTGTTCCTCAAATCAGGGGAAGTCAGAGTCACTGCCTGCCTGAGAAGCCAGGAGACGGTTTTGTTCTCCGAAACCAGAGTTGCTGAGTATTAAGTTGGAATCATGATAAAGAGGAAACACTGATGCACCTGACTTCGTAACTTTAAACAATGATAAGTTCTCACTGGGCTTCTTACCACCAAAGCATTGGAGAAAAACACAAAATGCAGACAAGGAAAGAGAAAGAAAATTTTAAAACCACTATGTATCTATGACACAGATATACACTCTTTCAGATGATCTTCTATGCATACATCTACTTCATATACGTATGTGTTTTCTTTTACAGAAATCGGATAGCACTTTTTTGGTAATTTTTTGCTGTGTCACCAGATATTTCTCCGCCACATTATTTTTAATGACAACACAGTACGACGCTCAATGGATGCGGACTAATTTATTCATCCACATCACTGTTGCACATTAAAGATGCACCTTTTTTTTTTCTCTTAGAAATGATGCTAACCCATCGTGATCGAATATTTAATAAATTAAAATGATGTCTCAACAGTACAGAACTTGCACTAAGTTACTTTTCCTGAAGCAGCGATGAAACTGACATTAGCGGGAAGGAAGAGGAGGAGCTTGTGCCTGCTCAGCGCAGGGATAAGTGACCCAGAGGGAGGAACTAAACTCAGATCTGCGGTAACTGGCTGGTACCTGTGTTCTAGCCCTCTGTCTTCCTAGGGCCTGAGTAACAGCAGATACATTGCTATCAGAAAATCAGATTAATTTTTTGACGTTAAAAGGAATCTAAGAAATCATTCATTGTCATATCCTTAATTGATTCTTGGGGTTTATGGAGCGATGAAAGCATTTTTGCCCAAGAGTAGAACTTAGATCTCCTCAGTTCATAAGACTGCTAGGTTTCTTTCTTTAACCACACAGGGGCTCAATACTTTTATAACTGAAGGCTGTGGGCAAATGGGACCTTGGAACTCAAGGCTGACAACAGCAGGGGCAGATGTCCTACATCTAAGTTGAAGTGCAACTAAACCAACTATGCAAGACTTTCAAGGGGATGATCCCAATGGGTCCTACAAACTTTAACCCCAAAACCCCATCCAAACCTTGACAACACTACGCTAAGTGAAAGAAGCCAGACACAAAAGGCTGCATATTGTATGACTCCATTTATATGAAATATTCAGAGCAGACAAATCCATAGTGAGAGAAAGTAAATCAGTGCTTGCCAGGGGCTGGGAGGAGGGAAATAGGAGTGACTGCTTAATGGCCACAGGGTTTCTTTTGGGGAGGTGGGTAGTGATGAAATTATTCCAGAATTAGAGAGTGGTGATGGTTGGATAAACAATGATTAGTATACTTTAAAATGGTCAAAATGGTGAATTTGTTTCTGTGAATTTTAGCTCAACTAAATTGAAAACAACGACAAAGATCCTATCCAGTCTATGTCCATGAAGACAAGAGTTGGAAAGAGCAGATGGGTGAGTGGGGACTGCTTAAAGAGTTGCCCCACTGTGGGCACTCCCTGGGGAGGGCATGTGCATACTTACTTGCATGCCCCATTCTTCCCCGCCTTTGCCATTTCTAGCCTAAGGAGCTTCCAGAGACCCCAACCCCAAGGTGACACATGCCTCCTGGAGTTCAGAGAGCACAGGGGCTGGAGCTCCAGTCTCCATTCAGCCAGAGACAGTGTTGGGTGTGAAATCTACTTCTATCACAAATCTTGGGCAATTTACAAAAACCAGCTGGAGCAAGTCAAAAGGCTGTCGCAGGAGTGGAGTGCACGTCCAGAGCTGGTGGGCAACATTCTGTGTTTCCTATGGACCTAGGCTCCAGTCATATGGCAAAAACCCTACCAAGAGTGCTGCCCCCAGAGTGAACTTTCAGCAGAAAGCTTCTGCATACGACGATCAGGCGCTGCAGAACTGGGAACTCCTGTGAGCTGTCCCTGAAGGACACCTCATGTGCCCCCAGGTTAAAAAAAAAAAAAAGAGTCCACTTTAGACTGGTGTCCCAGCTACACCTAATTGCAGGATGCATGCTAGAATCAAATAAGACCCAGAATAGGAAAGCCCCCCTACAGCATATAAAGTGCTATTAAAGCATTCATTATTAGTAAAAATTACTCCAAATCATCAAACTAGTGCTGTAACAATTTCTTATCTCACATCTCTAACTCCTTAAGTCTTTGATTACAACCTGAGAGATTCTGGAAATCACAGAGCTAGAAGAAGCCCTGAGATTTCATCTACTCAAATCCCTGCCCCCAGGCAGGAGTAACTGCCAACCCCAGCCAGACACTCGAAAGACCACACCTGCCAGAGCACCAGAGCACACTAGGTTCAGAATCACATCAAGTGTCAATCTACCTTCTCCTATCCGTTAGAGTTATTATTGAATGGTCAAAAATACCAATAGATTATGCCATGTGGAAAAGACCAGAGAAATATCTATCTGTCCTATTTTAAACTCCTGAGAAGGCAACTCAACCATCTGTCTTGGCAACCCATTCCAGGCTGGAACCACCCTGTCAGAAACGTCTCTCTTCTGTTTAATCTAAATCCTTCAAGTGGAGCCTCAAGCTAATTTCTTCCCATTCCATTTTCAAATAATTTGAAACACAGTTGTTTACCATCTGGCTTCTAGGATTTTACAATGTCATAGGGTTATGATAAGCAGTAAATAAAATAATGCATGTAAAACACAGAGCTCAGATCTGGCACATAACAGCAGCTCCATACATATTTATTATTACCATCATTATATGAACTAGGACTTTCAGTCACAAATGACATCAACACATCACAAAATAAGTTAAACAAAAACAAAAAAAAAGGGATGGGATGGAGAATCTAATTAAAAAGAAAAGCAAAATTGTGCAGTGGCCTTCAGGCATTACTGGATCCAGGACTCAAATAATGTCCCCAGGGCTCCTCTTTCCCACTCTTCTGTCTTTCAGGCAAGCTTTTTGATGTATAGACAGCAGAATGGCAATGAGCAGACACAGGCTGGGTTAAGCCCAGAAGAGGTTCCGCATTCACTAGCTGATCCATCAAAAATCTATTCAATGGCAAGCAAGTATCAAGCCGGGTTCTAGAAGCTAAGAATAGAGCAATGTCCTAGACATAACTTTTTGCTCTTGTGGAATATACCTTCTAGCAGAAAGAGCAGATCTGGTAGAAGGGGGTGAAGGGATGCCAGAAAGATAAAACATTATCCCCCACAAAATAAGGTCCCACCTTATACCATTATTAAGGTCAACTTCTAGCTTTCTTCTTCAAGTCAAGTCGACACACCCCTTTCAAAACTCCTTTCCCCTCTGCAACTGTACAGAATCCCCCAGATAAGGTTTTCAAATAGATAAACTTGCCTGTGGATTTTAAGTGCATTTAATTTATTTATGCTGTGGAATCTTTGCATTATGTTTCCATGATGTGCCTACAATTCTAGTAACATAACCTTCTGTTTCCATTTTTGACAGTCACTTTTCTTTTGAGACTATTTTTGCTTTAAATAGAGGTCTTTCTCCCACCTTCATAGTTTCCTGTGAATACGATGTTAGTAAAATACTGAAAAAACTTGGTGATTTATTAGTCATTTAACAAGTATTCCTCTGAATAATCTTAATGCTGTTTCTTTGTGTTAATTATTCTAACTGTAAAAATGATAGCTTGGAGACTAAGTGTTTTTTGTTGTTGTTTTTTTTTTGTTGTTTGTTTTTTTGAGAACCGAAGAAAGTGTGGCCTAAACTTAGAAAAATGCAACCCTGGCTTGGCCCCTGGGAGCTCACAGTAAGGAATGCTTTCATGAAGCATTTCAGGCTGTATTCACCTTATGATAAACTTCAACTTGTCCTAAAACTGAAACTCATCTGAGTCAAGCTGCTCTCACCTGAAAAATCTTAATTTACTGGTGTTATTCCAGATTTATTCCATAAACAGCCTGACTAAATTAACGACCCAGGCAATTCTATTTAAACTTGGCACTGGCCTTGCAGATCTGTGCTACAATATGAATCCATTGATGGACAATGTAGAGACCAATTCTCACTCATTCCAAGGTTGCTTCGGAGTTAGGGGGAAGGGTTGTCTGCAGTATCATTTCTCTCTTTAGTAATCTTAACGAGTTTTTTACCCTGCCTGCAACTGTTTTTCTTAATTTGGTCCGCTTTTCAACGTCCCTCTCCTTTCTGCTTTGGTTAGGATCTCTCGTCCGGGCAGTAATTTATTTCTTTTAATCCGGATATAATGGACAAATGGGCCATTTGGCTCAGTCAAATCCTATCGTTAAAACTGATCTCAGAATTAAACAAAAATGGATTTTTAATCGAAAAGCTCATCAGCTCCCCCACCCTGCACCTCATTTTCCCTGGCCTCGTCCACCCGGCCTGGCACCTTTCCCAGCCTGTCTCTCACGAAAGGATGAACAGCCTCTGCGCGTACGTATATCCCTTCTGGAATCAGTCCTTGTCCCGCGGGAACACATTTTGGGAAAAAAAGAAAAAGAAAAAGAAAAAGAAAAAAAGCCTGGCTCTGTTTTTCTTTTTCTTTTTTTTAAGCTTAATACTCTTATCTTTGCCTTTCAGGCGGGAAGTCGGCTCCAAGCCTTCTTTCCTGCACTTCTCCTTCGCTAATTGGGCACCATCCCTGACGCTGCCTCCAGAATCAGGGAAGGGATAGAACTTTCCCTGGGAAGTGCGGGGTGTCCTCGCAGAGCTTTCCCGGTTCCTTCCCTCAAGCAGAGATCCTGTTGCACGGGAAAGAACGTGTCCGATTTCCCTCTCCCCTCCCCCAAATGTGGGAGGAGACAAAAGGCGGCTTCTGTGTTTATTTTGCAAACCTTTAAAACCTACTGTAATCAGCGCGGTGGAAGCCCCCCTTGCTCTTCGCGCAAAGAAAGCCGAGGAAGTCGGGTTATTCGTCAGCAGACTGGCTGGGAGAGAGACGACCTGCGCGCGTGCGACCTTTCCCTCCGGGCTGGGCGTGTCCCTTAACCTCCCGTACCCCATCACCCCCAGGGTCAGGGCTGGGCGCACGGACGAAATTGACAGGAGTGCACAGGCCAGTTCTCACTGCGGGGGACGCCAGCCCCGGCCTCGGGCGTGGACCCCCACCCATCGCGCCTGGGGGGGCCGGGACTGGGCGGCGGAGGCAGCTGCGGGGCCGTGGGGTGGGGGCGCGGGGTGGGGGCGCCGGCCGCCGCTCCGATTGGCTGCGCCCCCGCCCCCTGCCCGCGCCGCGCGCCCCCTGCCGCGTGCCCAGCCGGCTCCCGCTCGCAGCCCGGGAGCTGGTTCCTGCTGGAGGGAGGACGCGCAGGGGCGGGGACCGGTCTCCCCGCCCTGCATCCGACCCCGGGCGCGCGGGGATAAAACCCGGCCCGCGGCGCGCGGGAACCCGGGTCTTGCAGCCTCCCGAGCGCGGAGAGGCGGGGCCGGGGCCGACCCGCTGCCCGCGCCCCCGCCCCTCCGACCCGGCTCCGGGAGCGGGGCGCCCCGCGCGCGGGCACGCGACAGCCAGAGCGCCCAGGCAGTACCTTCAGCCCAGCCATGAAGAGAGCCCAGGAGAGCCAACCGGAGCCGGCGGAGATGTTTCCTGCGCCCGGGGTTGCTGCCGCCGCCTCCGAGGCTGCTTGAAACTCCCCAAAGTTGCGAGCCAGCGAGAGGCTGCCGCCCGCCGGGAGCGAAAGGGAAAGGAACTCGTAAGATGCCGGAGTGACAGACAGAGACAGACAGACGCACAGACCTGCAGAAGACACCACCGTCGGCGGTCTCTCCCCGGAGCCCGCGAGGCTTCCCAGCTCTGTGAGTTGCTTTCTGGATGGGTGGCTTGCTAAGTACTTCCGTGTAATTGTTTATAAGCTACGTTTGTGTATTTTTATGTCTCTTGGAGTTTTGTTTTTTTTTAAAAAAAAAACACCCACACGTAGGATGCACCTTAAAAAAATTTGAGTTTCTGATGTTGAAACGGTTGTGTTAGAATGTAGATGTCTGTAATTGGTAGTAACCCAAGAAAAATTGCATCCAGCGGTAAAAAGGACATAGGCTCCCTAGTGTGGGAAAAAAAATCCTCCATTTCAAAAGTTACTGGAAAGAAAGCCAATTCTTACTCTTAAGGGTTAATAGTGGTAGTTAACTTTGGTTTTTTTTTTACCCCTCTTTAAATATTGATTGTTTACCAGGTTCACTGGTGGGAGGCTGAGCTGGTGGAAAAGGCGCCTGGAAGAGACTTAGAGGCGACCATAATGTCTTTACGCTTACATGCACTGCCCACCCTGCCTGGAGTTGTCAGACCAGGCTGCAGGGAACTGCTGTGTTGGTTGGTGATCACGGTGACTGTGAGCCGTGGCGCCTCCGGGGTGTGCCCTACCGCTTGCATCTGTGCCACTGACATCGTGAGCTGCACCAACAAAAACCTGTCCAAGGTGCCAGGGAACCTTTTCCGACTGATTAAGAGACTGGATCTGAGTTACAACAGAATTGGGCTTCTGGATTCTGAGTGGATTCCGGTGTCATTTGTAAACCTGAACACCCTCATTATTCGCCATAACAACATCACGAGCATTGCGGCGGACAGTTTTTCCACAACTCCAAACCTGAAGTGTCTTGACTTATCATCCAACAAGCTGAAGACTGTGAAAAGTGCAGTGTTCCAAGAGTTGAAGGTTCTGGAAGTGCTCCTGCTTTACAACAATCACATTTCCTATCTTGACCCTTCAGCATTTGGAGGGCTGTCCCAATTGCAGAAACTCTACCTAAGTGGAAACTTTCTCACGCAGTTTCCCATGGATTTGTATGTTGGAAGGTTCAAGCTGGCAGAACTGATGTTTCTAGACGTTTCTTATAACCGGATCCCCTCCCTGCCGATGCATCATTTAAATTTAGTGCCAGGAAAGCAGCTGAGAGGCATTTACCTTCATGGAAACCCTTTTGTCTGTGACTGTTCCCTTTACTCGCTGCTGATCTTTTGGTATCGTAGGCACTTTAGCTCAGTGATAGATTTTAAGAATGATTATACCTGTCGCTTGTGGTCAGACACTAGGCACTTCCATCAGATGCTTCTCCTCCAGGATAGCTTCATGAATTGCTCTGACAGTATCATCAATGGCTCCTTCCGTGCACTTGGCTTTATTCATGAGGCTCAAGTCGGGGAGAGGCTGATTGTCCACTGTGACAGCAAGACTGGAAATGCAAATACCGATTTCATGTGGGTGGGTCCAGATAACAGAGTGCTGGAGCCAGATAAAGAGACGGAAAACTTTTATGTGTTTCCCAATGGAAGTCTGATGATAGAAAGTCCTCGTTTTGAGGATGCCGGAGTGTATTCCTGTATTGCAATGAATCGGCAGCGTCTGTTAAATGAAACTGTGGATGTCACAATAAACGTGAGCAATTTCACAGTAAACAGATCCCATGCCCATGAGGCATTTAACACAGCTTTTACCACTCTTGCAGCCTGCGTGGCCAGCATCGTTTTGGTACTTTTGTACCTCTATCTGACGCCATGTCCCTGCAAGTGTAAACCCAAGAGACAAAAAACTATGTTAAACCAAAGCAATGCCCATGCATCTATCCTCACTCCTGGCCCTGACAGTGATGGCCCCGCTGATGAACGGAAGGCAGGTGCCAGTAAAAGAGTGGTCTTTTTGGAACCCCTGAAGGATACCGCAGCCGGGCAGAATGGGAAAGTCAGGCTCTTTCCCAGTGAAACGGTTATAGCTGAGGGCATCTTAAAGTCCACGAGGGTGAAATCTGACTCAGATTCAGTCAATTCAGTGTTTTCAGACACACCCTTTGTGGCGTCCACTTAATTTTGTGCCTGTATTTGTATGATGTAGTGATTTAATCTCTCCATATTCAACTTCTTGTGTGGCCTACAGAAATAAACAGCAGGGCAGACATGATGTGTTTTAGCTTTCGAAATATAACCAAAGGGTCTCTTTCACTAGGTAACAGGAAATGTGGTAAAGCACTGCACTTCCTCGATGTGCCAGAGAAAGTTGGGATGGTTTTTCAGAGTTTCAATTCTAGATAATATCTTAGTCTCTAGCATCACTGATCATTTCAAAGCTGGCCTGGGGGTGACATGACTTCATTATTCTTCCACTCAGGATTCTTGAAAGAAAAGTTAAATTTCATGTATTAGTATTCTTCAAAAAGATTTTGCTGACTTCGGGGGACCAGAGTTGAGTTCTTTTAAAGAAAAGCATTGAGCCCTAATTCATTTTGAAAAGATGTAGAAGGAAGAACCAAGCAGCAATTATTTATAAAGCACAAAGTAAAGTTAGATTTGGGAATAATTCGGTTCATGTCATCACTGCAGACCAGAGTAAACAGACTACCCCGATAAAATGTACTGAGCAATGCCACAGCCCATGGTGTTAGATAAATAGTACAATAAAGGCACGTTTGTTTGACTGTCTTCTTTCCATTTGGTACATTTCCTATCCTTGTACAAAAGATCTTACTGAAAGTTTAAAGCCATCATTATCCGTTGCCATAAATACGTAGGTGTCAATACCAAAATGTCTGAGGAACTTCTTCAGCCTTTGTTCTAGCAGACTAATATTTGTTTATCCGCTTGTGTGTATGTAAATCTTAAATCGTATGGACTATTAAATAATCTTACTGTACTGTGCTTTGGACAGTTGAATTATTGTAAATATATCTGTTCTGCCAACTCCATGTTCTGTTCTGTTTGGCTATTTAAAAACATAAGTCTCAGATGTTTTATGTGATCAGATTGTGCTACCTGGTGTTAAGTACCCTCTAGAGCAAATATCTCTCTTGGAGTAACAGTACAGAGTTTATTTTTTTTAAGGGTGGGGGGGAAAGGCTCTAAAGTGTTCCACACCAATTTATTTATACCTTCTGTATCACATTTTACTCTGATGCCATAATGCACTTTAGCCAGGTTTGGGAGGCCCCTAAGCTCTGATTTTGGAACATCTGAGAGACCCAGAGACCTCCCCCTCATTCTCATCTCTGCTGTGGGGTTAATTGAGTACCCATGGTGGATGTAAGTTTCCTCAGCTATGAAGTGAAGATTTCAGACAGGGTTATGTTAAAGGCTCCTTCCCACACTGGAAGTGATGATTTCCTGCTGGTCTTAGCTCCATCACAGACTTGCAGTGGCTTTCTGACACTGTACCACATCCTGATGGAGTACAGGAGTGAGATGAGGGCAGAGTAGCGTAGCACAGCTCCACGGGATGCCTTGGACCATCAAGTCCAGCTCCTTCCCTTGCTCAGGGACTCAGGAAACCCAGAGAGGGTTGTGGGTTATCTAAGGCCATGCAGTGAATCAGTGACAAGGATTTCAGGAGAGCTCAGGTTCAGGATTCTTCCTGGAGAAGATAAGAGAGTCAAAAAATAGTTTTTTTTAAGGATGGGGATGGAGAAGGAGCCCAAGAATGAGACAAAAGAGTGGTCAGAAAATGGCAAAGGAGAATTGGGTGTGTTGTCACTGGGGCCAAGAGAGAAGAGAATTTTTAGAATATGGAAGTAGGCAACAGTGACAGATATTTTGAGAATGAGATGAGGAGGGAAGACTAACGTTCTGCAGGTGGTTTGGGGGGAAGGGTGGATACCTGGTGGAGACAAGTGCCAGGCCAGGCTCCCAGTGGCAGACATTGGTCAGCTGGGGATTAGGAGTGAGTGAGTGGTCAGGACGTGTGCTCAGAATGGGATGCTGGGCCACTTCTCAGTAGGCACTGCAAATTCCTTATTGCATGGTGTTGAAAAATTACTTCTCTGCCTTTTAAACACCTCATCTGTTGGGTAAGATCCTTCAGACCCAAAGATATGACAGGAAAACATTTAATTCCAGTTCCTGCCATTTAAATAATTAGGAAGAGTTCTGGGATGTGTGTGACCTTTGAAATCATCACTCCATTGGAGAAACTCAGACTCAGTGATGCTGTGATTTGTTCAGGGTCACACGGGTAGTTTGGACACAAGGAAAAACTCTCGAACTACTGACAGTCTCCAGAAGTGGGAAGGGCTGCCTTCAGGGGCCATGATCACCCTGACCGGGAGCGTGAAAGAGCGCGGTGTAGGCTGGCAGGGAGGTTGCAGAGAGCATCTCTGAACTGAGTCTTTTCTGGGCAGGATCTCTAAGCTCCTTCAGCCCTCAAACCCTTGATCCTAGGAAACGCATGCTGCCTTTGGCAAGGGAACGTGGACAGTGCTAAGAGGGGGGAGTTTGTAGAGCCTGATCTTGGTTGGTCTAATACACCTTGCTTGGTTAAAGGATATGCTGAGCTGAGATCAAAACTAACATACAACCAAAACATAGGAAAACAACAAAAAAAATCCTGAATGCTGCAAAGCAAAGCTTTGAACAGGAGCAGGAAGGTATCGTGATGAAAAAGCATGGAACTGAATGTTATATAGTGGAATTTTAAGTTCTTCTTATTTTTTTTTTTTGGTAGAAGCCTGATCACATGTATTTTAAATATAGGAATAGAACTAAATTGTACTTTATGAATTTGTCCCACTCAAAACTTTTATATAATTTTCCTTCCAAGTGATAATCTGAATTTATGTAACTGGGTTTCTCTTTTAAGCTACTTAGTATTTTTTATTACACAATTGTGGGAGAGGTGGATACTCATTGGAAAAATTGAGCAAAGATCATAGATGTGAAATTTTCCTGGGCTTAGAGTATTTTCCCACTATAACCAGAAGATACTAGGTTCACAATAACAGATGCTGTAGCTAATGATGAGTTACATTTTTTAAATACACATTGAAGATTTATAATCTGAACAAACGGCCTAAAACATTTTCTAACTTATAGCCAACTTCTGCATTAATCTTCACCGTTTGGCCTAGAGAGGTTTAAATATATTTATTTTTAGCTTTCATTGCTTGAATTATTTGCCCAGAAAGCATGCTTTTTTTTTTTTCATTTTTCTAAATTGTTAATCAGAAGGGAGTAGGTGAAACTTATGGGGAGGGAACATAAAAGGGACAAGAAGACACACTGTCAGTCCAAACTCTAAAAAGACATCTGATTTGGATATTCCTGCTAAGCAGTGTTTAAATAGGATACAGGCTAAACACCCTCCAGCATGGCTGGTTTGCCTTTGGCATAACTTGCTGCTTGAATAGTGTCACCTTTTGGTGTCATCTGATTTACCAAGTGACCTGGCAACAGGTCTAAAAGCAGGCTTATCCATGGGATCAGAGGGGACAGTTAGGCAAACAAGGGTTTCCAGCAGCCACTCTCTAGACCCACCCCAGTCAGAGATGCTGGTTCAGGCCATTGAGGGTAAGACCTGCATGTTGTATATTTTTTTAAATTGCCAAATAATTATGATTTTCTGCCTGTTTTGTTGAAACACATCCAAAAACGGGACCATAGCAAATTCTGTCTTTGGGAATGTCAAAACACATTATTATTACTTACTAATGGATTTATTAATACAAAGGAGAATTTCAGTGCTCTCTTTAAAAAAAAATTCTAATATGTTGGAAAAATGAAAGAGTTTGATTCCCTGATACTGTTTATTTATTTATTATTTAGTGGAGTCACTGGGGATTGAACCCAGGACCTCATGCATGCTAAGCATGCGCTCTACCACTGAGCTATACCCTCCCCGATTCCCTAATACTAAATAAACTCTAGAGTAAATTGTTGCTTTTATTTATGATTTATATTTCTCTAAATTATGAAATAGAGAATAATTACTTTGAGATGACTCAATCTCTGATTCTTTCATTAAAAAAAAAAAAACTATTATTGGCTCTTCAACAACAGCAGCAACAACAGATCTGGTTCATAACAATGAGCTTTGGGGCCTTCAAATTGGATTAGATCACAGTGAAGTGAGGGCCTATTCCGAGGATATTTGAGTGCAGATTTCAGCTACAGAGAGCAAACTTCTTAGCTTTTTCAATATATTAGAATAATATTTTTTAAAAGAGAACACTGAAATTCTTGTCATGTTTCTCTCACCCCTCCTTGCCCAGGATCGAGCCAGCCCCGAAAGCCATATTTTTTATAATACAAAAGTTAGTGTGGAAAGATAATGACTAGTTTGCCTTTGCAAGTATTACTGGGTAGTAATATATAAAAAGTTGAACCCCAAACTCTTATAATAACTTCTGAATAATCCAGAGGACTGCTCACTGGACATTGTTATTTATGAATAGATTCCAGGGAGGGGAACCTGTTTACAGTGAGGATCAGAGCAAACAGAGAATGGAGACACAGACCCTTTTATAAATTGTAAAATGTGATTGATATATATGGTATTTATAATGGCTTTAATTAAGTGCCCCGAGGGGTGGTGTTTTTTATTCCTCATCCCAGAAGCCCTGAAAGATGGGAAATATCCCCAGTTACCGATAGAAAAAAGAGGCTCAAAAGGGATAAGTAATTTTTTCAGTGACTCAGTTAATAGTGATTTTTTTTCATGAGAATCGTTTAAAAAATATCTGCGCACAGAACTCTCAGGGATGTTCCACCAATAGAGTAACTGTGTAAAGCACGGGTCTTAAGTAAACTTTTATAAATAGGAGTGTGAATGAACTAGTCACAGCAAAGCTGGGAGAAGAGGAATGGAAGGTCAGGGGATCATAAGTCGTTCAAACATAATAAAGGCAGCAAGTATTATTTTTTTCCCTGTAAAACACAGTGTGTCACAAGTAGCGAAACTAGAAACCTGCCTGAGAAGGCAGAGGTCTAGGCGATGAAGCCTCTCCCGTCTGCTGGCCCTTTTCAGTCGGGTTGCCCTTCACACATGAAATTGCTTAATATGCAAAGCAGATATCTGCTTTATCATCATAAATGACATATTCAAGATTTTTTTTAATGAATCAATGATCAAATTCAACATTTTGTTTAATTAAAAATGATCCAAGTTTACAGCATAAATATTTCTGTTTGATGGGCCATCTGATAATTTGTTTTGAATGTCTGCAAGAGCAGTAGGAGCAGTTCAGACACAATGGGGGATTTTTTTCAACTAATTTAGTTTAAAAAAGTTTTTTATTGAAGTGTAGTCAGTTACAATATTTCAATTTCTGGTGTACGGCATAATGTTTCAGTCATACATACGCATACATATATACTTCTTCATTATAGGTTACTACAAGATATTGAATATTAGATTTCTCAGAATAATTTAAAAAACATTGCATAAGGTAGCCTCACTAGCTTCCCTGGTCTCTGTTAGGTAATATGTCAGCAGAGGATCAAATATTATACTCAGAGAATTTTGTAGTATCGGTAGGTGTTGGAGGAGGGAGGGAAGGAAAAGTGCCCACCGAACTGAGAAGGCATCTTGAGACTGAAACATGAGGCAGGCGGTTCCATATCATGAACGGATCAGTTTGTCACGGGGGCGCTTACTCACAGGGTGGCACCGGGATCCGGCAGACAACCATCCAGAAGCATCGGCAGCCCCGCTCCGTGCCACCGAAGGGCTCTTAGGGCGATTTTATAGTTAACCGAGGGTATGGGGGTAGGTGCTTGGAAATAAGACATGCATTCCTAAGTCAGGATTCATGAGTGGGTAACTGGTCTCGTGGACACCAGGAACACGTTAGCTAAGGTCTTCATTGTTTGGGGACTAACAGAGCATAGAGGCCACCTGGTCCTAATGATTATTAAACAATCTTTTAACAACAAAGCCCTTGGTGACAGAGAAGTGACTCACTGCACAGCATAGCCCTGGGTAGAGTCAGCAGAAGGGCAGGAGGAAGGGTAAGGACTCAAAATGGCGCCAGTTGTGCTAACAGCCACACACCAGGACCTTGTTGTCATGGAGTCAAGTATCGTAGGATCAGGGGTCAAACCCTTGGTGACGAGTGGCCAGTAGTAACCAAGAGAAGATTGCTAAGCATTGCTAGGTACCATGGAGGCCATAAGTGATGCATAAGAACTACTCTCTGCTTAAAGGAAATTACAGTACAGCTGAGAGATGAAACCAAAAACCTGAAACAATTCAAGAATAAGAGTTTGACTACTAGTTAAACTGGCAGATAGGAGAGGAAACGAGGAAGATGATTGGCAGAGACCTCCCTTTCCTCACCTGAACTAATGTGACACCTTGAACACAGGATAGCACCCTGTAGATGCTCTGAATGTTACCTTAGCTGGGATCCTTACCCTCAGAAAACGGGTATTCTAAGGAGATGATGCACACGAGTTTATAGTGTTCTAAAATGAATGTCAGGGATTCTATTTAAAATTTTTTTGCAGGGGGGAGGATATAACTCAAGTGGTAGAGCACACACTTTAGCACGCGCAAGGTCTTGGGTTCAATCCCAGGACTGCCTCTACAAAGAAAGGAAAGAAAGAAAGAAAGAGAGAAAGGGAGAAAGAGAGAAAGAGAGAGAAAGAAAGAAAAGAAGGAAGGAAGGAAGAAAGAAAGAGGAAGGAAGGAAGGAACCTAACTACCCCCAAAAAAAAAACTTCTAAAAAATTTTTGCTGATCTATTATCATTTGAGATCAAATCTAGAGGAGAAAGAGACCTTAGCATTTCACACTGGTTCTCTATCTACACTCCCAGCCCCAAACGTCACCTGTCACCTCTTCCATCACTTGGGGCTTACATATAAAAATGGATGTAAGATGTCTGAGTGAGCTAGCCATGTCTCGAGGAATGAGAATAATAACAATTACAAGAATCACAACATTTTTATCTGTAAGCCGCCTGCTCAGGGCTTTATATATTTTGTCTGAGACCTACGAGGAAGTTATTGCTTTTATGTCCATTTTACAGTGGGAGGACTAAAGCTTAAACATGTTACATGACTTGTCTAGAGAACATACAGGACAAGAGTCAGGATTTGAATCCTGTTTTGTCGGTATCCCTCCAGAATCCAGCCTCTTAATGTCTGTGCTGTAATGAACTGAACTGTAACACTGTTCGGCTCCATAAAAGGGCTTTCCTCATCATGTCCCCTCTGTCCTCTGCCTCCTTTTATCTGATGTCAGGCGACCTTTCCTCCAGTGGTCTGGCTCTGCTTCCGAGACTCTGCTCTGTCCCCTTGTTGGACATCGATTCCTCCTCCTTCTTGCTTTACATTCCTGCCTCCTCACCAGACCCTCAGCTGCTACAAGAGAGTCTCCTATCTCTTTAACCAGCACTGAGCACACAGCAGGTGTTCACACGTCTTAGCTTTTCAATTATATTTATTCATTCATTCAACAAACGAATTGAACACCTACTATGCACCAGTCCCTGAGCTCGACCTGGAGATCAGTGACCATCAAGCTGCTCCCTGTGTTTGAACAGAGGCAGAAACAGTTTTAATGAGCCAAAGGCGCTGTTATAGAAATGCCCAAAGGCAGGGAGATCAGGGAAGTCTTCCTGGAAGAAAGGCTGCCTGAGCAAGGCTTCCAGGAGATCTCTACGTTGAAGAGAGATCTGGTTTGTTTTTCACAGCTGGACATGCAGACGTGATGGGAGGCGGGAGGTGGGGACCATGAATGTACCCTGAGGCCATGGGGATTCAACCTGAGCAGCTGTAGGAAACCGGGCTCCAGTGCCCCAGGGCAGCTTGATTGCCTGGCCCTCAGGATGTGTCCCAGCGTGAACTTCATCCCACATTCCACCCTCACTGAAAACGTAGCTGCAGTGTGGTCCTATTTCATAGCTCTTCAAGGAGAATGCATAGAAAATTGGCTCATGTAAAGGCTTATAGCATGTTTTGCCAGGCTAAAAAGAGTTAGAAATACTTGCTTCTCTTGTGGAACAATGTGAGCTTAGTTCTGTCATGATGAAATGATGCTACTTAATCCAGTTATCACTCGATACACCAAGAAATGTCTTAGAGTTAATGTTTATCCAAGCTTCACTGTAACTGAATTTACATTGCTAGCTGAGATATTGATTTGACTAAGCCAGTTCCATGCGAGTAAATGGTTTGGGTGGGAAGAGACAGAAAGAGAGGATTTTCAAGGGAAAAGAAGGGGAAAAAAAAAAAAACCACATCAGATGGATCTGCAAAATTGAATTACAACAATTCAGGTTGCTTATTGAGCATTTGTGTGCATTTTTGCCCCACCTCTGCCTGGTTAAATATTTCTCCAAAGCATTCGTGCTTGAGTGAATCTTTCTAAAAGTCTAGGCTTAAAGAGCCATTGCACAGGGTTGTTTTTTTTTTAATCTGTATTTTTTTTTCCCAAAGAAAAGGATCTTGCCTGAGGTACAAAAATAATGAAAGGTCTGTGATGTGAAAGCTTAAAAGAAGTTGTTTATCTTTTATTTGTTCCCGTTTTTTAATATTCATACTTAATTACAACCTTAGGGAAGCCTTGAGCCCTCAATCTGACCTACTTCAAACCAGTGGAAGAAACAGCAGTGTCTCCCCTAAGCAACCATTTATAATAACTTTGACTCTTTCCTAAAACCCAGAGGAAATGTACTCCTTGATCCTGGGCCAAGTTTGTCAGGAACTATTTGTGTTAATAAATCTTATTCATGTAAGGATTCAATTGAAAAATCGTATCATTAATAATAATATATAATTTAAATAAGGACTTTAAAAAAATACCTTAATTAACTATATAGGAGGTAGTGGTTTGAATGACAAATGTGTCATTACAGGTTTTTTTTTTCCCTTGTTTAATTGGCCAATGTTAAGCACCTTAGGGATTTGACAGAGTTTTTGAAAATGAAATTATATGCGGCCGCGTACAGGGTTTGAGATTTTTCCTAAGGAACTGGACTCAGATATCGCTTTTTAGGGATTTCTTGCTTATTGTGACAACTAATTTCCCTGCTCTTTGTCACTCACAGTATTCTTGAATTCTGTTCAGTTTTCAGTTCCGTGCACTCCGGGAGACGGGAGAGGCACTGACCGGTGTCAAGCATCCTATACGTCTCTTGAATTTAGGGCCATTGCCAGGGTTGCTGCCAGGCAATGAAGCCTCTTCCCACAGGGTCCTGAAGATTTAGAGGAGATGGTGGCAGAGGCATTTATGGGAAGTTCTTCCTGGCTGTGTCTTCATCTCCTCTCCTTAATTTTGGAAAATGCTTGGAACCCATGTTTATCATTTGCTATCAAACCACCTTTAAGATACTCAGCGGGAGAAACTTGCCCTCCAGCCCCACCCCGCACTCTCTCTCTTAAAGGCACTCTTGATCACTGGGAAGTGTCAGGCGCAGAGTGCTCGACTATGTCTGGGCATTTCCATGTAACCTGCTGATATTTGACCTAGAAATGCCTTCCGGGTTGTTGCAGAAGTGTGGTTCTTCCCCTGGTCTTTCTCATCTCAGTGAACTGGCCACCCTACCCTTCCCATTGCTCAGGCCCCACACTTGGTGTCATCTTTTGACTCTTCGTCTGCTCTCACCCCCTCTATCCATGCAATCAGTGGGAGGATTCTCTGGGCTCTCTTCAGAATTACCGGGAGGAATCTGACCTCTTCTCACCACCTCCACCCCATCCCCATCCAACCCACCAGCATCCCTCCCTGGATTAGTGCTGGAGCCTCGTTGGTCTCCCTGCTGCCACCCTTGTTCTCTGCTCTGTTCTTAAGGCTCCAGCCGCCATGACCCTTCAAAAGCCCAAGCCAGCTCATGCCCTTCCTCTGGACTCAGTGTCTCTCAACCCCTGACTACTCCCTGCAGGCACACGTGGAGATTTCAAAAACATTCCCAGGCCTGGACTCCGTGCGTGCAGACTTTCACGTGGTTTTAATTGTTGTTGTTGTTGGGGAAGGTTCATTTATTTATTTATTTATTGGAGGGACTGGGGCTTGAACCCAGGACCTCGTGCATGCTAGGCATGCACTCTCCCACTGAGCTATAGTGGGAGATTCCCTGGATTTTTGATTTACTTGGTTTTAAAAGTCCCACAGGTGACTATAGAGTGTAGCCATGGTTGAGTCCTCCCGATGGTCTGCAAGCCCTTCCCCACCCCTTGCCAGATCCCTGGACTCATTCCCCACGGCCCTGTCCCACACTCCCTCGGTGCCCACCCAGTGGCCTCTGTGCACCCCCAGGTATGCTGCCACTTTGCGCTAGGAATTCTCTTCCTGATTCCTTCCTGATTTGCCTCCTCCAGGTCTTTGTTCAAATGTCACCTTCACCTCTGACCAGGTTCTCTAAAATCGGATTGCCCACCCCGCCCCAAGCCCACCCTCCCTCTCCCCTTTTCCTGCTTTATTTTTCTCCATCGCATTCATCACCAACTGACATCTAATCTATTTTCCTTACTATGCAGTTTCAGGAGTATTGCCAAAAGATCAGCCCGCGTCCCTGACGAAGCCGAACTGAAACTCAGAGACAGAGTCTGAGAGCATGGAAGAAAAGACACAGCTTCACTGCTTTGCCAGGCAAAGGGGACTCACAGCAGGCTGGTGCCTTCAAAACTGTGAGCCCATCCTGGAGGCAGGGCAGGGTGATTATACAGCCACAGCTAAAACAATAAAGCGTCGATCACAATCAACAAAATTTTTCTCATAAAGTCCGGACTGCTGTCATCTCCAGGTGGTCGATTCTGCAAAGGCCAGTGGTTGTCACCCCCTTTTGATCTCTTACCTCTGAGTGGCCACGGCGAGGACCTTTGGTGATTACTCTATTTTGTAAGGCTATAGTTCTGTGACCTTCTTCCTGGAGAATAACCCACAACCCAAGTATGATTATTTCTCTTGATCACTGAAATAAAGCAGAAGCAGTAAAGTTAATAGTTCAGTTTAACAATGGGCCTGGGGCTGGAAACAGCAACCGGTTAGTCAGGTTAGTTGGCCGGTTTAATAGCAAGTGGAAGAATTAGCCTAAGCTGTTAGCCTATGTGCAGCCATGTTAATTCTCCTTCAGGAGGGCAGGAATTTTTAGCAAGCTTTTTTTTTTCCTCTTTTCTTTTCTTTTCTTTTCTTTTCTTTTCTTTCTTTTCTTTTCTTTTCCTTTCCTTTCCTTTCCTTTCCTTTCCTTTCCTTTCCTTTCCTTTCCTTTCCTTTCCTTTCCTTTCCTTTTTTCTTTTCTTTTTTTTGATGCTGTGTTTCCAGTGCCTTGAATGATGCAAATATTTGTAAATAAATATTTATTCAGTGAAAGAAACACTCAAGAAGGAGCAGTAGGACTGCCCACAGTCAGGAACTCCGAGGAGAGGAAAGGCCACCACAGGCACATACTGTTGACAATGATTGGTTTCCACATGGCACGTTTTCTACTTTGTCCCAGTTTGTGACACTCTTCTTGTGCCCAAAAGAGCACAAGAAAGGCTTGGCCATAATCAGGGATGAATAAACTGTCTAAATACATCTAAAGGCCCGTTTTGCATATTTTTGCCATTTTTAAGGCATCCCGTTTGGTATTTACGAAAAGACGTCCTGCTGAGTATAGGAGAAGCAGAAAGCAAGTCTGTCTCCTCTCAGCCTCTGCCAACTGAGTGATGCCAATTAGCATGTGTCAAGGGCCTGAAAGGAATCAGACTAGGCTTAAAAGGTATCAGTCAGTAAGCCTGAGACAGATTTAATAAGCTGTCTCTTACCTTGGAGCAGGGTTTTTGGCTTCTTTTTTTTTTTTTTGAATCTGGTCCTGTCAAGAGGCATCCTGGCTGAGCGGAGACACAGCAGAGATGCTGTGTTGACTCAGTGACTTCCAAGTGCAGTCAAAGATGACCTCCCTGGGGGGGTCCTATGGTCTGACAGGCCAATTAATTCTTCTCCTTGTCAATACGTGGAAGCTTCCAGCAACTTCCATGGCAACATATTTTCTGAATTATTTCCTGGTATGAGGACAAAGTTACATTGCCACAGAGACAACCAGACACAAGAAGTAACCGGAAGGGGGTGGGGTGCTTGACGTGAGGGTTCACTGCTCAGAATCTCCACCAACTCCACGTGAGGGTCAGGGGCGTGGCGGTGGAAGGGAAGGGCTTGGTGAGCTGTGAAATGCGGGGTGAAGGTGATGGTCAAAGGCAGCTGGGCCAGTTTCAGTGGCTCAGGGGTGGGTCACCACGGCGGAGTGCCCTCTCCTCCCTCAGTGCTTTCCAGAACAGCCCCTGCTCCTCTCCTCCGCCTGGACCCCTCTTTCTGTTCCTTTGAGAGTCTGCTTTCAGGAAGTTACTTCTCTCGCCGGATTATACTCCAGACTGTTTGAGCATTTTTTTTCAGATCTGTGCTATGGTCAGCTTATCAAACCTAACTTCTGGCTGTTAACAGTAACATCAATGAATAAGAAGAGACAAAGAAAAATGAGTATTTAACACCCAGTGAGCACTTACCACATGCCAGCCACCATTTTAAGTGTTTTCCATGTAATCCTCATACTGATCACTGAATTAGGGGTTACTCTGACAGCCCTGGACCAGCGAGCAAAGCAAAGCCCAGAGATCTGGAAACTCGCCCAAGGTCATGAGCGGGTCAACAGCAGAGTCAGTGCTCAGACTCACGGTTTCATTTAATCTAGACAACACCACACCAGAGTAAGGACTGTCGAGCCATCTTACATAGAAGAAAGTTGAAAGAACTGAATCATTCACCCAAGGCCATATGGCTATTAAGTGGAAAGTTCAGCTCGGAACCCAAGTGTGTCTGGTTTCAAAGCCCTTGGCTGTGCTTTAATTGGTTTTTTGCGTAAAGCTCACTTTTTTTTTTAATTCATTATTAATATTCTCAATTTTGTATTACCATAACTTTTGCTGGAAGCAGGGACCCGGATATCACTGGTGTTAGGTAAAGTTTCTATAATTTTTAGCTTCATTAAAAAAATAACCAATCATTAAAACCTCAGCAGCGGCACATTAGAGTTTTAAAGAATTCCTGCTGTAGGTGCTGGTGACTCTCAGCACAGTGCCAGTGGAACTGAGCAGGACCCTGTGGTGCCTTTCAGGGTCAGACCCTTCTCCCATGTCCTCTGCTGTAGCACCTGTCTGAAGTATCCAGATAATGATATCTCCTGCATATTTCCTGAGTTCTTCAGATGCTAAAACCCACCACCAAATGGAAGAAATTAACTACCTGATGATCATGAGCACAGGGCCCCCAGACCTTCTGGTGCCTGGGGTTGATAATGTTGACCACCCTGTTACCTCCACATCAACCAATCAGAGGACTGTGCACGAGCTGATCATGGACCCTGCGACCCCATCTCCCTCACCCAGCCGTTAAATCTGCTTTGCTGAAACCCTTCAGGGAGTTCAGGGTTTTCTTGGGCATCAGCCAATCGATCCTTCTGCAATAAACATTTCTCTGCTCCAAATGTAATAGGAAGGAACAAATCCGACTCCATATGAGATCTGTTCCTTTAGCTCTAACCCTGGGCTCTGGTTCCTGTGCTTAGTCGTGCTGGTTCTGCACCTTTTGTGAAAGAACGTTGCCTATAACCTGAAATACACAGGAGAGCCCACTCTCGAGGCTCTGACCTTTAAGGGTATAACACTTTTCTATTCATATAAAGATGAAAAGTTGCAGAATAGAAAATAACATTTGTCATGTTGGAGGTTTACGGGAACATCATGACCTGACCTAGGCCAACAGCTGCAAGAACAAGGATTCTGGCACCGAAAAGTTTGCTACAACCAACCACACCCTCTCCCATTTTTAGTATAAAAGGAACCTGAATTCTGACTTGGGTCTCTAGGACATTGGTCCCCCACCTTCTTGATCTGCTGGCTTTGTGAATAAAGTCACTATTTCCTGCCCCAACACCTCGTCATTGGCCTGTCGTGTGATGAGCAGAACAAATTTGGACTCAGTATTACAAACTCTGATGTTTTGGTTTGTTTTGGCCTCACCATGCATGGGGCACATGAACTTGTGTTTAGTAACACCGGGTTTTTGCTTACATCATTACAAAGAGGTGTGCCATCCCTCTGAGGCAGGCATCAATACACCCATTCTCAGATGGGAAAGACTGCCTGAGGTTATGTAACAGAGTGAGTGGGTAGCTGAGATGGGACGTGATCCCTCCCACACCCCTTGACCATACTGTGCTTGGCCCACAGTCTTTTCTACCTGAGGTCAGTGCAAAGGCCATGTGCTCCCGGGTACCTAGACATCTTAGCCACAACATTATTTTTTTCTTTGTAATATGATTAAGAATGCTTGTCATAGACTATACTTCCATAAAAAGTATATGAATGGGAAAAAAGAAAAAAGAATGCTTGTCATTGCATTGGGGAACTTTTGAGTGTGAACTCAAGGGCCAAGTCCCTACCTGAGCTTGTCTAAATCAATCTACTACCAACACCAGACAGTTCTCTGGGCGCAGCTAGCCATCTCAGGAAAAGATATTACTATTACCCACTAGGAAGTCCCTTTAAGATTGAAGATATTCACCATAAACCTAACTTTTTGGTTGGAAAAACAATTCTGAGAGCATGTCCTACACAAACCAGGTCTAGGAACCCTGTGATACCCATGCCAAAAAGTAGACACTGAAGCCATTTGGCCCAGAGGCTCTTCTTCATGCTCGTAGATGTATTAAGATGACTTATTCATTGTTTTAAGTGTTCACA